>NC_134476.1:60966364-61101912 GCF_964194025.1 Convolutriloba macropyga | reverse complement strand
AATTACATAAAACCATTCCAAGAAAAACTAACCAAAATTATTTTTAACAGACCAGAGGAATTGAGCAACAAAATATTTTACACAACATCTTATTCAAATTAAATCAGATTCAAAAGTTTCAAGCCAGAAGTAAAAACTTCTACTATGAAATGAAGGTTGCTCTGTCATCATATCATTTTCACAGAAAATGCAGGAGTACTTACACCAGACAGTTTTTTCTTTAAGATCCAATTTTTTTGAAAAACGAAACCACTTGGACGCGTAAATATTTTTTCACAAAGTTACCCTATACAGCTGGCAGTATAACCAGAATTCATGTTTCATGACATTTTGCATTATTATTTGCTTCGGTTTTCGAACATCTTGTCTCTTCATGGAAAACATAACCGACTAATGACGGGAGAATTGCTCTCGAACAACTAGTGGGAGAATTTATAACAAACTGCTTAAGTAAGAGGAGTAACTAAATTCACAAATGGGCTTTCAAATGACGTCATTAGAGGCTACTATAAACCACTAAAGAAAAACCATCTTCGGCGTACTTTACATTTGACATTCAGTAGGTAGTGAACTGCCGCCATTTGAGTTCAGTTGCTGACACTTGTAAATAAGAAAAATTTAGATCACGCAAAACAAAAAAGTCAAGGGCGTAAAGTCAGTCAAAAATTCAAAACGGTCAAGCAAAAATTTTGCATAAGCCGGTAGGTAAACAACTCGATTTCAGAAATATCAGAAAATTATTAAAGCAGTATACAGTTAGAAACAATTTATAGTTAGAAATGTTGGTATGTAAGGGCGTAGATAGGTTGGGTGGGGGGAAAGAGGGGGCGGAGGTGGGCGTGCGGGGGGGGGGGGGGGGTGTAGGCAAGGGATATATAGGTGACCAGGCGGGTAGGTAAGTGAGGTTAAGTGTGTATGTGTTAGGGAGTAGGTGGCGAAGGTATGGGGAACATACTTATAGTGGCGGGGGTTAGGCAGGGAGGTTTGTTAGGTAGTTAATTTGTCTGCAGTTTAGATACGTTGAAGGAACTTATATGGGATCAAAAATTCTCGAAATGAACTTTTCACCTTGGACTTTAGCAGATAATTACTATACATTACATAATAAGCTACTATTAAAGTTCAATGTTCTAAAACAGAAATCAACGTTCGAAAACAGACAAAAGTTTGAGAAAAAAGACCTAAAAACCTGTGTAATACTAATACTACTCTTCGAGTTGTAAAAAGACCAACAAATTTCAAAAACTGGTTCAAACTTCGTTCAAGAGCAACTAGAAACGAAGCTTCAATTAAATCGATGGGATTGGAAGAACAGAAAGAAAAAACTGAAGAAAAGAAAGAGATGAATAGTGTACAAAAAGCATTTCAAATGCGAGACATTTTGTAGTACACATAATCCTTTTTCCAATGAGAGGATACAAGAGGTGGTATCAATATCAAAGAACATTATACCTGATGAGTCAAACTAATTAGGACAAAATTTGTAAAAGAGGCACCTAAAAACTGGGCTTTTTGGGATTTTATTTTTCCTGTTTTTCATTTTTCTTTAAATTTAGGCTGCTTTGCTGACCAACTGCTGTGAGATCAAAACCCTGAAAAATGACTCTACCCCAGCTATTTAGTTTGGTATCCAACCAGTATCTGTCTCGACAAACTTTTTCCAAAATCCATTTTTGTCAAAAATTCCAATTTAAGGGCACCCAATTAATGGAATAGGCTGCTACTAAGACAAAAGTCTCTCTGTTACTTAAACATAAACCGATTTAGGCCGGATGAATTGTTCTTGAAGTACAGCCCTTTGAAATGTTCTATGGGAGCAAAAAACGGCACCACAAGGGTTCGAATCACAGACATCTATGTTGGCAGTCGACCATCTTAATCGCTCAGCTACAAAGACTTTGCTTTCCGTTCGCTCAGAATCGCTTTTTCCAACAAACCTAATTTCAGAACACGAGCAACTTATATCACTCAAGAATGAAGAACCTAATTGTTAAAAACTCACTCAAGAAGTTAAAGAATGTTTTAGAACAAAAACGCAAAAACAATGCAACAAAATTTGCTTAAAACAGACCCACACCTTTATACAATAATGGCTCCAAACTTTGTTCGAGAGCAGTTAAAAAGTGTATCTAAATGATCTTTGAGGGCTTAACTTACTTGTGTTTCCTTCCAGACGAGTATATTTTTGCTCCAAAAAACTTGTGTTCAAAAAATTTTGGGTGTTGATATATTTTATAGTTCCCAAAAAATGAAACTGTAAAAAAACAATCAAGTCACCAGTCATTGCTTCACTGCAAATTAATTCACATACCATTATGGTTTCAAGGGCTTGGCCTAATGTTTCAAACTATAGATTGTAATTTAAGAAAACAAAACATGAAAAAGCCTAGTCTTTTGTACGTTCCAAAGAATTTAAGAATTTTTGGAATCTGTTGTTGTCGAGAAAGATGACAAAACAAGAGCCTAAAAACCTTCAAATATAACGATTGAAATGAAAATGAATTTATTAACACATTGTCTTAGTGTTAAATAACACGATATCTCGCAATATTTACCGAAATCTAATTCGCTTAATAACATTTTTACTAACAGCTTTGCAGTTGTTACTACTTTAGTCTCAAATATATAAGCACGTACATCAACTGTTTATTGATATTTTCAAGAAACTGAAAATGGCAAACTTCGAAAGTATATATTAAACATATATAAATCTCTTCTGAAAAACATGCGAAAACATGACAAACTAATTATCCAAATAGCTGCAAAAGATCCCCAGCAGTGACATTAATTAAAATAACATCTTTACGGAAAATCTGACTATCGTCTGACGAATCATTCTCAAAGGACTGGGGAGAGTTTGTCTTTGATAGGAGATAGCTTATGTTCAGGAAGGCTACCCTCATTGTTATAGGGAGCAAGAAAAATGTGACTAGGGGTTCTTAACCTCCCATAATTATTACCCTCTACGATCTGTTCCATTTATTCCTCCCTTCCACCCTTTACATCAGTGGACTTGGACAACATTCACATCTGCCAGAACTGAGCACCAGCTTAATTCCCCGGCTCAATTTCCCCAGCTGTTATAAGTTCCCGCAACAAACATTTAAATCCATCCGGCCAAAAAATGTTCGGAGAACAAATTGGGCAAAAGAAGCAATTTTGCAAACAATTCTGTTGCGGCTAAAAATGTCAAATTCACATTTACCCTATAAACTTAACGGGTCAGCAATTGCAGCAAACAAAATTCATTCTTGAAAAAGCTATTCTACAAAAAAATTATCACCAGGATAAAAAGATTAGCTAGCAAGCCTTAAGAGATATGATAATGAATAATTTCTCCAAAAAACTGCATTATAAAAACCCTCCGTACTGACCAAAAATATCTCACTTCAAATATAAACTCCATTATGGTTATCAATTGTTATTTATAAACCAGTTAAACCAACTAATGTTCATAACCTGTATGTTACTTACAAGTTGTCATCCAAGTTGAAGATATAATATCACCATCCGACACAATGATCAGAATTTTATCTTTTTTGGAAGTGACTGTCCGACTATCAGCTTTCCTCTGAGCAATAAAATGTTCCAATGAAGCAAACAGCAAAATTTTAAACAAAAACAAGCTCACTTGAGCAATAATAGAAATAAAAGGGGAAAATTGAAAGACACCTCGTAACTCGCAAGAACTCTTAGGCAACTTTTGTTTCTCGACATGAAGCAGTTTGGCAAATGTTGATATTGAAGACGAAAAGGATGAAGAGCCTATTGATATAGGAACTAAGAGATGTGTTGTGAGTGGTGATAAAAGAAGAGAGGGGAACTGGCCTCAAAAAAGAGTAGAGCTGTTAGAGGCAGTGGACTACTCTACTCATCTTCAATTCATTCTCTTCAAATGATCGATTAAAGACACGATCCCTTTCCACAATTGAAGTACTCACAACATAATAATTGTTAACATCTAATTTTAAAGCCAACACGCTAACAACTCTTTTTTTATTTCACAAATTTCAGATAAATCGACTAGCTTAGCCTTGTCTGAACGCAACAAAACAAACGAAATATTATAATAGGTTAATTTTCTAATACGTGACTGAAAACGAAAAATGTTCAAAGTTATAATTTTTTTGTTTATTAAAATGAAGTCGCGACAGGCTTGCGCAAAAGTAGAGCTAATTTCAAATACAATTCATAAATCAGGTCTCGCTTTTCAGAAGTTTGTGTGTAATGCCGACCAGTTGAATGGATAATTTTCACAAGTGATTTTGCATATAGGGGCAGTATTGATGTTTAATTGATCTTGTAATAACAACACACGTCCGATGAGACGGAGTTGAAAGAGAGAGTACAAAAAGATATTGGAAGAAGGAAGAATAAAAATCTACAGAGGAAAGATCGGAAGTGGGAAGCTTAGATGTAGATCCAAAACTCTCTTTAACTATGTTGTGTGATGCATGAATGAATGAATGAATGTATCTCTCAAGTGATTGCTCAGTTAGTCTGTGTCATCTAGTCTTGTTGTGAACAGCCAGCCATGTACAACTGGGAAGTATAAGGAGGAAGGAAAGAGATATGAAAGGAGAAGAAGAAGAGAGAAAAGAAAAGTATCAAACTGGGGACATCAAACGGGACACAAGAACAAAAGTAGCTCAATTTCAAACACCAAAGCAAACCAGGCGGCGAGAAGAGAAGAGAAGAGAGAAAAGGAAAACACATGAACAAGAAAGGACAAACGGGGAAGAGAAGGCACGCCACAACGGATACTGGATTCCATCAATATCTGGATCTATTCCCTCTCAAATCACTCCCCACTATAGCTCTCTTTCAATGCAAAGTTTACTTTTTCGCTTTTTGCACTTGCAGTTGGTTCATTCGAAATCATCATCACTTCAAAGCAGCTTTTCGCAGAGATGGTAATAATCAGAAAATGACAATGATTCAATCTATTTGGCACATCTTTGCAGTGACTTAAGTCATCAACTCTACATATTTTAAAAATTTTCACCCTTCTAAGCATCTTCTAAGCCAACAAGTGATGTAGCCAAAATGATCTCGTCAACTCTACTCCAGCCCAAACTCAGCAATAAAGAACAAAAAAAGGAAACCAAACAAGTGATAGTAACAACACTTCCATTCGATAGCTATGATTTAATTAAACCCCACAATAGTTACTCATTTTTCTCCAATTGACTACTGGGCTTCCACAACAACCAAATTAAATTCTCTTTTACCTAAAAATCTGTGGAAAACATTAAAGCCTTAAGCACAAATCATATTTTTTTTTTACAAAAACGCCATTTTAAGCATAACTGCATGCCTTAGGATGCATTGCTCTCAAACAAGTGGAGCAGGAGAGATTCTACTTTTGTAGTTTGTTGTATTGAAGTAGTAGGGCTTCGATAAGCAACCTGGAGCTTCGCAGACTTCGATAATGAAGTCATGACAGGCTACCTTGGAACACCAATGATATATGAAGAGAAAAAGTGAAACCAATTTCCACACGTTTTCAATTGAATTTATTAGTTAAGCTGCTTGCGGCCAATTGAGTTCAGTTGCCTAAAAGTTTGAAACAAGGAGCAAATTAGATTACGCAGAAAGTCCACGACATAAGAGTCAATCAAAAATGGTCAAGCAAAAATTTTGCAAGACACATGACTACAATAACTGTTCCAAAATTCTTGAAAGAAATTTAAAATAAAGCTCTGCAACAAACTATTGCAACCTTTTAACTCTATCTGATTCAAGATCAAGAAGAAACCATAACCGACTAACGTCGGTCAAATTGCTCTCAAACGAACGGCGAGCGGTTGACGTCGTCAGTAGCTAGCTACGTTTTAGGGAGGTTAGCTTGAGCTTTACTGAATGGGCGTGGGGTGAGGGCGTCGGGGTTTTGGAGCTAACGGGGGGACTGGAGGGTCTAGCACGGGTCGGGTTGCGCCCTTTACATCATGAATTTATGTCTACAAAGTACTAGAGTCTAGTAAGACGAAAAGCTCTTAGAACGCTTAACACAATCTGCGCTTTACCTGTTTATCGCGTTCTTGAGGACGAAAACTTATATAGTAGGATCAGACGAAAAACAGGTCAAGCAAAATATCGCAAAAAACACCGCATAACTAATATAACTGATGCAAAACTGATATAATTGATTTCGTTTGAGAGAAATTAAAATTTACAATTAGGACTTGTACAGAAAACTTTAGCACAACGAAGTCTTGGATGCTCCGAAAATGATAAAGGGAGAGCTGTCTGCAACACTGGCACAATACGTTCAATGGTGACTACTTCGGTGCATGACTTCAAAAACATCCAATTAATGCCAGATTTTCAAAACACAAGCGAAAAAATACAAAACCCCAGCACTTACCAAAAGGGCTACAATATGAAAATGGTTATATTTGTCAAGAATCCGCGACAAAAATTCGATATGCGCGGAAAGCGTAAACACAAAGATCAGGCACAAAAAAAAGCCAGATCAAACATTGCAAGTAGCACAATTTATCAAATTTTACAGTGAAAACAAAGATTCTGACGAAAATGAACAGTTAGCAACCTGAAATCTAAACAAATTTGAGCAAATTTTTATCCCTAAAAACTTAAAGATTGTCTGAAATTAAGGAACTCTGAGAAATAGCGTCACGAGAAGTCCAAACCAAACAACGGCAAAACTATTAGAAGATTTTTTTTTCTTTTAACCAGAAAGTGTCGACAATGAGTAATTTTGACTCATGAAAACACAAAAAAACCTCCTCAAATCAAAATTTGTAATAGCCTAAGTAGTATTGATATGTAAGCAAGTTGCCAAGAACGTAACATCTCCTCACAGCCTCGCTTTGAAGTAGTTGATAATATATAAAGAGAAACTTTATTTATTTTGTTGTCTGAAATTAAGGAACTCTGAGAAATAGCGTCACGAGAAATCCAAACCAAACAACGGCAAAACTATTAAAAGATTTTTTTCTTTTAACCTGAAAGTGTCGACAATGAGTAATTTTGACTCATGAAAACACAAAAAAACCTCCTCAAACCAAAATTTGTAATAGCCTAAGTAGTATTGATATGTAAGCAAGTTGCCAAGAACGTAACAACTCCTCACAGCCTCGCTTTGAAGTAGTTGATAATTTATAAAGAGAAACTTTATTTATTTTGTTATCTGAAATTAAGGAACTCTGAGAAATAGCGTCACGAGAAATCCAAACCAAACAACGGCAAAACTAGAAGATTTTTTTCTTTTAACCTGAAAGTGTCGACAATGAGTAATTTTGACTCATGAAAACACAAAAAAACCTCCTCAAACCAAAATTTGTAATAGCCTAAGTAGTATTGATATGTAAGCAAGTTGCCAAGAACGTAACAACTCCTCACAGCCTCGCTTTGAAGTAGTTGATAATTTATAAAGAGAAACTTTATTTATTTTGTTATAACTTTACTTAGAAACAGTTTTAACGCAATTTGGAAATAAAAAAGGTTTTATGCTACTTTCTATATTAGGTTTCAATTCGGCAAAAGATTTGAAACGCGGCAGCTGCACTCCCGGTCTACTGCCACCACGAAGTTATATATTCCACTCATTTTCGACTTCTTGACTTTTGGGATTTTCTCAGTATCTCATTAGCATTAAAAATAATCAAATTTGCAGTGTTCATTAAAAGTTCGACATTTCGTTAAAATTTTGGTAATTATCCACAAACATCCGCCAACTTTGCGTTAATTTAGCGAGCTTTATTTTTGTGAAAAGTTTTGCATAGTTTTAATTGACCAGAGAAAATATTCATGAGAGCATTATCTTCTATAACATTCTAAGGAGATCTGTCGCTAACATCGGACAATTTGCTCTCAAACGACCAGCAAACGATTGGTTTCGGTAGCTGCCAGGTGGGATTTAGGGATGCTAGCGTTAGGGGGGCAGAGTTGGGGTCTCGGAAAGGGGGTTGGGACGACTGGATAAAAGGGGGTACAAACTGATAGAAGGAGGAGCGTGGACGGGAAAATTGGTGAGTGTGGACGGGTGATGCGACTAATGGGCTTCAATCTCTTAAAATTAAAAACCGCACTTCGCACTGTCTCTTGAAAACCGTTTCAGTGAATTCGGATACTTAGCGATTAATAAGGCTGAAGGCTCTAAGAGAGTTACTCAGCCAATAAATAACCTGTTCATACCGTTTTTGAAAGGAAAAGTTAAAATCGTTAGAAGAAAAGTCGGTCATGCAAAAAATCGCAAAAAAGATCGCAGAACTGACAAAACTGCTCCAAACTTCGTTTGAGATCAATTTAAGATCTTATTCTAAATGTTTAACCTTCCGAGTCAAAAAACCATTCTATTCAAATTTCACAGTCAAGATTTCGCTTTATCAGCGAGTACGGCTTTGTAAATATATCCGATTATGTCTTATATCTGTTGAAAGTAAATATTAAATTCGTATACGATGAGAGTAATAACCATAGTTTTAAAGATTGTCCATAGTTTTCTCCGCTAACTATTTGCTAAATCAGCCCATGGCTAGCAAATATTTTAAAAATCTTTCTCTGCTGACTGGACGTAGTTATGCGTTCCAGTCAAATTTTTTTTAAATTTTGTGATCGAAACCGGTTTTAATCGATATCTTTCAAAATTTATTTAGTAGAAGCATTATCTTTAAAGCACTTAATTCAAAATAACACGCTTTCCAAAATATCTGTCAGGATGTTATATCCAAACAAGACGTTATAGAGTGGGAAGTTAATCTTCTGAATATGCGTTGATATCAATCAAGCATAGTCCATTTATGTCGCTTCCATGTATTAACAAATGTTGGTGATCTTTGATTCATAAGAAAATAGAACGCCACCTAGAATGCAAAAAAAAAGATTATTAATAAGAACCTCTTGCCAATTCATGCTCATTAATTCAATCACAAAAACTTTGTTTCCAATTTAAAAATCTCTTGATGTTAGTCATATGTCGCTCGACTAGTAACAAAACTGCAACTCCTTTACCAATAGCACAATCACGATTAAGGGTAATATAATGGAACTGTTCGCCTGATTAAATATTTGTTGTGGTGCAAATCAATCGATGTCATCTTGCAGCCAAGTTTTTGTAAGAAAAAATTCATATTGCCAATTAAGACAATGAATGCGTACTCCACGCATTCTCTTTCCAGGTGTACGCTTCTGAGTTGAAATAATAACGACCTACATTGACTTTCGCAGACCAAAAACTGGGATCTTTCAGCGTTAAACATATGTTGTTTGGAATCCTTCTTCATTTCTTACAAAAAATAGAGACCTTTAGATGTTATTTGGATATCTGTTGGCAAAGTAATCGCGTTAATCGAGAAAAAAGGGCTATTGAATAACAAATTCTCTGATCCTCGAAACCAAGCTTGGTTTTTAGCTGAGTTACTCCATCTTCCCATTAATAAATTTGCACCGATTATCACAAAACAATATCTTGGGGATCTATTTTAGGATAAAAAATAACGCTGACTTGTGTTTGAGCAGCAAAGGCGAACGAGGATATCAAGAAAATCTAGCGTATGGTAATCAAATGATCTACCAGAAAGGATTGTAAAAATCTCTTTAACCAGCAAAAAGTTCGTCGTATTGATTTGGATATTGACTTTAGAATATTGACTTGGATTGAATGGTCAGTCTGATTGAATGGTCAAAGAATTTATTTCAAATTTACAGAGGTCAGTTGCTGCGGTAGATCCCGAATCTTGGTCTATGTTATTCTTCCAGCATTTTTAGCTTATATATCTGCTTAAGTCAAGACCCACGGATAACACCGAAATTCAATGAACACCCCATATTTAATAGACCAAGAAAAGCTGTGAAAAAATGGTCAAATAGATGCTGAAAAATAAGAATGCTACGAAACTCGAGGTACTCAGTTATGTATTCAGTTTTGCCACATAATAAAACATAGCCATAAAAGACCTCCTTGGCCTTCGTTGGAATTGAAACAAGCCAAGAGTGGGGATAAGTCAACTGGCCAACTGTTAATTTCTTGAGTTATAAGTGTTAGTTCCGGAGTGAAATTGTTCTATGACACATCAGGAAAAAATCTAAGAAGATAGCTCTGTTAAAATTACATTTACAACACTACAAATTCAAACACTTTCAACCTTATAATTAGAGCACTTAAGTTTGTATCATCTATTGATTGAATGTTTTTCAAATTAAACCTTCATGAAATTAGTGCACGACATTTTTTTCCAGTAAGGTAAGTCGAAAACTTACCGCAATCCGCCTAAAAGCTGAGACGAAAGTGAACAACAATCGACGTCAGGCAAGGAAACTAAAACGCACAGCAGTAGAGACGCTAGCAATGAAGCCTTGAATTATAGTTCAAAAACTGTTTACTGACTATACAAAAATTTACACCTACAAAAGACAAAGATTGGATTTGGAAAAACGATGAAAAACCTAGAAAAGAAAAGCAAAAATCAACGTCAAATTCCTTTGTGTGAACCAAAAACTACAATCGAGAGAACTATTTTTCGTTCAAACAACTTTCTTCACCTTAACCTAAAATTCCAGTCAAATTTCAAAAATGCGAACAGATCTTAAAAAGACAGCGACCCATGCAATTCAATTTCTTCGAATTGTAAAAAAATACGATGAGATTAATAATAGCCTGGCTATCGCCTCGCCTATATTAAGCAGCCAACAGAGTACCCATTTGGAGTTGGGACGTACAAGTGAGACGAGCATAGGAGGGAGAGTTACAAGTGGAGGAGATGTGTGGAAACAATTTTAGCCTTTTTGTTGTAATGTAGTGAGAGTGAGTAGTAGTTAGATGAGAGCGGAGAACAACAAAGGGAATAGGTGGCTCGACATGTTGTGAAATTTCACACCAAAGGGCCTCCAAGCGCATCCAATTGTGCGCAACATCAAATTAAATCAAAGAGACCTTGACTAGATCAAACACCCACTAACATCTGAGAGCCTTAGACCGACACTCCTCGTCTTCCCTTTTCCAGTTTGATCTTCACCAGTTTTGATGTTCATCACGTGCACCATTCTCAACTACTGTTTATAGGCTACTTTTTAAAACTGTCCAGACACAATTTGAAATTAAAATGACAAGGCATTGTTGACAAATTGAAAGATATCAGGAATTATGAGGCTGCGATTAGTTTCAGATTAGTAATTGACAGATAGTTTAAGAATGCCACGTGGAAATTGATTTAATTAACAGAATCTTTCGGTTACCACAGACGTAGACTAACTCGTTTTTAGTTTTTTAGACGCTAACATTGATGCTAAAAAGTCAAAGTAATGTAATACGCGAGATTCAGTCCAAGTTTCAGGTGCATAATTCTACTGCTAGTTGAAAAAAATCTTTCAGAAAACATTTCAACACTTGTCATTGAGGTAATGCTCTAAGCAATTCTAGCAGTGTTGCGATACATTAATGACACTTTTCAAAATGAGACAGTTTTGACCTAAGTGAAATTTCCTGCATTTTTGAACAATTCAGTCATTCAATTGAGTTGCAAATTTCTATTGATTAATCTCCTCAGCAAATTTACTAAGATTCACATAAAAGCGGGGCTGCCTCATATCTTGACAAAAAAAATAACCGCCGTTGACCCAACTGATCGACGCTGGGATTAAGTTAAGAGAAAAAATTGAGGACAGCCTAAACTCCTCTATCTAGCTTTACATGTCCTAAAAACTGTTCCAATTTGAATCGCAGTTTCAAAGAATATGGTGAAGTCAGTCTCTAGATAGGAGGACAATAAGCGTATAACAAATACCCGATAACGGTATACGGATCTTTTCCGTTTGTGCCCCCCTCCAGCTTAAAGGGTGCACATCATTTGCACCCCCAAGACGCACGTGCCATATTTTTACATAATAATTTAGCGTGTAATGGCACAAGCTCTGCCAATAGGGGAGCATAACGTACTAGGGGTGGGGGCACAAACGGAAAAGATCCCAGTATACTCTAAAGAACATTGATAAAGTTAAGCATTACGTCCTAGTGCCATTGTTTTATCTCAAGTCTTTCGATTTGGCTTCCTGACCTTGAACGCATTCGCGTAAATTAGTTGAATAAAAAAACTGAAGTTCAATCAGTCGAAACAGTGAGAGAGGAAAGACAGAAACCAAACGTGAAAGTAGTGACGTAACTAAAGCGAGAAACTTGATCGAAAGGAAAAACGAATTAAAAGAACATACTTGGACTTGAAATACAATTCACAAAATTTTCATTCACTAAAAA
Organism: Convolutriloba macropyga; assembly: GCF_964194025.1. Taxonomy (NCBI): domain Eukaryota; kingdom Metazoa; phylum Xenacoelomorpha; order Acoela; family Convolutidae; genus Convolutriloba; species Convolutriloba macropyga. Next base: position 61,089,698 of record NC_134476.1, on the reverse strand, counting down.
ACAATTAGACCTAAGCTTGACTAGGATTGGATTTGGAAAACCATTTAAAAGCTAAAAAAAACTCATTAAAATCATGCATGTGAACAAAAAACCACTATGCAGAAAACGGTTTATTTTTCAAACAGCGATTTCTCACTTTAAAATTCGTGTGACAAAATTTCATGCCGCAAAAACAACTGCAACTTTCGCTACACTTCCTACTTCGGCGTGACAAAAATATAATTAACTTCTCAAATTTGACTTCATAAATAGTGAAAATGTGTGACCAGATCTTGCTATTTGTGACCAGAAGTGCTGTGTGACCAGAAGTGCTATTTGAACAAACTGAGAAATTCAATTGTAAAATGAGCAACAGGACCCAAATCACTGCCACAAACTTTTAGAAATACGGAAAGCCATCTTTCGCAGGTTGAGAAATGATATTGCAACTTGGATATTAACTGCAGTCCGTTTTTCACAAATGTTGCAAACTTTTACGTTGTTCCATTCAACATTTGTGAAAAACGGACTGCCGTTAATATCCAAGTTGCAATATCATTTCTCAACCTGTGAAAGATGGCTTTCCGTATCTCTAAAAGTTTGTGGCAATGCTTTGAGTCCTGTTGCTTGTATATATATATATATATATATATATATATATATATATATATATATATATACATATATATATATATATATATATATATATATATATATATATATATATATATATATATATATATATGTATATATATATATATATATATATATATATATATATATATATATTAATATATATATATTATATATAAGCTAGGGTACCAATCACAACTTTTTTCGACTCGTACACCAATTTTAGATTTGGTCTTGTGAAAAAAATAACCGCTTCGCAAGAATAATCTCCTGAATAATCTCCCGTTTTATTTAAAATATAACAATAACGTTTCTCGAACAGTGTTGAAAAGATACTTTCTGATATACATATGCACTGCGTTGGCTTTATATCTCCGGTGTCGGGCTAGTAAGATAGGGACAAGTTTGCATACTTTGATAGTTGAATTATTTAACTATGGTTATCCGGACACATTTTCAATTTAGCACAAACTAACAGCAAATAATACAAACTTACCCTACAGAATGGGATGGATAACTTTCCGATTAAGCACAAAGGAAGCCGTTGAAATTAGAACACTTAAATAAAATTTACAATTGAAAATTAGCAATTGGTACAAAAATAATAATTAAATTTCAACAAAATTTTGAGTGACTATCAATCTTGCAAAAGGATTGAAACTTCACTTTCTAAATAATAAAATACAAGTATAAAAACAGCAACTGAAATTGAAAATGAGAATCGACAAATGATTGATAATGAGGGAAATTTTGATTTGCATAAAGGAAATAGAAAGTTATCAGATAAATTTTGTCATAATTAAAAGAAGATTCACAATTACTATCGATTTGAACAGGGAAAAAGACAATAGCTGAGCACTTGTTGAATTGATTGGGGGCGAAAAACAGTCATTAGATGGGTTTTGATCTGGCGGAGTTTGCATCAGTTGAAACGGGATACACTTTAGATATCAATTACTCTGAAACTCAGCTTCCTATCCCATCAATACAGAATGTGAATACAAAAGAGCACTTGATTCAATCCATACCTACTGCATTACGACTATTCGAAGAGTTACAAAATGTCAAAGTAATTAGTAATTTGCTCAGCAGCCTTCTAGCACAGAAACATTGATAAATCCGCTTAAAAAAACAAGCATTTTCGATTCTCAAATAAATGATTTCACAGGTGTGAACTACTCCTGAGACCAGTTATTTCACAACTACAAAAAATCGTTTGAAAGAAAGACTTTCAAACAAACACTAATTATCATAGCATTTGCAAAACTGTAAATAGGATATGGGAAACTCATAGACTCGTTTTAAGGTTAGAAATGCCAACTATCTTTTACTACGTAGCCTAACTATTCACTAACTTTTTTTTTGGGAAAAATCGAAGATCGAAATCAAAGTGCCTAAAAATTGACGAACTTATAGCATAGGAAAAAATACTATTAAAAAAAGAAAAAGTCTTTAAAAAGAGTTCTAATAGACAGATGAATAGCTAAGATATGAATAAAAATGTAGTATATAATTTCATAATCCAAACGCTTTATTATTGTGCAAAAAAACAAAAGGCTTTAATGTAAACAAAAACCACGACAAATACAAAGACTATTGAGCATGCTAAGCTTAGAATAACATTAACAAACATAACCGATTAACGTCGCGCGAATTGCTCTCAAACGACCGGCGACAGAACGGGGGCTACAGAGTGTGTGCGTGTGTGTGTATGTGTGTGTGTGTGTGTGTGTGTGTGTGTGTGGGAGGGGGGTCAATTTCTAAGGGGGCCCTTCACACCATAAGTATAAGTCTCCATAATAGTAAATCGCATACTTGAAGACTAGTGAGCTGCAAGGCTTAAGAGAATTTAATGCCCGCTGGGCGCTACCAGTTTATCCCATTTTCGAGGACAAAAATCAAATGGGTCAGACAAAAAATCGATCAAGCAAAAAATCGCAAGAGACCAACAGGACTAATATAATTGCAACAAGCTTCGTTTGAGAGCAACTAATATAGCACCACTGAACAAAAGAAACAAAAATTAAAAGACTATTTACCAAAACTATACTTACACATATGTCAAATTTATGCACATGACTTTGTCCTATATCACAATTAGCACATAACTTTGAGGTTTCAATAAAGATCGAAAAAACCACAAAATAAGAATTGACCAGAACAAAGAAACAAAGATGCAAATTCAAAGCTTTTTCAAAATAATAAAAAATGTTCAATTTTGGTGTGTTGTTTCAGTTATAGTATACAACTATAGGTAATCGGCTTGCAAACTGACAGCTATTATCATTACTACCAATGCCAGGTAGCAAGCACTCTAATGAATACTGAAAATCTAAAATCTCGTCTTGACATGGCTTTATCGGTTTATCTCACTCTTTTTGATTTTGCTCCCTCGACCTAAACTGTAGTCTTAAAATACCCTTAAATTGCTCAGTTGCTCTCTATTGAGGTGAGTGAGGTATGTCAGAAGTTGTGACTCGTGTAAAAAACGAACTAAAAGAACAACAGGACAAGTACTGAAATACAGTTCGCAAAATTGGACAATCTGAAGGCCTTGCAATCAATTTCATTAGAAAAACAGTTTTTGATAGTTAACAAGACATACAAAGACAAAAGCTCTTTTTATCATTTTTAAAGAAAATTTCTCAAGCCTCAGCTATTAAATCGGAATACATGTTCCATAAACTTTCAAACAACGACTGATTTTTAGGCGGCAAAGAGATAGACGTAAACCTTAAGCCTGATTGAAAAATCGATTAGAAATGTCAGAAAGGTACTACATTCCGCCACCCATATAGTCAGTGATAAGAGACGCTGTAACCTACCTATTCCAATCATTTGAGCACAAAAAATAGGTTAAATCATTATTAGATTACAAATAGCATCGCAATGACAGCCAGTAGATTACTGATGCGCCTATCGACAGGTCACTCATTATTTTGTGAATCAGTTTCGGTAGGCAAAAACATGACTGACTGTTATCAGACAAATTCCTCTCAAATGACCACAGAGTAGAGAGATAACTTAGATCCTGCTTCAGCAGTAAGCTGGGGTTTAAGCCATGGTGCTTCAACTATTTCACAACAGCCATTGTGCAAAAACTACAAGTTTTAGTTTTCAAATTTAATTTCAATTGAAATTTATCAGTAAAATACTGCCAAAGAATATAAGCTGCTTCAATTGTTGATGTAAGCAAATTAACAAGCAAAAATGATTAAGCCGAGCGAAGTCAATTGAATATGGCTCAACAGAAAATTCATGAAAAATTGATACTTTAAAAATCAAAAAATAGCACTCATACTACTACCAGAATACATGTTGCAATAGCTACGTATACCTGTAGTCCCAAAGATGGCAACAACAGACCCGATCGCTTTAAAAATTACAGAATAAAACCATCAATTTATTTAGAGCTATGTACTCAAAAGCTGCCCTGAAGATGGCGAGACATCCTTAATTGACGTTAACAATCCAATTAACGTAAACTAAAGTCAATTCGCACAAAAACTCATTACGAGAGAGTCAGTGACGAGTGACCGAAAAATCATTCACTTGCAAAAAGAGATGCCATAAATGGTAATAAAAAACGACGGTGATATTAAAAACATAGCCTGAAAAACAAAAACTTCGGATTCGATACGAAGCAAAAGTGGGCCTACGTAGCAGTCAAGTGGGGGTTGTTTGGCTTCAGGCCCTCCCGAATTTACCTTTTCATCCTTTTTTGATGATGAAAACGCAAATGGTCAGACGGATAAAAAACAGACGAAAAATTGGCAGTATGAAAAAATGAATGAAAAACCAGCAAGACATTTAATTCCTACATATTTTTGTACTGTTTGCTACTACTAAACGGTTCTCAACATATTTTTCTTCAGTCAATGGATACTTGAATTTGAAGCATTAAAACAATGAGCACTTAGGAAACCGAAAAAAGAATAAACAGAACAAAAATGTTTAATTTTCAAACAATTTTCTAAGGAGTTCTCTCCGAGTTGTGACCTCTAAACAATTGATCCCTAGTTGCACGTGCGTCATTGCCTCATTGACTTTTGCATAATTTCACTGATCGCAATTTAAAAACAGAAGAGCGTCATAACTCCTCTTCTGGTCGTAAAGAAAACAGGAAAAGCAATAATAACGCAGCTCATCGATTGCAACCAACGCAGCTCATAAAAAGCGGAAAAACCCCCACTACATTTTAGATATGAAACAAACCCCCACTTTACCATTAAAGAGCTGCAAATTTAGTGCGTTTAGCCATGCCTCAGCGGCCCGTGGGACTTGATATGAAACTATCACAACCGAACAAATTATCGCGACCGAAATTCAATTTTAGAATGGGGGTTTAATTCCTATCTAAAGTTAAGTGGGGGATTTTGGGGGTTCATTTCCTAGACCCCATAAAAAGATCAACAGGACTAAAATAATTGCTATAAACTTTGCTTGAGAGCAGTTACTGTTGTGAGAAGTATTGTGCTCGTGTACATTTAGAAACCTTCTATTTTGTTCATTTTTATCAAGAGACATAATTCCACCATTTGCGTCATATTAGAATGTCTCTCATGCATTGTACGTACTGATATATGAAACTTATACAGCGATTGAACTGAATCCAATTTACATATGCAATCAGAAGATAAACAAAGAGGCTCGCTAATGTGCGGTCGCACATGATGTTCCGACCCGAGGTCAACTACTTTTTGCCTTAATTGCCAACCAAATGAAGAGATAACAAAAATAAATGTTTGATTTTGAAAAAATCGTTACAAAAACTACTAAATGAATTACATAATGTCAGACCTCATTACAGCGCTCATGAGATCTGTAATTTAAAAAAATAAGAGGAGAAAAACAAACAGCAAAATAACCAAAACCAAAAATTGCACGGCAAAAACTAAATACCTAAACTTAAAAGCACCTAGTAACAACGTCAAAATTTAATCGGATATAATCTTAACTACACAAATTTATTTTTTTCCAATTATACAGCAGATGGAAATTTCTTTAATGAGACTCAGTAACAAATCGACAAAAGAAGAAATAATGAGGCGAAATTCAAAAATCAAAAATTTTGTAAACAATTGGCTTTTAAAAAATAATTCTGGATAAATTTACTAAAAAATCACTAGGAAACCAATACGGCCTGTTTTTGGTTAGACTAAGCCATAGGAACAGACTAAAGATGCAGAAAAACTAGAAAAATTACATACCTTTTGCAAATAAATAAGTTATTGAAGCCAAAAAAAAACCATTAGCTAAAAATCATCTGCTCTAAGAAGAGAGAAAGAAACACAAAAGCAGCACTCACAAAAGTTAATGAAAACGCATATTGTCCAACAAACAAAACATCAGTAATTACATAATATCAGTGGACATCTCAATTTTTAAAATACAAGGAATTGGATCGGACTTCTCAAATATGAGAATAACTTACAAATTGACGATAAGAACAACATAAACCAGAAGTTTTAAAAAGTCTTTGAAAGTGTCTATCATGAATTTTAATAATATTTGCTTTAAATTGCCTGCTTCGGGCAAAATTGTTCACTCAATACTCTATTACAAGGTTATGCGACCGGTCAGCATTTTACGGCTACCTAAAGAATAAAAAAAACCGGCAAAAACTGCAAATTCAAGAAAAAGTTGAGCGAGAAAAGTGTCGAAGACATCAAAGAAAAAACTTTCCAGTAAAAACTTCTCCATTTTAGCTACTTTTTTAACAGCAAGCAGATTCTTCTTTGTTCAACAATATGACTTCAAATAAAAAAAAACAATTATGAACAAATACATTAAAAACACGAAAATTTTGTCAAAACCCGTAGTATCAACGCCATTAAACTCAATAGCTTTCAACGGAAGCCAATATATTGGCTAAGTAATGCTTCAATGGGACAACAAGGATTTCTGTTATTTATAAGTCAATAACTCATTACAATAAGTCATTAACTGTGAGAACAACATCAAATACAGGCAAAAACCAAAAATTCCGTAGAAAAGTGCGAGAAGAAAGTGTCGAAGCCATTCAAACCAAAACCTTTTATCTGAAAACTTTATCTTCAATCCATTGAACATCTTCTCTAAGCCAATTGGAGCTATCAATATTACGATAATGTAATAAGATTTCAAGAGGAACCAAAAACAGAAATATCCAAATAATTTTTTGAATTTTTCAAAATCTTGTGGCATCGAAGTCATAAAACCAATAGTTAGAAGAAAAACCACTAAGATGATTAATTTTGGTTGCCAGAGAAAGGAGGGGGGTCCTGTCGTTACTGATTTACAGTTCACGAAAATAAGGTTAAGATCGATAATTGTTCAAAAAAAATTTTCGAAAAATTGTTTTTAAAGTCTTAACTGCAATTAGCTGTTAACTCAAAGCACTAGATAGGATCACTTAATGCTGATTGCCAAAACCTATTGCACTTATTGTCAATAAGAGTGTGTCATAGGACTCCAAAAAATTAGTAAAACCTCAAAAAGAAAATCGAAATTTCATTAAAAATTACAACAACTCGGAGTCAAAGCAAAACATGAGCGATTCCTTGAAAACGAATCTTTTGTTGACTGTAAATGAGATTTGTCATTAACGGAATAACGCGATACGAAAAGTGACTAGTCTCTATGTGACTTAAAAAAACAAGAAAAGATGAAGTTTTCTAAAACAGCTCTCAAACAGAATTCGATTTTTTTGATAGTAAACTTCCCTATGAGACCAAAACTAGTCCTTTTTATTGCCTTTTGTCTATTAGGAACTGAATATTGGTTCATTTTGTGGCGTGAAATGTAATTTTGAATTTATATTTTTATAAAAAAAATTGATAATTTGAAGAAAAATTACACTAAAAGTGAACAAAATGCCAAATATGCGGGGTTCACACAAAACTTCAATCCTCGATAACTTCTCAAAAAAAAACGAATTTGAAAAAAATCTTTTCAATTTCGAATTCTACGCTGGACGAGCTTTATAATGATACCACTCACATTTCTCTACGATGAATATATCGATCGGCCAAAATTGTCGGAACAAAAAAACCCCATTTGAGCTTATAGTTCCTCCCCCCACAAGTGGGGTCGGAACAATAAGAAGCCAAACTTTCTGTGGTAAATTTGATAGGATAGTGAAGCATTTGCTGCTTTTCAGTAAAGTACGGCAGAGGAGTTGGAATTTAACTTCCTCTGAAACAAACTTATTGAAAATGAACAATAGTTTCAAAATTGTCGACCGATCATTTTCTGAAGCCAATGTGTTTGTTAATCGGATGCATTTTGTTGCCTGCAGAACGATATCTATTATGACAAATAGTTAAATAGTTTTTGAAACACAAGCAAAGTAAACATGCGCGCCAGATCGGGCCAACCTTATATTGCATGAAAAATTGATGCCACACTACAGATTCTCGGAAATTTTGAAATTAAGCACGGGTAGATCAAAATGAACAATTGGAGCAAGTACAAAGTTTTATGACAGTTCTTCAGGACTGATTTGACAAAATTAAGTGCTCGTATAGACATTTTAAACGTAATATGATCAAAAAAAATTGTCAGCTAATTTTTCGCATTCGCAAATTTGTATGAGCTTAGAAAGGAATGAAATTTTCGTTCTCGTGTGATGAAAAAGGAAGACGAGGGAATTGAGGGTTATTAGATGAAACTTGTTTTGTCATGATACAACCTGTGTTGTTTAAGAAACAGTTGGACTGTTGTAATTATATATTAAGAGGAAGCACTTTGTTTCTAGGATGTGATGTGATGTTTGAAATGGGTGATTTGTTTGTATTGAGATGAAAAGAAAACAAACAACTTCAAACAGTTTGAGGAGCGCCTCACTGATTGGCTGCAGCTATTAATATTTCATTTGAATAGACTAGAAAAGGAGACATTATTCATGATCTCAACATCAAACACACTCACTCACTCACAAACAACACAACAACAACACATAAGCAGACAGGTACACACACACACACAGAGGGAGAGAGGGGAGAGAGAGGGGGCAGAGTGAGATCAATTGGTCTGGTGTTGTGGTGGTGGTGTCTGTTCATTTGTATCTCATGCATTTATTCATCATAGGCTGGGATGGAGTACGACTCAAAAGACATCACAGCACTCTTCTCTCAAGACATAGAGAGAGACAAAGAGAGATAGATAGGTGCATAGAACACACATAGGTTATTATACCAGTACTAGGATCATGTTAAGTGCTCTAATCACCCACCAGCCATCACTCAGGCTACAGGGCGCCCCACAAGGGCACCAAACACGCAGGGAGACACTAAGACATACACTAGCAGATATTAGCGAAACATACTTAGACTTACTGAAACCCACTTTAAGGACCCAATTTTTACCTCTAGCACATCAAGCACCGTAAAGAATTCTCATTGGTTATTTTGCACGAAAGCGGGCTCAATGCTGAACAAGAATCAGTATTCAATTTAGTAGAACACGAACGACAATTAGGACTGTGTATTCTTCTAATCTAGCAATAGGCTAATTGAGGACCAGTACAGTCGATACCAGTACAAAGAGGAATGGAAGAGAGTACGGAGAGAATAAGTGAGTGTGTGAACAAAGAGAGTGATCAAACGTAGGATTGGTGGCGGGGACAAAAGTGAGGGAAAAAAGCGGCGGGGAAGGAAAAGTAGGAAAAGGGGGAGGATAAAAGAGAAGGGGAAAGAAAGGCAATGGTGGGGGTATGAGTTGTACAAGTATAGAGTGATACCATTGGGGGGAAGTGTTTTGAAGTTACTACAAACAAACAAACAAATAAATAAGTAAACAAAAACAACAGACACTATTTTCCTCCCTTTTCCACTCTTGCCTGGTCTGGTGAAGTCTTTGATCTGTGTCTTTAATTTCTCCTTGATCTCATTTCGCCTATTCCCTTTACTGTGTTGTTTTGTTTGTGTGTGTGTGTGAGAGAGAGAGAGATAGGGGCTAAGTGGAACCATAGGCCATGTTTGAATGCAAATGAAGGAAGACGGCGAATAACAAAGCGATCCTTATCAGACACTATGGAAAAAAGGGAGGCCAAGTCACTACTACCACCATCCTATCACTCAACTATCACTGCTAACATTGTCTCCAGACACAACAACCAGTTTGAAAACTAATAACGCATGAGGTCAGACAACTTAAACAGCTCTGCTGTCATTGAATCAAACAAATCGATACAATTTACAGGTGTCTATGACCAAATTGTCATTTGCAATAACCTCAGTGGAAAAGATCAGCCACAACACTAAAATTTTAAGTTCAAGATGAAACAACAGGATATTCATCAGAACAATAGTCGCTTACTCACGTCAGCGTTAGCGGATTCGAAATTTCATTAATGTAACAACAACAAACTTACAGCTTTCAAAAACAGACGTTGAAATTGCAAGTGCGATCGGCCATGACTAGCCAGTTTCATTTTAAAAACATAAAGTGTAAAAATGAAAAGAAAGACATTTACATATACCACGCCATCTTAGTAACCAAATTAAGTGATATATGTTTTCATGGAAACTTGCTAATCATACTAAGACCATACAAAACTTTTCTACGCCTAAATTAAACAAAGCAAACAAGTGTTAGCAAAGGTTAGGCTAGAAACCTTTGGTGCTCATTCCTAGTCCCAGCTTATCTGGGAACCATTTTGCCCACTTTTTTTGAGATCCGAATTTCGGGTTGTCTTGGTGAGCTGAACAATTTTCAAAAGGGGTCGAAAAGTTTCTTGCTATCTATACAAAGGCCATACATACTTCTTTGTTCTCATAAAAAGATATTTTGCTATGGTTCGATCTAACCATACAACGACCAAGAATGGTTCTTCGTAATCATACAAAGACCATAATTGATTCTTAGGAATCATAGAAAGATCATATATGAATCTAACAAATCATAGAAAGATCATATATGAATCTGGATCTTTCCATTTGTGTCCCCCAGCTTAGTGGTCGCAAGTATGTTAGCAAAACATACTTGGGACTTAGTGAAACCCACTTTTAGGACCCGCAATTCTTACCTCTCGCATCAAGTGGGCTCAATGCTGAACAAGAATCAGTATTTGATTTAGTGCAACGCGAACAACAATTAGGACTGCATCTAGACATCCCCCAGCATATTATTTGCAACCACCAGGAGCACGTGAAATACTTTTACCTGGTGATTTACCATGCAATGGCACGTGCTTTGTGCTGGGGGGGGGGGGGCACAAATGGAAAAGATCCATGAATCTTAATAGTCATAAAGCTTTATCAGAATCTTAGTAATCATTACAATCTCATACAAAGATGCGGTTGCAACATGATTCAATATGACAAAAGAACACTTCATATAAAAAAAAATCCCAAAGAAGATTTCATAAGGCATAAATTGTTAAAACCTTGCAACCTTCATACTGGTATAGAGGATAGAAAACTGAACCCAAGATCTCGGACCACTCTTTTGCTCAAAGAGGGTCAATATTTTTATACAAAGACGTCAATCCTTTCTTGAACATCTGTTAGCGTGCAATTAAAGGCGTATCTCTTCTAAAACAAACGTAAAAAACTAGATCTAAGTGAAGTGAGCGTCATTACTAAAAAACTCAGACTTAATCAGGTCATTATTACCAATTAAAAATTTCTACGGAAAGGATGAACGAACCAAATGAGCTTGTTAGAGGACAGATAGATTTGATATTATAAAAACTCCTTTTGTGATCACATGATGACAGAGCTTTGATATAATCTCACACTAGGTTCCCAGCCTTTTCAGAAAAATATCAACTGAAAACTTAAAGTCCAGCATTAATCCCAAATACTTATCGGGAAACACACCCACGCCAGACAAGGTAAGGTCATTTGCAAACAAAAATTGTCAACGCGTTTGCAACAGAGATGCAATGGAGAGAGATCGCTGTGCAACATCACAAGAAGTTTTACGCCAAGATGATGTAATACCTTGCAACTCAATTCTCTGCACACTGTTAGATAGTTTCTGAACCAAAGTCACTCACGGACACCGCATCCAAACAGCTTTTCCAGTAGTATTTCATGATCGAGATTATCAAAAGCGTATTGTCAATCCAAAAAATGTAGAAGAATTAATTTTTTGATGTCTTAGTCTCTCTGACAGCGCGGCCAATGCGTCAATACAAATATGCTTTCATCGAAAACCAAATTGCTTGCGACAAAACACCAAACCTTTCAAAAGATTAATATATACAGTTGTCCATTAAACTCTAAAGGACATTACTGAAAACTACAAATATGGGACTGTAATTGTTGTCGTCCAATTTAGAACCAGATTTCTGGATGGGTATTACCTTTGGGAAATGTTCTTGTTTAAAACACAATCAATTTTGTGAGACACGATACAATCACAGGGGAAGTAACTTTCAAAATTATACTGCTTAGGTGATCGATGCATTGATGATTTCCTGAGCATCCAGTTCATTCGAAGGGAACAAGAACAAGGAAAATGGTAGACATCAGGAAAATGGGAGGGATACTAGGGAAGTAAACTTTGAGGTTTCACCTACAAGATTTTAACATACTTTTTAAAAATGATTTTTTGCCATCTCCGCCACTTGCTCCAACATTCTCCGCAGTATTTTTGAATTTCTCTTTCTCATTCCTATTATTATCACTTGGGTGCATTTTCCATTGTCTGTTAATTTTATTACATTTGCACTCTTTTTAGCCCATTGGACCACTGAGGAGCTCCTTTCACTAATTTTCACTACGTTAAGGGTGCGAGCTGGTCAGTGACCTCAAAGTCCTAATTCAAGTCATTTTGATGAATGTTATTCGATTGGCTCAAATCGTGGTTCAACTTGAAAACGTATTTCAATGTCAGGTGTTCAGATTTCAGAAAACGAGTATCATGAAAAAGATTTTTATCAATTGCCCGTTTATGTATGCCACCAGAAAGCAGAATTGAGAAGTGATCAATAAAAAAGCGATCATCGATTTTTGATAAAATTGAATTTTTAATTTTTTTAAATAAAAAGCGATCAAGTCAGGTGAAATATTCTTCGGCGAATCTGGCTGGTTTTTGGCATTTTTGGCAAACATCAAAACCATTTAATTCAATAAAATTTTTAAAAAAATGCGTATTGAGACGATTGTCAGCCAATTTGTCCATATTTAAATAACCACAAACTATTGATGGTATTCAACTTGGTAACATTTCAGGACACTTCTCAAAATCTTCCAGGAAAGACATCTTGTTAGAACGCGGCCGAAAATAGCAAGACAGGAGAGTGAAGTTAAAACAAATTTTTCTTAGATGAGCGAAAGTTGTCTCATTAAGGGTAACATCTGTTTCTGCAATCAAAGAGACATCTTCTCTGATTTTAACACCACCTGACCTAGAGTCACAGCATTTAGAGGAAAATTGATTATATCTTTTCTGACTAACTGAAAAACGATGAGGACCATCCTTTTCTAAGCCAATTTTCACTTAGGCAAATTACAGATGGTGGAGACTCTGCCTCAAAAATACTTCTTTCGCAAAACGTCAAAAAGATCTGTAAATAAGAGGCCTTGGCCCCTGACATCTCAATGGAAGACGGGCAATAGATAAATCCTCAGTAGTCACAGTGCCATTAATAGCTTTTCAAATGTGGAAAACGGTTTTGATTCCGCATTCCGCAAACTCCTGCTCACTCTTCTTAGAGTTCCTATGATTCACATGTTCTCGCGTGGATTATAAGATTCAGGTGCCTCAGTGTCCGATGATGTTTTGAGATTGCAACATCTTTCCTGGAACTTTAAATTTGCCATGACTTTACCACCCACTTCAGCCTTCCCAGCTCCGAGAGATTTTTCGATCATCTTTTGATGCTACTTTGCAGCACTTTTTGAATGGGCGATTTATAGTTAGGACAAAATTGGCAATACTTTTTTGAATGGCTTTCTCTATCCTTTGCATCAGCTCATTTTCGTGGTCTAAAATGAGGCCTAAGGCGCTGAGGGGTCTTCTCTTCTGCAGTGTTTGAATTCGTTTGGTCTATGATAACGGAGAACAGATCGGGCAGTCGATTCATGTTAATCAAAGGTGACACCAGTGTTGGCCGTAGAAGCAGTGAAAGCAAACCAAATGGTTTTCGAAATTAGCGATTTCTCACTGGATGAGACTCAATTGAAGCACGATTGGATTCGAATATCTCGTATCAACGTCTCTATTCATTTCTGACAGGCTAATAGGCTATATAATGATCTTTTTTTAAAAAAAATATTTAAAAAATATTTTTATCCAATATGACTCACAGGTTTTACTGAGAGTACCTTAAGACTGCTGCTGTTTCCTCCGTATTATGTACCTTGATCTTCATAATTCAACTTGTTAGCTACTACATATTCTTTAATTTCCCTGGCCTTTATGCTTTGTAGACAAGAAAAAACTACATTATCTCTGACTCTGATTATAAAGTCCTAAAGATCTCCTAGCAAAAGAACGGAAGAAATTACATGTCAAAAACTCATACAGTAAGTCACGGAAACCAATCCACAATTAAAGAATGAATGTTTTGATGATAAAAATGTTTCGTCAGCAACAATCAACGTCCCTCAATGGAGCAAACTATTATGAATGTTTGGGAACGAACTGCTGGAAGATGTTTTCTTCTACACGAAAAAAGTTAAGTTATGCCAAAAAAAAGTTCCTCCGTCAAATTATTTCTTTTCGACTGCTTTAATGAGAAATCAAAAGTCTAACGAGAAGTCTTACGGAATACGAATTGAAGAATTTTTTCAAAAACCTGACAAACTCTCAAAATATAGGCATACTAAAATTGCAGTTCAAACAAGTTAAATCTGCTCCCTCAGCAGCTTCGATAATCCCCACACTTAGTCGAAAAGACAAATCACTCAAGCGAGCCAAACAATATTCCAGATTTAACAATCAAAAAGGTCAAGCAAATATTATTCGTGAAATAGATGCAAACGAACGTAATTATTGCTTCAATTTCGTCGAATTTGAAAGCATAAAGTCAAACATAAACCCACTAATGTCGGAAGAATTGCTCTCGAACGACAGGAGGGTGGAAAGACTTTTGACCCCTCCGGGATTCGAACCATTGACCTCCAGCTTCATAACCATTGGCACTGCCGATTGTGCTATTTGTCCATAATTTTTGCTTTGCTGCAACCGACTTTATATTAACAAGCTTAACTTCGGAGTGAGAGCTAAAGAGATCACTCAAAAATGAAGAACGAAAGCGTGAAAAAGTCACTTGAGAAGACAAAGAAAGTTCTAGAAGAAAAGCGCCAAAATGGTCAAGCAAAATTTGCATAAAAAAGACCAACAGGTTTACAATAATTGCTATAAGCTTCGTTCAAGAGCAATTAAACAATAATGTATCTGTATTAATTCCATCAATTTTGAGTACTTATTGGAGTGCTTCTGATGCGTTTTAATCTTTTCTTGAATGTTCTTTTTAATACAAATTATTCGAATTCCAAATACTTCAGTAGTCAAAAATCAGACACGAAAAAAAATGTCCGATCGGGAAAACAATTTAAAAATGATTCTAATTTTTTTGAACCTAAAGTCATTGAAACAAGCAACTATACGCCAAATTATGTCAGCAAATCCTGCTTTTCAGCATACAGAACAAAAAATTTGTTCATTAATAAAACTAAGGGACAAAGCGACAAAAACAAGCCAGGGAAAAATTAAATTCAGTTGTTCGGAAATAAATTGTGTCTAATCATAAAAACTATTAGTTGCAAACTGAAAAATCTAAATCACTCAAATCGTCTTCGCCAAAATTGCTAGTATCCGGCCAAACTCATCAATGCAGAGAAGACAGAAAGAAAGAATTAATTTCGTTATTGTGATACAAATCAACAATAAGCGAGGACAGATAACGAGATCAAGCGGATCTGCTATTTCAATCTGCCACTAATTACAAATTAACATAATCACGTAACAATCATAATGTATTAAAAACCTAGTAACACCATTTAAATTCAGTGCATTTCGAACTAACAAACAATTGGAGTAGTATTAATTATATGTATTTCTAAAGAGATTAATGCAAAGTCCAGCGGGGAAAGGAAATTGTTACTATAAAAGATGAAACAGGACTTTTATTCGAAAATGAACCTTGTTAGTTCATAATTATTGACTAAATAGGAGTTTTTTTAATTTGTGACAAAAATTGGATAATTTCTTTCCAGAAGACAAATCCAAGTCTGATGAAATAACTCCAATTTTAATCAGTCTGTTATAAAGTTTAGCACGTCGAAACCGAATGGAATTTTTATCGATCTTTCGTTTACAAAAAGGCTCTTCTAACAATTTCAAATTGGAACTGCTGTTCACCCTTACGCAGGATTGTTTAAAAGTGATAAGATTATTGCAAAAATCTTGCGTGTGTTGACTGTTTATAGCTTTCAGGACAAACTTGAGAAGTTCGTAAATGTGTAGTTCATAAACTGTTAAGATTGAATTCTTCGCAAAAAAGTCGTCGCAGTAATCGCGTTTTTTTCTGAAGTGAATAAGCTTAAGTGTCTTCTTTTGTAAAAGAGAGATAGGTTTTAGAGACGAGTGCAGCAGCAACAATAAACTAAAGCACCATACTGCAAAATAGGAGCAACATTAGTAATAGAATACTCTAACAGCTTTTTTGTTGTATATAATGTCTGAGCTTAGAGACGATTCCACATTGCTTACTGAGTCTTTCCTTCACATAGTCAATATGGGACTGATATGAGAGTTTTCTGTCTAAATTTATTCCTAAGTATTTGCACACAGGTTTCACTGGTATATTATCGGAGTTCATGTAAAATTTCGTGTCTACGGATAGTCTTTCAGATTCATCTGAACTGTTTTTTCTCAATTTAGAACTAATTTGTTCCTTTCGAGCCAATCATTGATTGCTTCAAGATCTGATTCAATTTCTTTCGTAGTACATCCTATGGTTTCAATATTTGTGTCATCGGCAAAAAGAATAATGTTAACACTTTTACAGACGTTTCGCATGCCATTGATATAAATGAGAAACAATAACGGTCCTAAAATTGGTCCCTGAGGAACTCCTTGGTTAATATCTCTCCAAGTTGATGATACTCCATTTACTTCAACTCATTGATATCTGTTTTCCAAATATGATTTTAACCAACTCAAACAATTACCTCTTAGTCCGTATCTTTCAAGTTTAAAAAGTAAGATATCGCGGTTAATTGTGTCAAAAGCTTTCCTTAGGTCTAGAAAAAACATAAAACGTTTGAAGAGCTCTGTCCCATTCTCACATTCTCAAAAAGTTCAACTAACGCATCAACTGTACAATGTTTAGACCTAAAGCCAAATTGTTTACAGTAAAAGAGTTGTCGTGATTCGAAGTAATAGTAAATTCGATTAAAAACAACACGCTCATAAATTTTACTCCAGGCATTTAGAAGTGAAATTGGCCGATAGTTGTTTTCTTTCAGTTTGCAATCTCCTTTATGTAGCGGGAAAACTTTTGCTTTTGCCAATTCTTTTGGGAAAATTGCCCTCTGATTAGAAAATTTAATCAAGAAGACTAAGTATTATATTACTACTTCCATCAATGTCTTAATTAGAAAATTATTTATTAGATCATGAGCTGACGAAAATTTATTCTCCAGCTGCGACACAATTCCCATTACTTCGATTTTAGTTGTCTGGTAAAAAAACATGGAGGTTTCTTCAGATGGAAAATTCGGAGTAAAAGGCTTTTTTAGGTGTTTACTTATGTTATATCCAATAGTAGCGAAGAATCTATTGAACAAATTTGCATTATCTTCATCTGTTGGTTCAATTTTATTGTTGAAGCTTGAGCTCAGAAGCGGTATATTAGTTGAATTTGAAAATTTGCCTTTCAACCATTTAGAAATTTGAAAGTCTGTCGAGAATTTCCTAAACAAGAATTAAAATTATTCAGATAGAAGGACCTTTTTGCCATTTTTACTTCCTGCTCAATCAAATGTCTTCGATTTATAAACTGCTCAAGTAGATTCGTGTTCTCCTTTTCTCTTTTCTATTTGGAGTGTGTCTCGTTTCGCTTGCTTCGTCAATTCTTTAAACGTTTATTAAACCATAAGGGCATTTTGGATTACTTCTTTACATTTCTTATTGGAGCCAAAAAATCAGTTACTTCACGGAACAGTCGCAAAAATTCGCTGAAAGCTGAGCAAGGACAATTGTTTTGATATATGAGATCTTCATTGGCTTGTATATGTTGTAGCAATGATTTTTTATATTCAAGTACAAGACTAGGGCTTTTTGTAAAACTAATATCACGAAAATTTCTGGTATTTTCTCGTTCAATTTTTGCTGACAGCATTCTTTTAACAGGGTAATGATCAGTAATACCTTGCATTTCAAGCACTTCCACTTTTTCATTAAACAAGCTTTGATAAATAAAATGGTCCAAGCATGTTTTTGAGCTTAGGGTCACGCGTGTTGCTTCAAGAGGTTTTATATTAAAATTATTTGCTTCAATGCAGTTTAAATAGTTTTGAGTTAGTCGGTTTCTTGAGCTTATGTCGAGGTTCATATCCCCACAAATGATCATTGGTTGATTGGCTGAGTTATTGTTTTCTAAAAATCGATCGAATTTTTCAACGAAGTCAGGAAAAAGTGATTCATCAAAACTTGTTTTGCGTTCCATAATAATTTGGCAACTTGGTTTGCATTGAATCATTACCCCACCCCCTCTAAACTTACGATTTTTTACAAGGAAACTCGTATATCCTGCAATTAGCACGCAACCAGGGTCGTCTTCATCAGTAAGCCATGTTTCCGTTATACACAGCACATCAGGTAGACACTGCTGACTTAAAACAAAAGCTTCCAGATCATTGAAATGCTTCCTAATTGATCTAATATTAACGTTTACAATATTTATGTAATTCAGAGGGTTGATGTTATTTTTTACATTATCATTAGCGACGAAAAAAAGTTTGTTCGTTTTGATGCGAATCCGTTCTTATTTCCATTTGATTGGCTTCGGAAATAGTGTGGTCGTAATTTGTTTTTGAGGAAGACATCGAGTGATTGAAACAATTTAGCATTAATCTAACATTATAGTCAAGGCTTACTCCGGCTTCATAGAGATCATTGAACTTATAAGTTATTCCGTCAAATTTCCAAATGTAGAAGATTACACCCTCTATCGACCACGCGTTTTCAATTCTCGGGTCAGTTTTTATCAAATTCAAAAAATTCAAACGCGCCTTACGTCTTCGGAAATTCGTACATTTCCATATTTGCTAGAAGACCTCAAATTTCGTTTACATCTGGGCATGTTAATCTTGCTGACACGTCTAGTTAATCTTGCTGACACGAAAAACAATCATCAGCCACATAAACATTGGTGCAATTGCACTCAAACAACCAGCCATTTGTTGGTTTCCGTAGCAGCCAAATGATGCCTACGGATGCCAGCACTAGGGTGTGCATTGAGGTGGAGGGTCCAGAAATGGCAATAGGAGGTCTTTTTTAATCAATTCCTGAGACGCTAAAATTTGACTAGGATTCTGTATAACTTAATGCTGCTTCTAAATTGAGCGCATTAATTGCCCACACTCAAATAAAAATTGACGAAAAAAAACAGTTTTAAATTTCCCAATGTCATATTTTTCAACAAAATTACTATTTTTTGCAACGAAAACTGTAATAACTGATACCTAAAAACCTCTGCAATAGGCTATTCAATCAGCAATGAATGCAATAAAAAAACCGAAAAAATCATTTAATTAGCCTAAGCAATCGCAAAAATAGCTGAAAAACCAAATTAGCATAGAAACTAATAACCAAAAATTACGAAAACACTATCAGTAAACTTGAAATTATATTCGTTTTCTATTCATACTTCTTAACAGAAAAAAGTTTAAAAAAACTAAACTGCACAAGCCTCAAGTGAACAATAAATTTCGCTCGCTAACGAAAAACTTTTAAACCTCAATTTCTCGTTTTCTCGAAAACTGATATGAACAATAACCACTCTTTTCTCTCTACTCTCCAATTTTCCACAATCAAGCCACTACTCTTCGAGTCTCAAAATCAGATTGCTATGATTATAAAAAGATAGGACGGAAATAATAGCGTGCTGAATTGAGGGTTGCTATTTATGACAATGGAACAATGAGTTTTTAAAAGACTGTAGAAGTTTTCATAAACAATACGTACTAAGCTTTCAGTTAATCTTGCAAACTCACATTTATCGAATCAGTCACTAACAAAATTTTAGACACAATTTTGTCGACTGATAATTGCGACGTTTCAACGTAAGCCCACCCAGGGCTGACAATATGTTGGAACTCTGCGAACTATCATAAAATGCACGGTTTCTCATATTTTGATGCTGAATAGATTCCACTTACAATAGAATCCAAAACAAAACATTGCACAATTTTCCAAAATAATGGGCAATCCACATTTTTAACAGCAAACTTTTCCCCTGTTTTCCACTAGTCCGAAAGTAACAGGCACTTTGTCTTGGATGAACAAGGTTTCCTTGCTATTGTCTCGCCTGATTGCTCTAAATTCATGTCAGCATTCTGATTACAGAAGCTTAAGTTTTTAAAGAGGTCTCAGCTAGGAGTGTGAGTCTCCCTGTTTTAATAGGTTGCGAGAGCCACATTCTGACTGAACAACCTAACCTCACTTCAGACTGAAAAGTCTTGTAAGCGACAAACTTCACATCATCCAAGATACAATGAAAGACAGAGTGAAACAAAAAAAATGAATGTTTGAACAACTCTTCTCGACTGAAGAAGGACTAACGCGTTTGTTTCCATAAGCTTATTTTTTCATCTGGCATACAATGGCAAAGAGAGAAGACATGAAAGGAAGAAAGTACGGCATTTGATGAAATGATCAGTGGATCCACCCGCTTCCTTGAAGTTGAGAGAGAGAGAGAGAGAGAGAGAGAAAGAGAGGAGAATGAAAGAGGGAAGGGATTGAAAGAGAGAATTGTGTCTTTCCTTCCTTTTGATATTAACATATTTGCTCCCCTTCCGCCTCTGATCTTGGCTGAATAGCTGTCTTCTGCCTCACTATCTCACCCCCACCTCAACACACTACTACTATTGCCACTTAATGCTACAGTGAAGTCACTCTGGTGTGTAAAAACAGAATCGTTACGCCACTAAGAGCTCTACAGTCCGACCTGAATCTGCAGATAAAGGAAAAATGATCAAAATCAGATTTTATGTAAATTCAACAAATCGGCTGGACTTTAGACAACTATTCCCGCATCTATGGAAGCTTTAGTTCACATAAAATTTAATCACAGGAACACATGATCGATACGAGATCTGATTGTGATGAAAAAGTTCATTTTATCTCTACAAAATGCACTCTCTTCACGGACAACTAGTCTGTTTACATATTGATCCTCATCTAGATTTTAGGGAGCTTAACCGAAAATTTGTATTAGTAACTGTTTAATTTGCCTCTAAAAGTTCAAAATAACGAAAAGTAATTCACGAGATCGGACTGTCAATTTTATGAGACACATTTGTTCTACAAGGAAAAAGCCTAAAGGAGTTTTTTTTTCAAAATTAATATTCGATATTAAAATTCAAGACTCTATTACTCAGGAATTAGGGCATATATGTTTGGCACTACTTAGATGCACACTATTGACCTTTAATTAGTAAATGTTCATAAAATTTAAAGTTCTACCAGAAGTGAGTTCAGAAGTCATTTTTTTGAGTGAGGTAAGTCGCGCAATTGACCTAAAAGCAGAAATGACAAATGACGTCACGAACACAAATTTTAACTGCAAAGCAGTAGAAGTCACTGAAGTCATTGAAAAAGTCAATTCCAAGAAGTCAGGGTAAGACGAAACAAAAATCAGTTAGACGAAGTAAAAAAAACATAGCAGGACAAGTCCTGACATACAATTCAAATTTTCATTGACTAAACAAAAAAAACGACATAGAACGGACTATGAGTGAATTGGGAAAACCACTTCTAAAAAAATCAGACAAAAAAACAGAAAATCAATGTAAAAATGCAACATGAAAACAAAAAACCTTTAGAGAGAAATGCAAATTTGGTTCAAACACAAAAAAACTAGATCTAGAACGAACTATTAATGGATTAGGAGAACCATTTAGAAAAAAAAACCCGATTCAAAAAATTTAAAAAATGTTAAAAATCAAAGTGAAATTGCCACATGTGAACAAAAAACCACTAGCGAGAAAGCGAATTTTTGTTCAAACACCGTATTCTCACTCTACTTTAAAATTAGAGCAAAAAAGTTTCACGCCGAGAAACCACTCGCTTTTTCGCTCCCCATCCTGTATAGGCGTGACCAAAATCACTGCTCTATGTTGACTTCAAAAATCATGAAAATGTGTGACAGATCTTAAAAGACAGCGCCTCAATACAATTCAAACTTTTTGAATTGTAAAAAAATTAGGAGCGCTATAATAGCCGCCTGGAATTGCTGACGCGGCTATTAAAAACTAAACTCTTCCCTACGAAAACTTAAGTATTGCATACAAGAAAACTATATATTTTTTGTATGCAATACTTAAGGCAACCATTAATTTAAAGCTAAGCATCGCAGATTAGAAAGGACCTGTGAGTTTTCAATTGCATTGTTATATTTTAAAAAGAACCTAATGAATATTACACTCCGAAAACCTTAACACATTTGTTCCGACCGCAATAAGTGGGGGGACTATGCTCAACCAGTTCTTTTTTATTCAGTCAATTTTGATCGATTGATATCATTATTGTGAGGGGCATTGAAAAGCTCGTCCAACGTAGAATATTTGTCTAAAAGGCAATTTTATCGGATATCACCTTTTTGACAATTTAATGAGGTTAAAATTTAAGTGATTATCGGACGATTTTCCCCGAATTTTATTCCCCTTTTCTCATTTTTTTGCTAAGATTTTATTTTACGTGGCTAACACAACTTACAATATGCTTACGGATGTTATTTATTTAATTTCCTTAATTTGACTACCGGTTGCTGAAAATTTCGGCCGAATATTTTTGCAAAAAAAGCATGAGATTTTTTTAAATATTTTATCTTCTTTTCGCTAAAAACAACTGTAAAATCCGTTAATTCAGCTACAAACTAACAAAAAATCTCACGAGAATGTTTTGCAATACTCTAAAGTCAACGGCTAGATGAAAACGATTTTAAACTATTGTTCATCCGCTATTTTTTTTCTAACTGATTCATATTGAAGTAATTTTGTTCCTGCCTGGAACGAATAACAATATTATATTGCTGGTGGCATTGAGGTTTGCTTCAATACAAATTTGGATTGTTTTGGGCGCTGCCTTTGTTATGATGTGTCCAATTCTTTAAATTTTTTAATTTAAGGAGAAAGCGAATAGCGATTTTAATCACGCTGAAAAAGTAGAGATAGGCGAATGAAGAGTAGCTTTGAAGACAGAATTTTCTCAAACCTTTTGGAATTGAGTGAAAAATAGGAACTGCTACAAGTGTATTTCCACACAAATGTGACACCATTTGTAAATTGTTTCTGAATCCTTTGCTCTTTTTGTCGTCCTTTCATTTCATTTGATCCCAGTTATGAACGGTCCCATTGCCGTTATAATGATGCTTTTGAAAGAATTTTTGCAGTAAATTTCATGTGTTTTTTTAGTTTTAATAATGTCAAATCCCATTGATCTTGTAATGAGGATATTCGATAACTTATGATTTCTATGAATTTGACACTGTTTGAATTTTCGATTGTTGTCTTTTTGTAGTAGGTAATTTAATCCCAACACTCACCGGCTTCATTGACGTCGCGTTGATGACTCAAAGAACTAATATAATCTTTTCGGTAAATGGCTTCCGGTTTTTGACTTTACACTCGGGGAATTTTGAAACATAATTGCATTTTTGGAATAAATTTCATTTTTGAAATTTGAAATAGCATTTTTGGAAAAAATGGTTTTTCCTCTTTGTTTTCTTGTCCTTCAGATGCAATAATGGCAGCTCCCATTTAAGTTGTGTTTAGGCCCAAGAAAAAATATCTAATGATTTCTTTTGATGAGTTACTATATCTATGGCCTTGACGTCATGTGTTTTTGTAAATATTTTTTCATTTTGAGTTAAGCCTATAATTGTTGTTAATTTTGTAGTCCTACTAAATAGTTCATGACGAAAAAATTTTTTTCGGCTTTCTGATGAAGAAAATGACTTAGAACTTTGTTCTCTCAAACGCTTGTCGTTCTGATGACGTTGAAATAATTTGTTCAGATTTTTCACGCTTCCAGTTTTTGTCAATTTACATCTTAGTCGCATTTATGACAAAAGCCAAATTCTTTCTACACAAAAAAAACAAATGTTAACCTAAACAATGATTTTTTATTTAAATCCTTTTCTGACTTTGATATTGTTTGGTTCTTTTAAAAAATAGAATTTTGCACGTAATTGTTGTTTTTCTGTTCTCTTAGTCTCCACACGGATAATAGTCTTCATCGGCCCACCTAATCTAGCCTCAAATCATTTAACTTTTGTTTTCAGCCGCGAGTTAAAGTTATTACTGAGACACCATTATTTTGAAAACTTTTTCAAAATAGAGATTTTTTCAAATCTAGTTTTCGTTTAGTGTTGCTCATTTCTCCTGCTGTAGTCTTTCGCACTAAGTCAATTTGGGACATAGGGAAATTTTGCTACCCTCGAACCTTGTACTGCAAGATTTCTATTATGGCGTTGTGCTCAATTAACATTGATGCTACTATTTTTCGAAAACATCTTGAGTTTTGCCAAATGTATTTTTTGACCGTTTTGCTACTTTTTCTCGAATTTCCGCAGAAGACTCTTAGTATGAATGTCAATAAGGTGCACACTCTGCTATCATGACACTTTCTTCAAAGCATACTTTACAGGGTTTTCTGCTGTAGAAGTAATATATTATATTGGGATAATCATTATCTACTATGTAAAGATGTATCAATCTTATTAAGATCATCTAATCATAAAAGTTATCCATGTCTTAAGTGTTGTGTGTCATTTAGAACGGAAGATGCATAAAATAAACATTTAGAGATGTGTAATGATACTGGAAGAAGAAAATTCCATAATAATGATTATCTAAAGTTTGATAAGTTTCATTATAAGAACAGAGTACCATTTGCTATGTATTATGATTTTGAATGTATAATAAAAGATGGGAAACACTTACTTATTGCTTGTGGGTTATATATAAAAAGTGACTATCCTGATATATTAGAAGATGAGTATGATTCTTACTGAGGTGATAAAGTAGTTGATTGAATTATAGGAAGGATGAGTTATTATAATAAATTATTTAAAGACATATTTAGTATAAATATTCCATTGAAAGATAGTATTACTCCACTTACTAATGTGCGTTATTATTGTAATAAGGAAATGGGTAAGACCCGGAAACCGGCTTCAACGATATTGTTAGAGATCATGATCACCTAAATGGCCAACTTAGAGGATATGCTGACAATAAATGTAACCTTCAAGCTAAGAAACCGCGAAGCGGTGGCAATGCCAATAATTTTGTACCAGTGTATGCATTTAATTCTACTAATTATGATAACCACTAGCAAAAAAGATTAGACTAAAGGTATTAACTAAAACTGATGAGAATTATATATGTATTGATATGGGACACGCCAAAGCACTAGATATGTTTAGGTTCTTCCATCCACTTAGCTTGGATGCCATAAGTAAAACATTAAATGATAAAGAATATTTAAACAAATTAAACAAATTCAAGTTAGAGAGACGCAAAAGTATATTCCCTTATGGTTTGATAGTATGGATACACTTAATAATACAGAACTGCCTCCTAAAGAAGCATTCTATTCTAAGTTGAAACAAAGTAGTATTTCAGATAAGGAATATAAGCAAGCATTAGATTGTTGGAATAATACTGGATGTGAGACAATAAAAGATTATATGATGTTATATCTTAAAACTGATGTATTATTATCGGTAGATGTATTTGAAAAGTTTAGAGATAAATGTTTAGAATATTATGAAATAGATCCTTGTTATACATATTCCACTCCTGGATTGACATGGTTGTGTGGATTAAATTATACTAACGTTAGACTTAAATATTACAAAGAAAATACAGTTAATATTTATGATACAATACAACAATGTATTAGTGGTGCATTGGCATCAGTATTAGGTGATTGTCATGTAAAATGTATGAATAAACAGATAGATCCTGTGTATACTGGGAAAGAGAAATATTTAAAGATCTATATATTCTAGGCAATATAGACTTAACTGACTTTGTGTTTGGATAGTTAAAGTATAGTATAGTGAATAGAGCAGTCAGACTTCCTCCTAACGAACTTCTAAGAATTCCTGGCCACAAAAGTGGTGCGGGTTGTTCGTTGCAGGGGGAGGAAGTCTGTCAACGTTACATAGATCTTGGGTTTTGGAATCTTGACACTTGGGTGTCAGAACCTAACCTTGATCAATGTAACTTACCCCTTCCCTCAAACAAATCATGCATCACTTTTCAAAGCCTCTCAGTATGCTCTACATCAGTCAGGTAGCTAAAATGCAAAACAATTTCAATTTCTTTTTAAGTTACTCTTTTTTATAATTTTTCGTTTTTTTTACTTGCTTTGGTGAGATTGGGATACTTAAATGGACTTAGTTGACTATTATTCATTTTCTGTAATACAATGTTATTGGATTAGGGCAGCTTCAAATGAACTAGTTGGTTCCGTCTGCTGTCCTCTCTGTGCTAAATATATATTAGACTTTGTGTTGCTAGTATTATTATTTTGTATCAGAGAAATAAATTCTTCTTCAAAAGTATTTAGACTTCAACTCATTGTATGCTTCTGCTATGGTGCAAGCTTTACCTCCTTGAGAAATCAAAGTGTGTTATAACAATAGTTACACTAGATCTAGCTCTAACACACGATATATCTATACCATTGATATAAAGTATAATGATGACTTGAAACAGAAAACAAAGAACTATCCATTCTTTCCTGAAAAGACTAAAGCAAACATTGGTCAGTTTACTGACTATCAAAATTGAAATAAGAAAGGATATAAACCTAATGAGAAGTTGATGATAAAGTTGACAGATAAGGAAGACTATGTAATAGATGGGGAGATGTTAGATTGGTATTTGGATAATGGAATGAAGTTAGATGATATTACAATTAAGCAAAAGATGGAGTGTAGTAAAAGCGAGTGGTTAAAGCCTTATATTGAGTTTAATATTCAGAAAAGAAAAGAAGCTAAAGCTAAGGGAGATAAATTTGGTGATGTATTCTTTAAGTTAATGAATAATGCCTTCTATGGAAAAACAATAGAGAATGTATATAATAGACAAGATGTAGAGTTAGTTAATGATGTAGGTAGATTTATTAAATTAGTAAAGAATATTAGTTTTAAATATGCTGTAGAGTTTGATGATGACCTCGTGGCAGTACATAAAACAAGAAGTAATGTTAAGTTAGATAAGTTTAATTATATTGGATTTTCTTTATTAGAGAAAGCTTATTTATTTATGTATAAAGATATATGAATAATTTGAGAAAGAGTTAGATTGTAGTTATCATTATACAGATACTGATAGTATATTTATATATATTAATGTTCCATTTGATAGTACTATAGAAAAAGAAATGAAAAAGATAAGTGGTATATTACATAATGATGAGTTAGGTAAAATGAAAGATGAGTTGCCTAATGATACTATTATAGAAGCTTGTTTCCTTAAAGCTAAAGCATATTATTATACTACAGTTAACGGTGAAAAAGAGAAAAAGTTAAAAGGAATAACTAAAGCTACTATTAAAAACCAAATTAATATAGAAGATTATCAAAATTCCATATATGAAGGTAAAACTAAGTATGTAACTAATTATACTAATGATAGTAATAGGCATCATTTAGAAACTAAGGAACAGTATAAGATAGCTATAGATCCATTTGATGATAAAGGCATTAGAGATATTAATGGTAAATTTAGATTCTATTGGTCATAGACCATGTTTCACCATGAATGAAATAGATTTTTATATTTTAGGCTAAAATGACAAGAAATATTCAGATAAAGAAAATATTAGTAAAAAAATAGGCTTAATTTAATAAATGAAAAAATCGTAAATTTAAGCATTATGACTCATTTTACTATTATTGTTTTTCAGAGAAAAATAACAAGAAAAGTTAAATTTTTGAAAATATAAGTAAAATAAGCTTAATTTAATAAATTTAAAAAAATGGCAAATTTAGGCATGGATGGAGTTATTTTACATATTATTATTGTTTTTTTAGAGTAAACTAACAAGAAATATTAAGTCAAAGGAAAATATTAGTAAAAATAAGCTTAATTTAATAAATTTAAAAAAATGGCAAATTTAGGCATGGATGGAGTTATTTTACATATTATTATTGTTTTTTTAGAGTAAACTAACAAGAAATATTAAGTCAAAGGAAAATATTAGTAAAAATAAGCTTAATTTAATAAATGAAAAAATTTGCAGATTTAAGCATGGATGGATTTGGCTCCTTTTTGCGGAGGCACCCATATACACATTACTGAAAGACAAAAGACGAAGTTCAATACTTAAAAAGGATATTCATTACGCAATATTGGTTTTACTATTGATGGGAAGAGGGAGGAGGAGTTGTCAAGTTGTATAATTGTGAGAGGGTGGATATAACCAGTGAAAATAAGTGGGGTGGGGTTAGTATGATGTGTAGATGATTAGGGGGAAGAAATGTAGGTTTGGTTAGAGAAGGCACTGTTACGCAGTGAAAACTTCTCAAATAAGCCTTTTCGCCTAAAAACCAGATGTTACTGAAGGATCTATTCTGTTTCACCCCCCCCCCCCCCCCCCCCAGCTTAGTGAGATTATAATTTTTACGCCCCCCCCCCGCCCCCGCGCACGTGCTATTTTTTACATAGTAACGTGCTATATAACAGCATAAAATTTGTAACTGGGGGCGTAAAAAAACGGGGGGGGGGGAAATAGAATAGATCCCAACTGGACATTAGAAACAAACTCAGTACTCTATATGGCAATCTGAACAATCGAAACGAAAGAAGTCAAAGATCAAGTCAGTTGAAGCTATTCTTGAGCGAAAAAAATCGGTAGAATAGTACGCCTTTTCGAGTGATAAAAAAAACCCCTTTACAAAAATAGCATCAAATATGACCTATAAAGAATAATGAAAAAATATACACTCTGCTCATATTTTAATAACATGATTTATATCCATCCAATTTTCAGATAATTACCGACGAAGAGGAATTCAGCATCAACTACAAGTTATTGTTAACGTTTCAGAAATGTTAAACACAATCAATCACAAATTAATGCAAAGATTAGAATGGTACACCAACTCGCTCTGAAAAAGTGCCGACACTCGAGACCGTTCATTCCTCATTAGACTGACGCTGACAATTACATACGTAATATTACACTATGTAAAAAGAGTAGTGAAAACCCAGACTTTGGCACATACTGTTCTGGGGGAGCATTTCCTTGAAATTAAATTCCCGAAACCCTCTTCAGCATTATCTTCAAAATTTAATCATCGTTAACAAGTGTTCGAGTAAAAGTACAATGTATCATTAGCAACCGGTATGAGCAGTTATCTGCTGCTATTAAACTTTATTTGTAATTACAAAGAATAATATTAATAAATCTTCACTCTCTTCTTCTTCTTCTAGTGGTGGTGGTGGTTGTGGTGGACGAAGATGGCGAGTAGTACTACAAAGACAAAAGCGGTGGTCGCCTTTTACAAAGAGAAGTCTGCTTTCTTCTCTGATGCTCTTTTGTTGTTGATTCTATTCCCAATTCCCCTTTTTTCTTCACTCGCCGTCCCCTTTCTCATCTCAACTCCTTTCATCTTTCTTCAATCAGTCGCAAGAGGAAAGAGAGAAGAGAAGAGAAAAGAGGTATGCCGGATGAAAGAGAGAGAGAGAGAGAGAGAGAGAGAGAGAGAGAGAGAGAGAGAGAGGAAACTGTATTATAAAATTACTAAATGCCTCTTTACTCAACTTTGCCTCTCCATTCAGACACACCAGAAACCGGAATATCATGCTAAAAAAATGCCAAAAACGAGAAACGAGCTGGCAGCTTAAATTTACGTCACAATTTCAGTTAATCATGGTTAAAGCTCTCAACAAGAGTCACATTTACTGACAGATAAGATCGCCCAAATCCTGACTTTTTCAAAAATGATTTCGAGTTCTGTAGGTTGGAAAAGAATTATTATGAAGATAAATCAAATTGTTGTTTCGAAACTATCCAGAACAACAACAACAAAAAAACAAATATTAAACAATTAGAGATATAAAATTTGCTTATCAGATTCTGTGATTACTATTGTTCAACTTAACCGGCGAATTTTTTTTTAAATAGCAATATTTCTGAACTTCACTCAGCTTGTTCAACTGAAAAGTAAAATCAATGTCCAGTTTGATAGATAGTTAAGATAGCAGCGGAAAACATAACCAACTAAAATTGAAAAATTGCCCCCGAATGACTAATGGGAATTCAATTCTACTGTAGACTGGTTAAGTCCGAGGGTGATTGAAACTTGGTGTAGAGAAAGGGGGCTTAAATTACGTCAACAGAGGTTATTATAGACCACTATAAGAATTAAAGTGAAAAATGAAGCCAATTAGGCGCACTTTTCCATTGACCTTTAGCAGTCAACTGATACCAATTGAGTTCAGCAGCTCAAAGCTGTGAAAGAGGAAAATTTCATTCACCAAAATTTGCAAACAGGGCTTACAAGTCGCTTAAAAAAATTAATGAATTCCACCGACAATTATGCATAAAATATAACCAATAGACTACCGGAGACAACTTTAAGAGCCACGTAAAAAATCTCTACAACTACCATATACTAGATCTGTAATATACTAGATACCAGATAGGGTAATATACGAGATCTGGTTTTCGTATCTCAACCTGATGCTTTTGATTATGAAGTGCTGCCTGCATCTTTTTCAGATCACTATCCCCTCATTATTCGTTACGATTACCATGATTTACCATGCTACGTGGCTCCGTTCTCCTCCGAATTCTCAGCGAGTGGCTTTAACCAAAATATTTCAGAAAGCAAGATCGATTTAATAGACTTCGAGGCAGCATCTAGTCTGCAAAATACTAGTGAGTTCTTTTTGAAGACATTAGTAGATGTAATCTCTTCATGTCTTGTTCGAAAACGCAAAAAGCGCAAAATGTTTGCTTTTTATTACAGTTCACTGACGATGCACTCTATTAATAAACTAGAGACTGCTAAACGACAAATGAGTTCGAATCACAAATAAGATAAGCTGAAAAAAGAGGTGATGGATTTTGTTGAGCTCGATAAAGTGTCTTTTCTTCAGTCAACAAAAATATTCGGCACGAACGATGCTTTTGAAATGTTGAAAAGTCTTAGTGGACGCAGCTCTTTTCTTAACGAAATGATATAGAAGGATCGGCTAGCTGGATCTGATATGGAGAAAGCCAATCTATTCAATCTTTTCTTCCATTCGGTGTATAAGCAATCCTCCTCTCTCTGTAGCTCCCAACGATACCCAAAGTGCCAATATTCACCTCGGTGATTTAGTTTTTACCATTTCTCAGACCGTCAAACTACTTAAAACATTGCCTATAAGCTCAAATGCCGTTGCTGATGGAATTCCACCAATTGTACTGAAGTACTGCTCCGCTTCTCTTGGGCCCCTAATTCACTCATTGTTTTTCCGTATAATTCTTACCTGCAAATGGCCTCGGCTCTGAAAAAATGCATTTGTGACACCGATTCATAAAAAAGAGTCCCGAAAAAATATCGAAAACTACAGACCAATATCGTTGTTACCTCGCTTATCCCTCGTGTTTGAAAAGCTTATTTTTCATTTACTTTACTCGCGACTACGATACAAATTGAACAGTCGTCAACATGGATTCCGAAGAGAGCATTCAACAATAACTCAATTAATTATTTACTTAGACGAGCTGTATTCCAATTCTGAAGATAAAGTCGAGCAAGTCCTAATCTACCTGGACTTTGTTAAGGCTTTTGACACCGTTAACCATGCTATTTTGCTTGACAAGTTAGCTTTATATGGCCTTGATAACAATTTTTTAAAACTTATTTTTTCCTACTTAAGTGATAGATCGCAACGAGTACGTGGCAATGGGACTTATCAGATGAAATCATGGTTACTAGTGGAGCTCCTCAAGGCAGTGCCTTAGGACCGTTGCTGTTTCTCGTGTATATTGACGACATGCTGTCCGTACCGGAATTCTCAAGTTGTTTCTGCTTTGCAGACGACAAAAATGGCATGTGCGGGAGAAGACATGTTTAGCAGATGCCAGGAAGACCACGATAAGCTATATACTTGGGCTGTCAATAATGATCTTACCTTCAACGTTGACAAATTTGTGTATCTTCAAGTATCTGAAAAGTGCGATAGTGGTTTCAGTACTGGGTCCAATTTGATACGAAAAATTGATAAAACAAGTGAATTAGGCATAGAAATCTCAAGTAACTTAAAGTGGAGTATTCATGTGAGGACCAAGCTAGCGAAAGCTAAGAGAAGTTTCAATTATCTGTGACAAAATGTGCCTTACAGTTTACCAAACAGCGTCAAGTATAATTTATATTCCGCCTGTGTTTTGTGAATTCTTCTTTATGGTTCTGAAGCGTGGTTTGCTGATATTAGCCATCATAGATTAATAGAAAATTTTTATTGGAAGGGTTTACGCTGGTGCTATGGAAGGAATGACTATGACACACTTCTTCGTGCGTCAAATAATACTCCGATATGCTATCAACTGATTGAAAGTGATCTCCGCTTCTTTATTTCCATTGTTTTCGAGGACTTTTTCTCTATCAAGACTTGTTCAAAAAGGCTTTGAACTAAATCTCACAATCATATTGTAGTGAGCGCACGAAAACGCAGCTGACAGCTAAATCATTTTTTAAGCGGGTACAAATCTATGTGAATGATTTCAGCGACACTGGTAACTTCAACATCCTGAGGCCACCAGCCAACTACAAAGTTTTACTGAGAATTTTTTTCTCCACACTACCTGACTCAAAGTTTAATCCTGACGTGACCTGTAGTTGGTCCATTGAATGTCATTGTGCGTTTTGCCGTTCTTAATTTTTGTAACTAATTTTTTTTCCCAGTTGTAATAGCTATAGATTAATTTTCTTTGTTTGTACTATTTGCATAGATCTTTCTGATGTATTGTATTAAAACCCATAATTTGGTCAATTGAAGTCTTTTACTACTACTACTACTACTACTACCCATGCCGGAAACAGACGTCAGAGTAAAAAAGGACAATGAAAGAAAAATTTTATTAACTAAAACTGTTTTAAAAATGCAGACTGAACGTTTCCCGCTGCGCAATTTTGGATTTACCAATGATGTAAATTTTTCTTTATGGGTGCGAAAATATCCTCCTAAGGTAGGCTTCGAACCCCGCTAACCTGAGTCTGATTCCGTCACCTCGACTGAGGTATTAATCACTCGGCTATCAGGGCATTATCATTGTCTCTTTAACAATCCGTTATGTTTAAACAACAAACATTTTCTGAACGGTCAAGCAACATATCTCCATAAAAACACCGTTTTTAAAAAATGTTTCGAATTTAAAAGCAATTAATTAAAACCTAACCGCAACCGAAGAAAGACCCTAATTGGCAAAAATTAGATATCTAAAACTATAAAAATTGTCTCAGATGGTTAAAAAGTCTTCCAAACATACTATTCATAGTCAAAAGTTGAGAAAAGACATTGGACTAAAATAAAACCGCATCAAAAAGCCGCACGTATTGAAAAGTATCACTCGATTAGCAGAAATTTCCAAACTTACTTTTCTCGCTCTCTTAGAATAGTGCCACTATCTTTTTGTCTCTACCCTTGAGTTTTGACTAGCAGATTGACATAAGCACTTGTTTTCACAGCTGATGTCTAAAAAGCGAAGACAAAACTCAGAGAAAAAATTGCGCAAAACGTTGAAGGAGCCGCGTCTCACGTTAAATCGAAATAATTTTTGTCGGCAAAATAAAAAAAAAACGTAGTAGGACAGGACCTGACTTACAAAACCAAGAATTAAATTAGCGAATTAAAAAAAAATTATAGCAACAACTCTAAGACAGCCAAAAAGCCAATGACCATCTATGAGCAAAAAAGAATAGAAAAACGATCACAAAATTTCTTCCACGAGCTAGTTGTTTCAAGAGTCACTAAAAACAACAACACTTTTAGAAAATATTGACTCTACACATACTTTGAATGAGTATAAGAAACAACCTTGCAAAGATCAATGAGAGACAAGGCCAAAAAGGGGCAAAAGCTAAAGAAATTGGCAGAAAAAAAAGAGTTTGAAAGGTAGGAAATCTTTGACAGTGGCGTGACGCTAACAAACCCCCATAACTACATGTCAAAATAGTTAACTACAGCTTATCATAGAATCATAAAATTGCCTTTAGCAGTTCTAATGGCTGGGAAAGCAACTTATTAGTTTCGCTTGCTTCTCATTACTAGCGAATGATACCTGCCATTAAGGAGGCTAAATGATCAGACATCAAAAACTCATCCAATTTTTGCAAGACCTCAAAAAGCAGCTAATACTGAAAGAGCAATTTGCTAATTAACACTTCGCTAATTAAAAACACCACACCAATTTGAATTCTTACTGACGTGAAAAAAACCCAAAAAGCATGAAGATGTTAAAACAAAGAAAGCGTATCAATACAATTCAAATACCTTGGATGGTTGAAATAGAACCGCTTTAATAGCCGGCTGAGAAGATGAGGGCTGCTATTAAACACAACCAAAGAACGTCTGAATTTCTTGGAAAACACTTTTTGGTGCCAGCTTCCTGCCCCTGAGGGGGTGGGGTCGGCACCAATTTTTTTTAACATCGCTTTTTTATGCCCAGATATGAGCCTCGTACGACCTCTGGAATCCGAGAAAATGGCATTTTTTGTCGATTTTTTGGATAAATACTTTTCAGCAAAAAAGGAATTATTCAAATTTTTCTGTTTCAGGTTATTTAGAAAAATTTTAAATGCCGTTTATGGTCCAGATATGCGATGAGAAAGTCGTGGTTACCGGGTCTTATTTTAGTGAAAATAAAAGTGTGTATGAATACTTGTATTTTTTTCCTCTTAGTTGATGTCGAATTTGCAGATATATTTTAATTTTTTTTTGACTGAATTTTTTTTATGTTTAAATGTACTTGAAACAAGTCTTAGAATATGTTTGCCAAGTGTCTTTTTGCCGTAAGATATTATTTTTTTTTTGATGCAAGATTAAAATGTCAAACTTAATTTGTTTATATGCAACGTTAGGATTTTTTTTTCATCTGCAGTAAATTGTTGTATTTAACTTAAATGTCTTTAAATGATCAATATTATTCAAAATTCTCTTAGGGCAGGTTTCTTTGCTGGCCTGACGGCCTCGTTGCCTGTCCCTTCTGGTGCTGAGTTTATTTTTACTTAATTCAATATTATTGTTTAACATAAGCTCACATCAGATAAATAAATTCTTTTTTTTTATCATTTGCTCTCAAGTAGTATGATAGGCAGTAGTACAATATGTAGTACAGGGCACTAGTCAGACGATAAGACAGTAGTACAATATGGTACTTAAAACTAGGGCACAACAAAGATCCGGAATGCAGCAAAGATAAACTAAATAAGTTCAATTTTAAATAAATTTGTTTGAAAGGCAATTTAAGTTTCGAATACAAGCAAGAAAGGCCAGATTAATTCGGCACATCAATTTCCTCTATACGATTGTTTTAATATGTCAATAAAATCCTTACGATATAAGAACACTATTTTAGATGCGATACATTTCATAGCACATATGAGTTGTCAGCGCACATTTCAAATGAAAAACGGCTGAGACATTTAATTGAAAATTAAGTTAAATTATTATCGACTAACTTTGGAAGAATTGCCCTCGAACGACGGGTCGGAGCTCGAATTTATTACAGCCTGCTTCATTTGGAGGGACTAAAATCACTACGTAGGCTCCAAATTACGTCATTAGAGGTTATTATATGCCACTTTAAAATTTAAGGTAGAAAATAATCCAATTTTGACGCATTTTTCATTTGAATTTAGAATGAACTGCCACCACTTGGGTTCAGCTGCTGACACTTGTGAATAAGAGAGAAAATTAGAACACGAAATAGGAGAAAGTCAAGGGCGTAAAAGTCATATGAAAAGTCCAACGGTCAACCAAAAATTTTGCAAAAAAAGACCAACACGTTTACAATAATTGCTTCATACTTTGTTCGAGAGCAATTAAAACGTAAGATAATTTCGGAAAGTTTTGCTTTTCTCAAGCTTTAATCATTCATAAAGTTAAACGTCTAAAAAAGACAAGGTAAAGAATTTTGTGCACATTTTTGAATAAATAGCTTTTTATGACTGATTATTTAACTAGTTAAAATTAAAATAATTTTAGAGCCTCTTTAGAACGAGTTCTAACTAGTAATTTTTTTGCCTCTGTACTCTAATCGTGATGATCCTGACTCTTAACCAAATTAGAAAACAAAGCCTTCGTTTTTTCATAATAAAATGCTCGAAAACAAATCTCTATTGGCAATCTCTCTTGTTTATCTCTTTAATGGTTTGAGACACCAGAAAATAATACATTTTTACTGTTAAATGAAAAAATTAATCCAATTTTAATGCGCTTTTCATTTGACTTTTAGTAGTTTACTGCCTCCAGTGTTGGGGTCAGCTCCTTAAAATTGAGAATTGAAGATCAATTTTAATCATCCAAAAACAAAAAAAATCACGCCTAATAAAAGTCACACAAGTCAAACAGCCAAGAAAAAAATGTTGCATATCAAAAAGATACACACGACTTAATATAATTGCTTCCAACTTCATTCGAGAGCAATTACCAGCTATAAAACACTAAGGTGTAAAAATATACTTCATTAAAGGTTCACAAGCCTTGGTCACTTATTGCTATTAGATCTGGACTTAATTGTTACCAGTCTTACCTTTCGATCTCCTGTTTCATAACAACTTGTTCTTCATAAGCATCAGTAGTGGTGGTCTTCACTGTATCTGTCCACTTCTCTGTTGATGACTTCTATTCTCTCCTCGAAAATGTCACTATCCATATCAAGTCTTTTTAGAGCACACCCCACTTGACTTGTTTTCAACACCTGGTAAAACATGCCCTCTATACAACTATGCTCTCATCTTTAAATTGTCACATCTGTAATGCCTAGCGTTCTTTGATACGACTCAAAATTCCACTACCTAAATTCAAATAATCTCAGCACTATTCCCGAATTAGTACCAATAATGTACGCCATTACAGAACAAATTTCAACACATTCCTTGTTGTTGTCGCACAGAGCTAAAATTCGCTTATTGTCGTTTTCATCTGGTACCCTAAATGCATTTGCATCATAAAAAATTATATATATTAGTAGTAGTGTGTAAGACAAACTATCCACAAATTGCATGTGGTGCGGCGAACTTTCTGCATCTACGCGATGCTGAATGACATGCCGTCCCCGGGTTAGGGGGACCAGGAGGAGAATCGTCAACATCGGGGGAAAGGGGCAAGGAAGGCGGATTATTCTGTGTCGTGTGGTCGTTTGTGTAGGACTGATGGTATTAAGTCCAGCCATTTGGCTACCTCTAATAGTCTTTCCCACAGGTCAATCACTTTCAGGCCCCCGGTGTTCATGCTGCAGTTGAAAATGTGTTTACTTCATGTGGTGCTACTTCACATTTGGGACAGCGATTATCAACAATGTCACAGATCGTTCTCAAGTAAGAGTTTAGCAGGGGACAGTATCCAGTTCTTAGTTGTGCTAATCAGATAGCTGCAATTCGTGGCAGTGTTTGCTCTTCTGTTATCTTTCCTGGAGTTGTACCTAATTCATTGCTGTTTTTGTTCAACTGAGTAAGTACCGTGTGTCGGTGGATACTATTCAGCGCATTTTTGAATTTTTGCGATTTAGTTGCTCTTTATTGTTTAATTGTTGTTTCAAGCGGTCCTTATAAGTATCATTTAGTGTCAGTCTCATGGGACAAAAACTGGTTGAAGAGGTTGTTTTATGACCAGCACAATGGCTCAGGTAACTGCGGCTAGAAATTTTTCTGCTAACAATTCTGTGTGAGCTCTAACAGGCAGCTTTCTACCCTCATTGTGTTAAGTCATTGATGTCAGACATTTTTACACAGCTAGTAATTGAGCGAAAAGCAATGTTTTGTTGCCTTTGCAGGTGGTTCCAGTTTGTATTGCTGATTGTGGAAGCCCAAAAGTTGTAGTTCAGAATGTTTCTTTTGTGCAGCCACAGTCGCTACCAGCAATCTTTTTCAGTAAGTTATTGCGCTTTTGTAATTCATCTTTGGTGCTCCTTACATGTTCTCAAAAATTGAGCATACTATCGGAAGTGACACCAACTTTGACTTCGGACTTTACTGGTATCGGTGAATTGTTGATAGTTATCTGTGGGTCAAACTTGGCCTCCTTGCTCCAGTTTGTGAACTCAGTTGCACTTGATTTGTCAGCTGATAACTTAAAAGTTTTCTTGATTCTAGCCATTCGTGTAAAATAATAAGGTATGGAGTTATCATGTCAGGTAATTTTTCAACCTGTGGGTGAGATGTACTTAAAGCGATATCATCATCGTAAGACCTGATGTTCTTTTAGTGGATGTTCTATAAAGTCACCTAGAGTTTTTAATTAGTTTTGCAATGGGGGAGAGGAGCGCAATTGGTCTCAATCTTTTAGATTCGTCGATGAGTTTTCACGGCTTGTGTAGTGGTATATCCCGGCCAACTTGCCAGATGTTAGGGATTTCTGCACTTACAGAGAGGTTTATGGCGTCAGTGAGGTATCTCAGTGCTATGGGGCCTAGATGGTGTAGGCGGATTGACGCTATTCTATCTATGCCCAGCGCCATACTTTTCCTCGTGTCTCTTATAGCTTCTTTCACTGTGTTACACTTAAACATTCTGCCCTCTATTTCAAGCTTCCTTATTGTTCTTAGTGTATTTATTTTCTGTTTTTCATTTTTCTTAGGTTGTGGAGTGTATTGTTGGTTGAATTTCTTGGCTTATTTCATTGGAGTATGGCGAAGAGTAGTTTTCTTAGTATCAAAATATATGTCTCTATTTGCAGGTGGTTTAGCGTTACTTGACGAAAGTCCTTTCATTGTGCTCCAGAAATTAGAGCACTTACCTCTTTGAGTAAGTGTTTGTACAAACTCGATCCACTTTTTGCGCTTATCACTTCCAACAAGTTTGTTTATTTCAGGGTTTAATTGTGTTACTTTGGGGTCCCCCGGATGTTTTCTTTGAATTTCATCTCTTTTCAGATAGCTTCACTGCGTCGCTGGGAAAATTGCCGTCCACTGTTTTAATTCTTCCTT
This sequence comes from Convolutriloba macropyga, assembly GCF_964194025.1. Lineage (NCBI taxonomy): Eukaryota > Metazoa > Xenacoelomorpha > Acoela > Convolutidae > Convolutriloba > Convolutriloba macropyga. Next base: position 61,050,761 of record NC_134476.1, on the reverse strand, counting down.
TTGGGATATGCGTGTCACAGCGGGCTAAGAGCATTAAATTCACCGACAAAAATGCAGTCATCCAACTAAAGTAGTTCACTGATTGATGTCTTGTATCCTGCATCTCAGCTAGACAAAGGTGTTATGTAGTGTTCACATGTTTGATGTTATTATCACCTGCGGAGAGTTCTATGGCTTGCAATATTGTTTCCTCTTGTGTCTTCCGGTAGTTTCAGGCGCCATAGAGGGCTATGAGCATTAAAATCCCCGACAATAATGCAGTCATCCAATTAAAGTAGTTTACTGATGATGTCTTGTATCCTGCATCTCAGCTAGAAAAAGGTGTTATGTAGTGTTCACAAGTTTGATGTTATTATCACCTGCGGAGAGTTCTATGGCTTGCAAAATTGTTTCCTCTTGTGTCTTCCGGTAGTTTCAAGTGCCATAGAGGGCTATGAGCATTAAAATCACCGACAAAAATGCAGTCATCCAATTAAAGTAGTTTACTGATGATGTCTTGTATCCTGCATCACAGCTAGACAAAGGTGGTATATAGTGTTCACTAGTTTGATGTTATTATCACCTGCGGTGAGTTCTATAGCTTGGACTTCTAGGTGTTTGTCAGAAGTCTTACTTGTAATTCTTGAAACAGAATTGTGTCCATAATTATAAAAGCTACCCCTCCACCTTTATCTCTTTCTTTGGGCCTATTTTCTTGGATTATGCAGTTGCCAGGTGGGCTTTCGAGGTTGCATTTTTCATTGAGGTTGGTCTCCTGGATCGCAGCTATTTGTATGTCATTTTTCTGAATCCAGTCTATGATATTGTTCAGTTTTTGGTTGAGACCATTACAATTCAGTTGAAGAATATCGAGGTGTGTGTTGTCGTGAGTCAGGAAACTATGCCTTGTATTTGCTTATATTATCGTGCACCAGGAGCAGCGCTTACAGTCAAACTTTTGTTAAATTGCTCTATGGACTGCACGTTGGTGCAATTCATGTGTACCCATCCTCCACGCCCACACCAGACGTCGTATTGTTTCCAGTTGCTGCGGTGATAAATAGCACAAGGCGGTTTGCCGGGGTTTGTTTCAATGCCGCCGAGGATGAGAAGAAGAAGCAGGGCAGACATGTGTTTCCCAGTTCAGCACAAATCTTCATTAGAGCTACGCCATGTCAAACTTTTTATGATTGTATTAGATGATAACTATTATCACATAACCATAATTATATCTTCGAACTCACGTCTTTCTGCAGACAATTTTTTTCTGTTTTCTAGGAAGGAACCACCTGAATCGCGTAAGGCTTGGTTTGAAATTTTAAATTATAAAATCATAAAGAATTATTTATTAAATATGAAAACAAATAATCAATCCGAGACCGTTCGGATTCGCTCTTATAGATAAAAGCAACACAAAATGCTCCAATTTGTCTGTAATTAAATATTTTTGTATCTCAACAAAGAGCATTTCCGGAAAAAATGCTTCTGACCATGGCTCAAGCCTTCACTTTGGCTATATTTTGTATCTATCTATCTAAAAGAACATTGAAAAAACAGAATTTCCCTCAATAGATCACCGGGCGACAGGAAAAATAGAACTCAACGTGGGTAGATTAAAAAAATCTCGTTATAGTATTTACTAAAACGGAAGCTCAACTTTTAACTTGGTCGACAAATCCATCCAGCCCATGCGCACACAATAATTATCGCTCGGGTCTATCCCCATTCGAAAAAAGTGGCAGACCCCAAATACTGTTGAATATACTATAGCAAAACACGCCATCGGAAACTGTCACATTATGAGTTTGTTAAAAAATCTCAAAGTATTATATGGTGTTAAAACGAAAGGAGTCACACTGCAACTTAAACTGTTTGTTTTTTCCATTATTCCTTCGTTCGGTTGCTCAATTCAATGGGTTGCCCGTTCCATAGAATTTCAGCTCTACAAATTTTTATGAAAATTTTTTTCGTTTGCTGTGCTGAGCCATTCTAACTTTATTTGAATCATTCCAATTAAAATGTTAAGGATCTTAAGTATGATTAAATTTGGGTTTTACAGATTTAATTGATGCGTGAAAAAAAAGGAGTAGAAATTCATCAAAGAAGTTTAGCTTAGATTATTCCTTGTTAATTTTAGTTTGGAACGTTTATCCTTATCACAAGAAAGTCTCACACTTGAGATAGATAAATGAACGCATCCAAATTGTAGTTACGGGCAAGGATAATTCAACAGATGTCTGTACAAAAACACTAAGAAATTTGTTGCTTGGAATGACATACAAATAGCAAGCATTTACCTTTTCCCTGTCGACTAAATTCATTAACATCGACTGAGCACAGCTGCCATTTGACAATGAACTCAACACTGGAATTGACAATCTTGCCTGTTTCTTTCCTTCACTGCTCTGGGAATACAACCTGTGGAAAACATGGGTAGGAAAAGGCGGTTCCCAACACAAAGCTCCGCCAACATTGAAAAATTGAGAATAGGAAGGGTAGAATCTCTCCAGTTGTTTGTTCAATACTTGATACTCGTTTGTATTTTTCACATCGCCACAAAATGTCCATGCACGACCAGAATCGGATGTTCTGTCAACATTGAAGGCCTCAATCGGTGAATTAGTATCAAATTTGAGCTGATCAACATTCGAAGTAATGTTTCCACAGCTTAGTCTTTGCACCAACGTCTTTCGATTGTTAAAGGCTAAAAGAAAAAAACAAAGTAACAAATTCGGACATTTTCTTTTCCAGTTTTACAGAATTCAGTAACCTCCAATTTTAATGCATTTTAATCAAAATATTTGACAGGCGAAAGTTGACCTTGTAACTTTGATGGAAATAAATATGTACTATCACTGATTAAAATGAAGATAACAGAAGAAAAGTGAGGCGAATAAATATCAAATTAATAAACAGCTATTAAAAGTAACAATTAGATATTATAAATTCAGCAGAGTTCACAGAAATCGACATAAGAGTAAATTTTTGGGGTTACCCCGACAACCTTCATCAAATTCCAATTTGAAGCTCAGCAATTGAATATTCTCAGCAATTGAATATTCAATTTGTCTGTGGGTTTTGGAATTACGATAATCCCAAAACTCATAAGAGATTGTTTTCAATCCAGAACCAACGACAACAACAACAAATAGGTGTAATTTACAGCCTTCAAGACACCAAAAGGCAATCAACTTCTCTTAGGTAGAGCAACCAATGAATCAGTAATTCAATGCAGCTATTGATGCTACGATACAAACCGAAAGTCAAGCCAGCCGACAATTAAAATGTTATCGAAAAAAATCAAACATGTTATTACACAGAGATAGATCAATTAATTGTGATTGTCGACAGGGAGATGATGTTTATAGGTTTCTGACATGATAAAATAATACGGCATCATACTTTAACAGAAAACTTAACCCATTATCCAAAAAAAACATTTTTTATTTTTTGAAATTTTTGTATAATATGTTGATATAATAAGAAGCGGGTTCATTTGAAGGGCAGGAATTAGTGGACCGCTCGTCCCGTTGCCTGTCCCATCCGGGTCGTTTAAATTAATATATTTATATATTGTTTTGTTAATTATTAACACCGGAGACATTAATTCTTTCTTTCTTATTTTAAGAAGTCCACAACTCACCAAGTACATCGCAATAGTGACCTAAGGGCACAAATGCATCATCTGTTGCGAAAGTAGGAGCCAAGAATCCTTGCAAACCAGAGGCCATCACTGCCGACTGATGAAATGGAATGTTGCTAATATCGAAAGACTCTCCACGTTGTATCGAGGCTCTGTTTGCAATTGGAAACCAGCTGGACTGCAGGGACAAGGGCAGAATACAGCTGGAGTTTAAAAGGAAAGAAGAAATTGCCGAAACTGTGTTCACAATATGACTTCCTCGATTCAGTTTGAAGCATTCCTGAATACGCGATTCTTTCGAAGGCTGTTCGCAGCATGCAATTGTAAACAGAGCCTTTTTGGGCATTTCATCTTTTAGGGACTCAATAAAACTTGATGCGAACCCGCTAAAAACTCCGTCATAGACGTCGGAAAGTACCTGAAATCCTTGAACGTTGTCGCATTTTTCAAGCATATAGTACAAATTTTGTTCAACATTTTCGCAGTATGATTTGAACAGATTCTCTCCAAATGCATAACTGGGGGTTTTGTTCTCGGCTGCAGTGACGCAATTAAGAATACTTTGTTTGTTATTATGTTCATTTAAAACAGTTAAGCTTCTAGGGTGCAAAATGGGTTTCAAGTAATCAGTCCACGATGTAATTTTATCATCCAATTCGAATTGCTTTTCTCGAAAGGAAAGACGCTTTTCAGATTCTTCAGCATCGCGCATTTCAACATCTTCACTACAATCGGGATTATTTGACCATTTCCGATCTATCCAAGATTTCTCTTCACTTCCAGGTTCAACTTTATCATTATCATCATCATCTTCGGTTTGATTCAAAGCCTTGAGAAAATCGTTCTTTTCGCTCCAATTGATATCACCACATTGATTGATAACGTCTACATTACCAGACCAGTTTGAACTGTTTTTGTACTCTTCAATTGAGAACTTCTTGGCAACAGTGTTCTGATAGAGGTTCTCGAAGTAGTCCACCGATCCAGCGCATCCGAAACTTCCCTTCCCTTCAACCACCAACAGACGAGGAGTGAAAGTGACCTCTCGTTTCCAGTTCTCCCCTCTTATACCAAATAATAACATTTTGGCGGCCAATGACATGTTTCATTGTTTGTTTTGTTTCTAAGCTTTATTAGCAATCATTGCGCCCAAGTGATCTTTAACAAACGCTATATATTTTTTTTAAGGCTATTTGAAATTTTTTGGCAGTTTCTGAGAACAGCGGAAGTTGAGTTCAGCCATTACAGTCAGCAGGATTTCAGCTTCTTATCAAAATTAAATTTTTTAAGTTGAGAAAACAGAAAACAATTTGGAATTCTAAATCTGCATTAATGTTATTAAGACATGTAAAAAGGGGGTATTTAATTAAATTGATTAACATGAAACAAAAACGATCATTAATTGCTACTTTATTTGCAAAATTCAAATGTTTAACTTCTGGACGAAAACCGACAACAGGAAACAACAGGGTAACTGGACATCTACCATTGTCGGTTTTCGAAACTAGTTTATTCTAGTTTGACACCAAAATGTGTCTCATTGTAGAGATAGATCATTTGACTGCCTTTTACGAACTCCACACTTTTTATACTACAAAACAGGTCAGATGATGTCAAAGCCCTAAAAACTAAATTCGACTTTTGGGACTTTTACACTAAATTGACCGCTATGGACTGTAATGTAAATGATATTGAGGCTGACCTACTCAGTCTTAATAACTGGCTGAATGCCAATAGGCTAAAACTTAACTTAACCAAAACAGTCCAAATGAAAATCAAATCTAGTGCTTCCGATTCTACCTTCTTCCTAAACTCTTTGCCTTTAGAAATAAAACTTGTCTGTAAATACTTAGGTGTCTATATTGATCACAAACTTTCATTTGTCTCGCATGTAGACAACGTAAAAATGAGACTCGGGAAACAATCAGGCATTTTATCTAAGCTTATACACTTCGTTCCTCGTTCCAAATTAATAAGATAATATATTAGTAATGTGCAACCCATTATTCAATATGGACTTCTGGTTTATGGCTGCACTAGCTACAATAACCTTAAAATAATTTTAAATTTGCAAAAGAAAATTTTGAAATTCATTTATTTCAGAAACAGACGTGAGAGTTGTAATGATATTTTTGAAAAGAACCAAATCCTTACGGTTTATGAGCTTCATCTATACGAATTACTCAAGTTTGTACTCAGATCTATCAATAACCTGCATAAACAAGAGTTTTTGAATGATCTGTTTTTTGCGAAAAATTCCAGAATAACAAGATTAACTGAACCCGGCCTTCCCAGTAGACTACAAAATATGATGTCAGTATATAGTGTATGTGTAAGTTTTTTATACATATTTTGTATATAAAATTGGGAGGACCAAAACTTTGTATATCGTAAAACAGGTCAGGTGATGTCAAAGCCCCAAAAACTAAATTCGACTTTTGGGAAGTCTATTTGGCAATGTGTTCAATGATCAATCCTTGATAGTGAAATTATTTCTCTTATTAACTCAAAGAAGAACTAATTTTGAATCATAGTTGAGAATACTCAAAAATCTCACAGCAGTTTTAGATTTGAACAATCAACCTACCAGCCGATGGGCGCCAAGACGAAATACCCAAATATATATCAAATATTATTTAGCATGATACACTTAAGTGATAATTTGTAATAGCCAAAGTCAAAATGCCTCAGCAAGGCTGGAGTGATTTGATGCGCAATTATCACAATCGAAAATGGGTTTGATAAAATACACTTGTTAACGCACTTCTATTTTGTATTCAGACTATTGAACGTAAAGATCGAAGCAAACTAACTGCATATTGACACGTTGCGTCTTTACGGCAAGGTATGACGTAAAACATCTGATGAGCCCATGCACTCAGTAGCTATCACCCAAAAAGCTGAAAGAAGCCCGACTGCTCTACTCAAAGAAAAATTGAAATTCCGATCACTCGAGTCCACTTGCTTAGCATCGCAAAAAATAAAAGGTATCATTATCAACATTACTAATAACATAATCAACATTACCAATATCTAACAACTAAAAACTGTCCAATAACTAAATCAAAACTAAAACAGTCAAATAAACTAAACATACGATTATGAAATGTTACAATAGATCCATATTTTTAAAAACTTATAACTCAATTATTTATAAATAATTTATATTAACAAGCCGTGACGTGATAGCCGAGGGGTATGGTATGCGAATGTCACGCCAATGATCGATAATCCAATCTCTGCCTCCTTGAAAATGTCTGTGTGATGATGAGTAAGGCACAGAGGATCAAATACTTTATTAAACGATTGTACAACAAACAATACTATGCTACTAAAATAAAAAAAAATGAGAGCAAAATCACAACAAAGCTCAAATGATGCGTGTGAAACCGCACTGCCAAATGCTCTCAGCAAAATTCCTGATGCAGACTCAAAACGAGAATCATACGATTAATGGAACTATGTCTCATTTTCCGGAATGTCTCATGAAAAAGACATTGATTACAGAGTTTCACGAGGTTGTTAAGTTACGGATCGTGAACGCCCGAAATGGATCAAGCGTGGGATGCAAAAAAACCATACCAGTTAAAACAGAAAACCAATGAATAATTTGAAACAGCGTCCTAGGATGCTCTGCTCCTCCTATTGACAAAGACTCCCCCGTGAAACGAGGGTTTCCCTCGATCAACTGCGTTGTGATCATTCAAGCAGGTTCTCTAAAATCAGACCCGATGTTAATGACCACTGCCACCCCAGTGCAGTAAAGCTTATCATGACACCAGACACCTGTTTGACTGTCCCAGCCAGCATACTGACTTGACGTGGAACACCCATGTACGTTACCTATTGAGGCAGCACAATTTCTAGGTCTCAAGACCCCATGACCAAATCACAAGTGGCCAATCCTCTCAACCGGTTACAATAACAACAACAACACAGTAAAAAAACGAGATACTGCAAAATACTTAATATAACAAATCCCTAAATTCAATCCAAAACAAAGATTAAGCTGACAAACTACCAGCACTTTCGCAGTAATAACCTTAACCAGTCACTAAAAATACGAGCAAACAAACAAAAACAATAGGAATCTAAAAAAGTGATTCTACAAAAACAAGCTCCAGGGAAGAGAACCAAAGTCAATAAAATCAAGAAAATTTTCATTAAAACAACTCCAATAAATTCTTAACCCAATGGTTATAAAACAAGTAGCAGGAGGGCAATAAAAAGACGAGACTAATTATGACCAAAATTGAATGGCTTTTTTTTTGAAAAAGTCATGGAAGTACCAAACATAAAAAATTATACACATCTTTCACAAAATCAAATACCTGATCCAGAAGAATATAGTTTGTTTATTATAACAAATCAAGAGAAAAAGACAAAAATTCAAGCAGTCAGTAGCCAATTTTTCAGAAGCAAATAGTCTGCCAAAAAATAAAAGCTACACATTAAAACAATTGAACGAAAAAATTAAGCTAACAACAAAAGCCGATTAACCCTCTCTTGGTGTGATAATTGGCCATGACAACGCAAACAGCAGCGAATAGGGTCAGAACTCAAGAATCAATATTATTTTCCTGAATCACAATAAATCTATTGAAAAACATGCCAGAGTAATAAACAATCAGTTTTCAACTAAAATCATTAAATAAGTCTAGCGTTGTCCTCAAACATACGACTATGCAGGCATTACTGAGAATAGCAGAAATTACAACAAAGCAAAAAAAGAAATGGGTAAATGTTCAGCAATATTTTATAGAAACAAATGGTGTGCAGATCATGACAACCAATGGATTTGTAGCAAATAAATTCAACTTCATAATTATGTCTCGGTAGAAGACCCACAAATCTTATATTAACGAGACTAACTGAGAGAAAATAAATAATAAAGAAATATAACGGAAAAATTCAAAAGCCCTTTTCATGAAAAAGTGTGGAAGTCATGAAAATGAGTTGGAAAATATCTAAAACTTTCGAAAAGACTCTCTAGCTCCTTTCTCACCATCAAAGCTGTCTAAGATAGCCAATCAATCTTTCATTTAGTGAGACCAGCTAAAAAGATAAGAACAATAGATACCATCAAAAATCAAAAGGCCACTAACTTTTTTTGAAAAGGTTTAAAGTAAAAAAAATAAACAGTATAAATTAACAGATTAAAATAGTAATCTCCTTCCTCTAAGAAACCCAACGAGATCTACCATTTATGATAGTAAGTGGCAAGAAAACAAAAAAATACGCACGGAACTCAAAATTTGCTAATGTTCGTTAGCTTCAAAAAAATAATTTTTTATCTGCCAACTTCAAAAAACTAAGATTCACCAATGCTCAGTCGAACGCCGACAACAATATTTCAATGTCATTTGACTAGACTACAAAATATGGTGTCAGTATATGGTGTCTGTGTAAGTTTTTTGTACATATTTTGTATATAAAATTGGGAGGACCAAAACATTTTTGGAAAATCCATTTTATATGCTGTAATATGGAATGCTTCTTATCTTTCTAGTATGTGAAAAGCTTTGAATCTTGACAGAAAAAAAAACGCAAAACTTTTGCAATTCCCTTTCAAAAGGAAAACTTTTTGCTACCTTGTTAATAAAGGTTAAAAAATGAACAAACTTTTCATTTGCAAAATGCAAAATTTTTGGACTGAGTCTGTTATATTACTTTTATTATTTGTCCAAAGAGGTTATATAAAATTGCAGCTATGGTAAAATTCAGACTTTATTTGAGGCTTAAACTAAGAATTCAAGATAACTTTCAAAATATCTAAAAAATGCCATTATTTCGTATCTAATTTGCAACGGAATGCAAACAGATTAACAATTTCTTTAAAATTCTCAGAACTTCCGACTTCACGAGACTTTCGGGACGCAAGCAATGATTTTTAAGTTAACAGCAACTTAAATACCAAAACCTTTTCCAACGCGTCAGTTAAGTTATAAACTCCATATCTTAAACGTAAACCGACTAACGTCGGAAGTATTGCTCTCGAATGTCAGGCGGCGCTATTTATTTCATGGGATGTAGCCTCGATAAATTTTTTCTTATGGGCGCGGAAGACATCAACAGACGGTAGTAATTTCGAACCCCGACGTCCTGAGTTCTCGACGGAGGTATTAACCATTGGGCTATCAGGTCCTTGACCGAGACTCTAACAACCGGTTTTGAGTGGGAGCAATTGAAGCCACACAAAAATGAAGAAATGCGTGAAAAAGTCACTTGAGAAGACTAGGATTATTCTAGAATAAGGTTGAGGGTGTAGCTGGGGGGATAGTTTAAATAGGTTGGAGGGACTTGAATGGGATCAAAAATTCTCGAAAAAGCTTTTGCCCTTGAATATCATAATCAGTTCTTAATTATAGTTAACTAAGCTACTTTTATAGTCCAATGTTCGAAAATAGAAGTACACTTTCTAAAACAGAAGTCAATGTTCGAAAACAAGTGGTCAAATTTCAAGTCATGGCCAACTAAAAAACCTGTAGAATCTATACTCCTCTTCGAGTCGTAAAAACACAAATACGTCTACAATAATTGCTCCTGATTCGCGAGCAGTCAAAAACAAAGTTCCAGGGCAACTGCGCTCTTTCAAGAATTTCGAAATTAAATTAAATTAAGTCTACTTAGCTGTCATAAATAGCGTTTTCAAATTTTGGTTTGTCACAAATTTTTCAACTTTTGAAGAACAAAATAATTTCACAATGATCAAATTGCTGGATTTAATTGGATACCAATGAATTTAAGATTGCTAAGAGTGCGTTTTTGTTACAATTTTAGCAGTTCCAGCTTAAGTTTTAGACTACTTGGTGATATATGCTTCGAAAAATTTTACAACTTCTAAGTTTCAAATGCACTGAATACTTAGATCGACAAGTCAAAATTTTCTGCAAAAAAATTACAAAACAAAAAAAAACGGTGTCCCCTCCTGAATAGATCCAGTTATATTTTGGCTGAAATATAAACATTTGCTCAAAAAAAGCTTCGTTAGCAGTTTCATTGTCTCATAAACGAAGACATAAGTCATTGGCAGGCAAAAGAGTGTTGGTGTTGTTATGTTATCATTCCTTTGGAAGAGGATGTCGTAGTTGAATATGCCCTTGGGCACAGCAGAGTCCCAATCACTGTAGCAATTGGTCTCATGTAGATTCCACCAGTGAGTGCCCACATAGTTGGACATGGTGCCACACTGCACTGTCACTATCTCATTGCAACCAGACATCATTACTTCAGTCTGAAAGTGCAAATACAATTCAGGTACTCAACACGCTACTAATCTCCAACTACAATCAGTGTTATTACTAATAAATCATCGCACGAGCCAAGAAGACAGGATTCCAAAAGACTTTTCCAGTTGTTATCTTTTCAACACCTAAACGTGCAACAAAAATGACATTATTCTGAAGAGCAAATTGCTATTTTATTTTATTTTAGAAAAGACGAGATGGACAATCTCCATAGAAAACTTAAGTACTAACGTAAAAAAAAACGCGATTCGGTCTAGCCGAACAGCAACAAAAATGTTTACCCACTTTGTATTATTTCTGCACGAATTAAAATTCTGATGAAGCTTTCATATTTCATATTCTAGCGAAAAGCGCCATTTTCGAACACTGAACACAGTTATTGGTTATGTACTTGGAATTAGTCTAAATCTATAAACTTGATTAAAAAAATAGCCGTTTCACAGCTCAAAATTATTAATAAAACTGACAAATAAATTTAATTTAATCCCATCAGAATTTAATCAAGTATGGAAATGAGTTACCCTAAATTAAATTAAAACTGATATTTTTTATTGTGAATAAACCAGGTGTATAATAAAACATTTCCATTAAAGCTCAAATAGAATGCAAAGCGTACTATTTTGGTGGTAAATTATCAATAACATATCCAACATGATTCTCTTCATTTTCAAAATTATTTGCGCAGCCTACCATTAAAATTCTTTTTGATAGTGGAAAGCCTCAAAAAAGCTATATATTTTAAAAAACAGATCCTATTGACATTTTTATGAACTATATGGTGTAATCTTTTCATTTTTTCGAATTTTTCGTTAAACCTCATCTTGATTCTGAATTTCTTGCTATTTCAATTTGAATCCATCCTTAGTAGTGGGTAAAAGATGCTCTCCAAGCGCATTTCAATTTTTGAGCTATTTTTACATAGTAAAAACACCTCAAAAAATTTTCATGCACTTGTTCGAGCCCCTTCCACCCACTACTCTATATACCTACTACTTGCTTATACCCCCATTTTATTCACTACTATATATTAGCTCTATATTCAATCAAAAAAATCAACAAAAACCAAAATAAGAGTGAAATCACTCTATTAAGAGCGATCACTCTTTAAGAGCGAAATCACCCCTAGTCAGAGTGATCCCCAAGTACAAAATCACTATTTTCACCCCTAAAGAATGATTCACTCCTTTTTAAAAATAAATTCTAAAATTATCTAATTTCTTTAAAATTATCTATACTCTTCAATAAATTTATATTTTCTTTTACTTTTTCTATATTTATCCCATTGTTAATAAGAAACGAGACAAAATTATAATATTTACATGAACAACTCTCTTCATTTTGTGTAATAATAGGATTGGGGGTCAGATCAGTGTAACTGCTTCGCAGATTTCTAGTAAATCCTTTAGGTATATCCACATCTGGATGTTGTCTTTTTACATGAGCATTCATTCCATCATATCTCACAAAAGAAGGGCAATATAGACAACAAACTTTAGTAGAAGTACAAATTCTACATGTATACTTGCTTTTATCAAAATCTGTTAATGGTTTTACATAATTACATCTATTACAACATCAAGTTATAACTTTAGGATTAGGGCTAGGATCAATGCTAGGATTAGGGCTAGAGCTAGAGCTAGGATTAGGGCTAGAGCTAGGATTAGAGCTAGAGTCAAAACTACGACTATATCCAGATTCATCTTTAAAAGAACAATCAGTTTTTATCGGCGAAGCAAGTTTCTTGATGCAAATACCGCTTAATGTTTTATCACCACACACACATTTACCAAATTCATCTTCATGACATATTGAATAATGAAAAGCTAGATTAAAAGGAGCTCCACATTTATGAATACACTCTAAACATTTTATAACCATATATGATGGGGTAAAATCTGCGAAGCAGTTTCACTGATTATAAATAATATCTAGCCAAGATTTCAATTATATCTTTAGTATTATCTTTAGATGTGATATACTCAGCCCGTCATATTGAGCATATTTCTTTCCCGTCATATTGAGCACATTAGTTTTATATCTTCTATCTAAAACCACTTCAAGGTCTAATTCTTTATTATCTCTAATAAAATTTATAGTCTCATCTCTAAATTCTTCATTATTTTCATATAGATTGTTTAAATACTTTCCCCCCTTTCTATTTAAAATCCCATCCTCTTCATTTATATATTCTTCTTGTATTATATTTCGTGGATTAGCAAAGCCACTTCGTAGATCATTATCCAACTCTTCTCCATATCCATAGTTAACCAATGTACTTACTCTATTCAACGTTGTGCTTGCTCCAATTGCTATATTTCCGGCATTTCTTGATATCATATCGGGATAAAAATAACTAATTATAAATAAACCTGAGCTTATAATTCCACCAATAGTTGACAATTTTTTTTATACCTTTTCCTGTAACCATTTCTTGTGTTAGAACATCATTCTGTATTTTAAGATTATTTAATTTAAGAAGTTTATTCAAATAGAATATATAGTTATCATGATTAATAACATATCTATCTGTTGCATTTATCATGAGTGGTTTCAAATATGCTATAAGTTTATTTATATCTTCTTTTTCTAAGTCATCTTTTAAACTAAGAGCTTTTAAATCAAGGAAACCAACTCTCGAGTCATATAACATAGTTCTATTCTTATCAATAATAATAAAAGTATTCTCGTTACTATTATATTTAATTATACCATAACGAAGTTCATCTGACATCCCATCTGTACAATTATAATAGTTACTATTTAACTCACTAATTATTTTATTGAAGTTATGTTCACATTTATATATTTCACATTTATATATTCATTTATATATATAATTTTTAAATAGATCAGCTCCATTATAAGTTGTTAAATAAATAGTATCACAACTCATTCTTGCTGTATTAATTATTTGGGCTGGTTTATGACACATTACAATCAATTGAATATTATAATGTCTTCCTTCTGTGAAATAATAAGCTATATCCTTATTTAGCTCATCGCCCACATCATCAAGAACAATTACACTATCTTTGAATTTAGACTTATTTTTTATGTGATCATATTTATATCGCATGTATCAAATCCAATATAAAACTCGCCAGTATCGGGATCTATCCAATCTCTATCATCTTTACATACAATGATTATATTTTTAGCTTGCTGTTGGTCTTGATCATGGTCTTGGTTTTGATCAATGTAACCGCTTGGCGGATCTAAGTATAATTTTAAATATTGTCTAATAAAATATGTTTTCCCTGTGCCAGTTCCACCATAAACAATAGTATGTAACGGTGACTTTTCATATTCAAATATAACTAGACTCCTATTCATAAATCCACCAAAGCTTTCTTCTAGTTTTGTATATTTACTCGGTATCGAATTATAAAATATAAAACAAATTGCAATTATGATAATAAAAACAAAAAGTATACCTCCTTTATCCATTTTTATATACAAAATTTATATATAAAAAATGCTTATCCTAACTTTTGAGGAATTCAATAATAAATTTAATATTGATAATAATGCTATGAGTGATATCAGAATAAAAGATATAGGTAAAGATATAAGTCTAACACCAATTGAAATTGTAATGAGAGATGAGAATCCTAAAACAATCAGGGAACTCAACTTCAACATTATTGTAAATCTACATCCAACTGATGGTACACATTGGCTTTTAGTTATAAGCAGAGAAGATGGTCCAACATATTACTTTGATAGTTTTTGTGTAGAAACCCCACCATTATTCCTAGAACATGTTGATCCAGGCTCTAATGAAAAAATACAACAATATGGTGAAGCTTATTGTGGGGCTTATTGTTCATATATTATCTATCTTATTGACAGAGGATTTAGAATTAAAAGTGCTTTGAATATTTTAGTTAATCAAGTTAAATGTCCTGAAATATATAATGAGTGTTTTTGTTTGGGTTGTAATGTTAATGTTAATGATAATGCTGATGATAATGTTAATGATAAAGATAATGATAATGACATTGATAATGATAATGATCTACGAAGTAGCTTTACTAATAATGATAATGATAATGACATTGCTAATGATAATGATCTACGAAGTAGCTTTACTAATTATGATAATGTTAATGATAAAGATCTACGAAGTAGCTTTGCTAATAATGATAATGATAATGTTAATGATAATGATAGAGATAATTTTATATATCTATTTGGTGAAAAACATCAAAGGGGTAAACCTAACAACAACGAATGTCTTAGTAACAAAATCTCTATAAACATAAAAGAAGATCTACAATCATGGCTAAATGATGATAATATAATTACAGAAGCTACACTCCCAGAGAACTTTAGATGTATAATATCTGGTCCTAGTGAATGCGGTAAGACATTTTTATTAAAAAAAACTAATTCTGGCTAGTATATATTTTGATAAGCTATACATCATTGGACCTACTGGCGATCAATATCAGGGTTTAAAGAGAATAAACCCAAAAGCAGTTGTCGAGTTTGTTAAAGATATAAAAGATTTACCATCTCCCGATAAACTACCCAAAGATTTAAATAAACTAAAGATATTCGATGATGTTAGAGCCAAAGAACCAGTTATTAATGAATACTTTTGTAGGGGTAGACATAATAATTGTAATATGATATATCTTGATCAAAATCTATTCACAATAGATAGACAGAGTGTTAGAGAGAATTGTAATCTAATTATTTTATTTGAACAAAGAGGTAAAGTCCTTATATCTATATATCAAGATTTCTTTAATAATATTGAACTTAGTTATAATGATTTTGCTAATATATGTAATAAGGTATGGAAAGAGCCTTATAATTACATTGTCATTGATATAACAAAAAATAAAAATATTAATGGTAAACTAGGAATTAATTGGAATCGGAGAGTTTTGTAGTTATTTATGTTTAATTATAATTTATAACTATACTAATCTTTGAATATGGTGTAAGGGATTCTACATGTTTTCTAAATCTTTCTTTAGTATATTTATGGAGATATGTACATAACCTACAATAGAATTGTTTAAATCTATACTGAGAGATATGTTGATATACTTTACACTTTCTACATGTTAGATATTGATCGGGATTATTAAAATGTTCTAGTAAATGATCATGTTTATCTCTATATGTTATAACTCTATTACATACAAAACATTGATATGGTTTATCCTGACACCAATTACAACTTTGAGCCCAGGACTTATTTTTACATTCATCACATTTAATACTAAACAGTTTTTGAAAAAATACTATTTCAAATATGTTATGATTATAATAAAAAAGGCTTTGCCTAGCTGTTACACTAAATGCAAAGTAAAACTTAATACATCGCCATTAAAGTCTATAGGTCTTCCATGCTCATCTTTAATATGAAATTCAATATATTCTATTCAATATATATCTTTAGTTACATTTTGATATAAGATATTAGTTGGTATAATATTTATCAAGTAACCTGGTGGTTCTGTTAGAGTAAAAGTTTATAGTATGTCTGTGTTATTCCTATTATCTTTAACACCAGATATCACATTACAATGAATGTTAATAGTACTAAAACCCATAATATCAACAATTTTCTGAGATGTATATTTACCTTGTTTATAAACTGCTTTTCTAAATCCTAGTAATGAGGCTATTGAGTTTTCTACATCAAAGTTAATTGCACCTTGTTTTATTTCCATTAAACATTTCATTGTATTCTTATCGGGTTCTATTATAACATTACCATTAGTTTCTTTTATTAATTCTGCTATTTCAGTTAATTCAAATGCACCTGGTGTAATTGCTTTGTTAAAACTATATAAGAATTGATTTTTCCCTCTATTCACATTAAATACCGAATTATAAACAGATAATCTAAGTAAACCTAATTTTGACGAGTTAAGTATAGGTTCGCTAAAGTTAAACTTTTCTGTTGGCTTTATCATTCTAAAGTTATGAGTATGCTCTTCTTTAGTTTTAGTTAGCGTTTCATGTATCTTTTGTAGTTCATATAGAATTAAGTTGTCAGTCATTTTTTGACTTATAAAAATGAACTTTAATTTGGATACAACTTATGGTTATAATAATGATATACACAAAAGTAAGATTATAAAATATAAACCTAATAATCTAGCAACAATGAATACGGTTAATACTATAATTAATATCATACTCAATGGAGAAGAGAATCATTTAAATATACGCGATTCATATCTAGAGATAGATTTTGTGGTATTAGATGATGCTGGTGGTGTATTTGATAATAATGCTAATATCAGATTAGTTAATTATAGTTTCATTGCAATATTTAGTTCAGTTAAGCTTGAAACTACGGGTGGTAGGACCATTGAATATATAGATCATTGTCATCCTAATCTATTGATGTATAAGTTATTAACTAGTACCGATGATGAATATGAGAGTGGTTTTGTTAGAGATTAAGGTAATAGAGATAGTCAACTTAAAGAAGACCATATTGCCGCAGAACGAGGTCATATGTATATGATGATTAAGATGAGTGATCTATTTGGTTTCGTAAAGGATTCAGAAAAGATTATATGGCTTAGGATTTAAACTAATATTAAAATGTTAAAACTAATATTGAAATAATAATGATAGAGCTCTATTTAGAGTTAATGCTGGTGCCGATTCAGTTGGTAATGATAGTAATATAGATATTAGAGATATGTCATGGTGTGTGCCCAGTATTGATCCTAGTAATGATCCTAGTATGAATTATTGTGCAAAAGGGTTTAAGTAAAAATAATAATGTAGACTTTAGTTATTATGAAAGAAAGACATTTTATAAGAAAGTACCCAATGCTACTAACTTCTTGTTTGATCTAGGTATGGAAAGTGGTATGGAAAGACCACAATATATAATAATTGGTTTTGAAAATAATGTTAATGAACAAACTCATGATGCAAGTAAATTTGATATAATGGATGTTACTGAATGGTATTGTAAGATTGGTAGTGAATTTTATCCCGAGGATAGAATGAATATTAATTATGGTTCTAATAATTATAATGAGGCGTTTAAAGAGATTGTTAGCTTTAATAAAGATTATAATGGGCTACCACATAAAATAAAACTATATATAAATCATAGAACATTCAAAAGTAGTTATGGATATCAAAGTGATCATATAGGTCCACAACCAATACAACTTAATTTTAAATTTAGTGCTGCAGTTGCCGATGTTATATGTCATGCATTAGTAGTAACTAGAACGGTTGTAAGTGTGAATAGTGATGGAAAAAAGATGGTTGATATAGTATCATAATTATAATTATAACTATGGCCCTAGTCATTATTTTAGATATATCTCTAGCTATAATCAGCTGCGAACGGACTTCGTCCGTGGCAAGCCAAACAGTTCCTGATAACTATTTCTTACTTGTCTTAACAAAACCCCTAGCATAAAAAACATCTAGTTTCTTTTCATTCTCCAGAGATAAGCCTCCAGCTTCAAGCTTAATCTTAGCCTTGGGCCTAACCTTGGGCTTAGGCTTAGGCTTAATAACAACAAAGGGATTATACTTTTTAACTCCCATTATTTTTTATATATAGAAATGAGTCTTTTAAATAAGTTCAAAAATAATTCATATTGCGTTGGAGGTAGACATTATAGTGGTACTAATAATATTAGTGGAGCTATTACTTCAAAAGATACTAAAATGTTAAGAGGATCCTGCACTAAATGTAGAAGGGATAAAACAATGACAGTATCTGATGCAACAATAGAAGCTGAGGGATTGAAAGATTTCTTTATAAGTGTTGGTAAAGCTACAGTTAACTTCTGAAAGAAAGTTGCTAATAATCCAGTAAGAGCATTAGAAATAGCAAGTAAAATAGGAATCTATATTAGGAATCTAATATTATCTATATATATTAATACTAATATTATTATTACTAAAAAATATTGTTATTACTAAGCACTAAGAGCTTTAATCTCAGCTTGTTTTTCTTGTCAACGGAGTTGCGGCTTCACCTATTCTTCTTATAATCCTCATATACCTTAACTAATTCATTATACTCATCATTATCTATTTTATTATCATTAATTGATTTAGTATATAGTCTATTAAACTTATCACTAAACTGTTTACTTAAAATATACATTTGTGAATACTTTATAATTTTATTTCTTATTTTAGTATTAATTGTTTTTGATGATGAGCCACAAACAGTTGCTGTAGCAAAAGCTGTTATCTCAGCTACGTTAATATAATTTTATATCTACTTAACTTCTTATTATAGTTATTAGTTTCAGTTTCATAATAATTTCTAATATCTTTTATAATGTTAATATTGTTGTTCAATTTATTATTAGCTCGGATTTTTTTCATTTATCAATCTTTCTGATACTGATGATAGATCTGGATATAGTAATCTCTCACTCGGTGCTGTTGGATTGGTCATTTTCATTATAAAAATAACTCTCAATATCTTTCATTATATCTTTTTTAAAATCATAATGCATCTCTAGTCTTGCTTGTTCTTTGTTGTCTACTAACTTACTTTCTAATAATATAGCTATTATATATTTTATAACTATATTCATCATTAAAATATGGTTTTCTCTTAAACCCCTCCATCTATCAACACATGCATCACCCAATTGAATATTAGTAATTGACTGATTAAACTTATTGTTATCAAACTCGAGTTTTAATTCATTATATTTAGAAATGGTATCAGCGGAAACTTTGTTGCCAAAATGAACAATATTAGTTTCAACTTCAGTTAACTTATTGGCTAATGTGGATATATTAGATGAGTTAAGAGAAACTAGTTCAACTGCATCACCATCAATCCATACTATCTCCATTGATAGTACATGATGGCAAACCAATAATGTTTGCATTTGATCGGCCAATTGTAACTTCTTCAAATTTACCTTTTCTTAGTTCAGTTATGTTTTTACTTAAAATATCTATTTTATTATTAGAAGATAATAAGTTATTACCACAATACTCTTTATTAACAGCATCTTTTTCATCTATTGGAGGATGAACATTTGTAATTTTATAGGTATCCTTCATATCAATATTATCGTTATCTTCTAGGAATAACCCACGAGTCTTACTTAGTGTTAAGTTGTTCATTGATGTTGATTGATGTTTAGCCTGATTGAATCTATTTCTTGTCATCTCTGTAATTATTTACAGAAAGATTTGAATCCAGCTTGCTGGCTTTTGACCGGTGGTCTATATTTAATGATTGTAAAACTTTATTATTAGATTCAAAGTCAAACCCGGATTTTAATAATTCCTGTTCGTAAAATTTACCTTCTATTATCTAACCATTCATATCTTCTATCTTATATGTTGGTGGTTGTGTGTTCAAAACTTCATCAACTTTAATTAATTCTCTATTCCAATTAGAAGCGTAACCTTTAGAAAAGATATTACGGTTATCTGCATTTCTAACATAATCACCAATTTTAAGTTTAGGTTTAATATTCCTATAAATGAATGAGTATTTAACCTTATCGGGATTATTAGAAGCATCAACAGGTGTCATATTAATTGTTGAATGAATGTTATTGTTATATGTTATGACTGCATCATTTAGTATATTTACCCAATTTCAAACACCATTGATCAACATTGGTTTATTAATTGTATGTAATAATGTTCTATTGAATCTCTCTATAAGCACAGCCTTTAAATCATAAGCACAGTTTTGTTTCATATTCTTTAAGATTTAAATGTTTTATTGTAAAACTCACTACCTCTATCTACCCATA
The DNA here is from genome assembly GCF_964194025.1 of Convolutriloba macropyga. Lineage (NCBI taxonomy): Eukaryota > Metazoa > Xenacoelomorpha > Acoela > Convolutidae > Convolutriloba > Convolutriloba macropyga. Next base: position 61,030,146 of record NC_134476.1, on the reverse strand, counting down.
ACTTTTCTGGTTTTCTACTTTCAGAGCCACTCTGTGGATGTTCACTTAATACTATTTTAAAACCCTTATAGATAAACCAGATTTATTCTTTAATGGAATAGCCAATGCATATTTTGTGAATATATCTATAACAATTATTATAAACTTATAATTATTATTGTATTTACTTAGAGATGATTTGTCTATCAAATCAGCTGACCATGTTTCATCTTTATATAATGGTATTATTCTTTCTCTTCTACACTTTGTTATTTGAGGACTGAATACTTCTTTAGCTAATAAATGTTGTTGTTGTTGTTGTTTTTCCATTATTATTCATTTACCATAGTTAAAAACAAAAAACCTAATTGTTCTTGATTAATAATATTAATAGATAATAGTTGCTTAGATTTATCTAGGATTTCATCATATAATCCATCATGACCAGCTTTTGTTTCCAGTATTAATAATTCTAAACTTTCTACTAAACCAGTTAAATGGCAAGTTCGTTGATCTGCGAAGCAGGTTCCCTGATTGTTGGGGTCAGTCTTAGTAAGACCACTAGCTTTAACTTCTTCTTCATTAGTATCATAAACAGTGGATTCACTAATAAAGGAATCTTTTCTCGGTGATGCGATACTAATTGATAATATTCTTATAACTTTCGATCTATTACTTTTAGTATCTCCTCTTTGTTTATAACCGATATCCCTTAGAAATAGTTTTATTTTGTTTTCATCACCTTTTATGTCTCTTTCTGTCACATTTTTATTAGTGGTAAACATAAGGAAACCTTTAGTGAAATCATAGTTGTTATTTCTTAGTTTTATACCATTCGGTGTTATATGAGTGGGCACATTATTAATTGTAAACTTATTTTCATTTGCATCGAATGGGACTAATCGTAATTGAATATTCGTTTGTTTTCTCATATCTGCTAGAATATCAAGCATCTCGTTACTTAGTTTAAACAACTTGCCCTCTCGACCTGGTAATGTGATAGGCTCTCTGACAGAGAACCCGCTTTGTTGAACGGGGGAGAACTTTCAATGCATTTTTGTGTTGTCTTCTATCCGTAAACCGATTTCACCGATCTGCGCAGCAGTTTCACCAATCCAGGAAGCGGTTTCACCGATTGCTTCCATTGTTTGTGTTTGGTGGGCTTGTAAAGTTTTAGTTAAAGGATCAAATAACTCTTCTATTTCACCATAATATTCTTGTTGTTTTAATTTATCTTCTAATCTATTTCTTCTGTATAGTTTTTGTAGTTTATTTAATTCTATGAGTTTATCTAGCCTAGTCATTTTATAAAAATAATTATCTCAGTTCATTATATAATCTAATAGCGGCTTCAATAAACTTTCTATCTTCCTTAATTGTTAATTCTTTAATATTGTTTATCAGTGCTGGGTTTACCATAGTCCGTCGGTTTGGCGCAGACAAAGTCTGTTGGCGGATTTTATTTAATAAATCTCTTTTGAATAAATACATGTTCTCATCTAGGGGATAACTTTTTATATTATTTACATAAAATCTTTTATCATCAAGATTACTTAAACTTCTTTTACTTATCTTTATTGTGGTCGTACAACTTCCTACTTTTTGAATCCTACTTTCCTTTACTGTCCTTTCCTTATTATCTATTGGAGCATTATAATATTCCTCGTGCTTTCCATTACTTTCTTTCTTTATTCCTTTCTCTTTTGCGCCATAGTTCTTTATACTACATGTTTTGGGTTTTAATACAACAAATTCTTCTATTATTTTACTCCCTAGCTCGTGTTTAAACTTGCCAGGGACTTTATTATTTGTTTTTATAGGAATATCGGGGAACCCGCTTCGCGGATCTAGATTAGACAAGTCCATGTGCTTGTTGTCAACATTACCTCTACTATAACTTAAAATAAAACTATCCGTGTCCATATAGTGAAGGTTGATGTCTTCTAGCAATGGTTTCAGTACATCATAAAAATTATACATATGGAGTTTACTTAACTGCAATACAGTAGAGACAAGATATATGGGTTTATCATAGTGTATTTCTTTTTTATAGAATTCTATTAGAGTATAGTTTTCATATCTAATTACATCTTTACATGTTGGTTTACTAACAGCTTTAAGTATTTCATAATCATTAGTTAGGATTTTGGCTTCTAGACACTTTAAAGGATTCTCACAACTTTTACAAACAATGAGTTATTCATTAACTTAAATATATTTTTCTCAGGCTCAGTTTTAGCTTCTGCTCTCATTTTAGTATTAAGTTCAATATAGTCTCTAACTATATAATCTTGGACTCTTATTCTATGGACTTTAGTAACCTTTATACCCATCTTAACAACAAACTTTAACATCCAATAGTGTATTGGATATTCATATTTATTATTCTGATCTAATATTAGTTTCTTGCTTTTCGATGAAGTTGGGGGTCTTTGCTTGTATCCCAGTTCATTATTCTCTACTTCTCTTCCATGGGGTAGTAGTTGGAAGTTGCTAGTTCTCCCTTTACATTCATTAGTATATTCTAAATCACAGATATAACAATAGCCGTTATCAATATCATCTGAAGTATTTAATACTTTGCCTAGAGTTGCGTTGCAGTACTCAAAATCTTTATATGGTAGCTTTTGCATTAGTGCATAACCGTATAAGTTATTAGCATCGATGTACCATAAAAATCTTTGACTCTGAATCTGACTCTAACTCTAACTTCTAATATACCTATCACCCATAACACCACATATGCCATCTCTCATTGCACTAATGAAGTCTTTTAGTATTTGCTCATCTTGTATTGTGTCTAATTCAACGTTGCTTAGTTTTAGGAAACAATCGAAGCTGTAGCCTGGTAGACTAATATAATGTAGAGGATTGAGTTTATATGTATTCATGTTTAACTTAACAAATAGATTGAAGCAGTGGCCTAATATGAATATATCATTTTCCATATATTCCAATGTTAATTCTTCACCAGTTGTATTACTATTAGAATTATCAAAATCATCTACTTCATCTTGGGTTGGTAACTTAGTTGTTAGTGATGATCTAAAGTCTTGAATTGATAGATTGCCTAGTTTATTATTATAGCTATTCTCATCTTTAAAGTATTCATAAAGATATAATGTTTTATTTTTAACATTATAAACTTTTGCCATTTTATCAAGAGACATTGTCAAGAAACTGTAACTATCTATAAACTTTAATACACCCACTCTAAACATTCTTGCTTTGCCATTAGTACTAGGCAAGATATCAATTACTCTCCTGCTATTAGTCTTTTTAAATATCTCATTAAATAATAGATTGAAGTCATAGCCTTTTCCATTATGAAATATTACTGGAATGAAGTTTTGATGTTTATAGTTCAAGTTACAAATATTACATGCTGGGCCTCTATATCTACCTGTTGGGTGACAGTGATCTCTAACTTTATTAACACAGTTTTTATTACAAATGTGACATATATCATTAGCATCATGATACAATTCATCTTCTTCTGTGAATAGCATTGCTTTGTTTATCTTAATGCTATGTTTTGTTTCTACTTCTAATAAATCTCTAACATATTCTTTGATGCAGTCTGGACCAAAGTATGATCTGCGAAGCAGGTTCCCTGATTGATGTCTGCTATGCCAACTATAACCAATAGCAATAGGTGCATGTTCAGATATCTTATATGTATTGCTACCAAACTTTTCATCGGTTCCTTTCATTTAACATTCAATATCACTAAATATAACATTATTCACTTCTTGTTGTTTATGTTGATTCTTGAATTTAATTCGTTTTAACTTAGGGCACACAATCTTTGGTTTGATTTGGACACAGCATTCATGAGTTTCATATTTATATTGAGAGCAAAACCAATAGGTACAATTATCACAAAACCAGAACTTTGCATGTTTGGTATTGGGTCTTTCTGATAATACTTCTACATTTTTAATTAGAGCACAATGTTCATTCCATGCTACTATTCTTACATTATGTCTACCTTTTACAAAGTTAGAACATTCCTCTCGGCGTTCTACTTTTGCTATGTTACCATCTTGAGTAGGCCTGTAAAACCAAATATTGATATTATATTTATTTTGGATTTTTGTTATATAATCATATGCAGTTTCATTATATTCCCAGTCATCGACTAGATTATTAATATACTTATTTTCTCTAGTTGCATCTTGGGTCACAGGATATAATGCGGCTGTAATACAATCTTAACCAATTAAATTTATTACTTTTAATATTTAAAATAGCTTTTGTTCTAGTTCTTAGATTTGGTGGTAGTTCGATATATGATCCTAATGATGGTTTAGTTCTTTCTATATTTAGCTGAATGTCAGTTATTCCAAGAAACTTATAATCATAGCCATAACCCTCATATGTTTCTCTGGTATTATCTAGCCATTGGTTTAGATCCAGTCGATGATTTTAGTCATATATTCATCAGTTGTAAAGTTTATAAGAGTTGTCTTAGTCTCTACTTCTCCTCTCTTCTTATATAAGCAATTGGCCGTAACTTTATATTTATATGATTTAAATGGTTGAAACCCATCTAATATGTAATCTATAGGCTCATTAATATCATTAATATAACTACCCGGCTTAGTAATATATAGCTGTCTTTGATTAAAGTTCGATTTAATAGTTTAATTATCTGCGAAGCTTGGATCAGTTGAGATAACACTTTCCCTCATGTGTTTATTCATGTGAGTTTGTAGACCAATCTGATTTTTAAACTTATCGCCACAAACCCAGCATGGTTCAGTTTTAGCTATATCTATGCCAGTTTCAGTTTTAATAATATCCTTAGTTTTAATAATATCAATTTGTCTTAGTTTCAGCTTTAGCCCTAGTTTTAATAATATAATCATCTTCATCCGAATTATACACCCTCTCCAAGATTTCTTCTTCTTCAGACTCAAACATTTTCTCCAATAGTTCCTTATGTTTGAGATCGTATGATTGATGCCTGTATAAACCCTTCTTTGATTCAAAGGATAAATTACAGACGTCGCAGAAGTTTATGACACTAGTATTAGTTGATTGAGACATGATGTATTTATTTACGGAAAATTTTGGAAAAAATAATTTTTCGAAAATGAAATGCAATAAGTGTAAAAATAAGTCTTGGAAAGAATGTTGTAATAATTGTAAAGAATTAGAATATTCTTGTTATGTATGTAAAAATATGATTAAGGTGAAAGATTATATAGAACATTTGGGATATCATTATTCTGATCCTGATCAATATCTAGCATGTAGTATGTGTAATGTTTATAAACATACATCATTATATAGATTTAGAAATAGGAAATGTAGAATATGTATTTATCTTCATAGATATAGATATGGTCATACTAGAAATCAATTCAGAGAGCATGTTTATAAGTATAATATTCAAATAAGCTAATTCTTCTTCTTTTAATTTATCTGTGATGTAGTTTTGGTTTTTATTGATTTTTTGATTGAATATAGAGCTAATATATAGTAGTGAATAAAATGGGGGTATAAGCAAGTAGTAGGTATATAGAGTAGTGGGTGGAAGGGGCTCGAACAAGTGCATGAAAATTTTTTGAGGTGTTTTTACTATTTAAAATTAGCTCAAAAAATTGAAATGCGCTTGGAGAGCACCTTTTACCCACTACTATCCTTCATATTCATTGTAAACGTAGGTTTGATTGCCAGAGTCAACATATATTGGAACAAGTGAAACGTATAAGGAGAGCACATCACACTATAGCCATGGAAAAACAAGAGACAAGCAGTAGATATCAATTGAGAAGTCGGACGAACAGTTTCAGATTAAATCATTGAAAACCTAGCTTTACTCACCTTAACATTTTTGACTGCATTTTTATCAGAAAACCAAAGTAGTTATATGAGAGCAAGTAGGGGGGTAAAAGGACGTACCTTTGTATAAAGATTACGTATAGCCTATTTTCATCGATTTTTTCAAAGACGTGCCGAAAAAGAGAGCGAGAACAATAGACCTGTCAAAATATCATGAGTACACCAGGTTAAACACATCCAGGTGCGATAATTGTTCCGACTCACTTGGGGTGGGGGTGTACTATATACTCAAATGGTTTTTTTTTGTTCAGTCGATTTTAGCCGATCCATATATACAAAATAAATTTGCGAGTGGTATCATTAAAAAGTCAGTTCATCGTATAATATGGAATTAAAGATTTTTCGATTTTCCTTTTTACAGGGAGTTATTGGGGTTTCAAGCTTTGAGAATAATGGACCGAACTCCGTTTTTATTTCACATTGTTGTCAATTTTGCTTAAAATTGCTTAAAATGTTAATAACAACGTTATTGGTTTTACTTTTAAGGATAGAGGAGACTTGTCAATTGTTTAAGTTGATTTTTTAATATCAAACTTTTTCCAGTGAAAAAGGCTCCTAATACGCTTTTTCATCCCACCTGCTTCAAATATGACGGAAATAGAGACTAACATCTGCTGTCACAAACTTTGGAAACTACAAAAGACTATTTGCACTTTCATTTCCTATAGGAGTCTACTGGAATTAATAATTTGCGGGTTTTTTGAAAATTAAACTCAATAATTATACCAAACGCATCACTTATTTTTGTTTTATCCAAATATTAAACTTGCTAATCTATCTTTTTTTCAAACATACGGAATAATTAAGCGGTTTTGTTGGACGCCCAGGGAAACTAAGGGTTGGTGTGGACTCATCTTAGATTCTTACAATCAGTAATTATTCGTATTATATTGGGGCTTTTTCAAAATATTTTTGCAGTTTCGTTTATTTTGTTGCAGTTTCGTAGATTGCTTACCAGAATTATTTCAATTCAAGAGCCAATTAAAGACAAATCCTAATTACAACAAAATAAGGCCAAACAAGTATATATGTCTCCAGAGAGGATCGTAGTTTTTACGGGTTTGACAATGTGTTTTCGTAAACTTAAAACGATTTGTTTTGCCTTTTTAGTCATTCTCAATGCAGCCTCATAAACTCGTTTTGACCATTAGAGATTCAATTGAGTTCTTAAAGAGCTATAGGTGAACCTATACAATGCTTTCAGTTGTTATCTAATGCCTCTTATGACTTTGAATATATTTGTTTCAAGAAAATGTCATTAAGTTTAGAAGTTTGCCAATACTTTATCTTGTTCCGTCCACATGCAGTTTAGTCTAACCATATACAGGGCGAAATTTAAGAGCTTATTCCAATTGAAGTAAAGAAGAATACTATTTATAGTGGTTTTGATTTTAAACTGATGGTTTCTTGGCTTTTTTACAACATTTCAAATTTCTTGACTTTTAATTATTTCAAAGATTATCCTACACGTATCAATGAATAGTGGCTGCAAAACCATTCTCTCGAAATTTATTTTCTAATGTTACTTGTGATTGTCATTCTTTTTGTTGTTTTACGACATATTCTTGACAACCAAAGGCTTAATTGCTTCGTTGGATTTTTAAATGAATCCATTTACTCAGACGTAGAAAAAGCGTTCAGATACCAGAAAAAACTCACGACACTATACTGTATGAAACGTGGGGAATAATAAGAAAAAGGGTAGCTGAGAACAGGTCACGGTGGCCTGACGCTGTTTCGATGCAAGAAACCAAATTATTATGATTATTAAACGATATCGATTGGCCAAAAATAGCAAAGCGAAACAAAAAAGAGCTGGTATAGAGTAATTAACCACTATGACATGGAGGGTTGAACATTTAATAAAATTGAATTGGAAACAATTGTGTTAAAACTTGAGTACAATTAACTTTTTAAGACACTGACAGTAGATTTGCAAGCGCACGATTGCTTAATAAAAATTTGGAATCCAAAATTGCACCAAAAACGTGACGAAATTTAAAACTTTGCCAAAGCTTACTCAAAAGCCAGCATTAAGATAAAAAATAAAAAAACAATAATACCAGTTTAGCAGATTAGTTTCCTGTTTTGTAAAGAGTCCAGGGTTCTTCAAAAACTTCTTTAAAAAATGACCACGTCAACAAATCCTACATATATTATTCTCGAGGCAGCAAACGAAAAAATGAAAGCCTTCAATTGAAGCCATTGACGGATTCGTTATTAAAAAAACTTTGTTGGTGAATGCTTAGATACTGATAACCAATTTACGGCAAATATGATTCAATTTTGCAATTTTTCTCTCCTTATATTTCACTTTCTCTCTACACTTGTGGTGTATGCTCCTTTGATGAAAATTTCGACTTCTTTTGACATCTTCAGACTTTTTTTGTTTTCTAGTATTGGTATGGGACAGCTTTCTGTCGGTAGAGATTTTGAAATAATTTGTTTTCTGATTCAAGTTTCCCCGTTTTTATCCACTCACAATCTGGTTCAGGTTTTAATCGAATTAATTGAAAAAAAAACATGTTCTTCCGAATATGAAGTACCAGTTTCCACAGGTTGGTCTAATACGTAATGTTGAGCGAGCGGAAAAAAATTTAGTTTTTCATACGGAAATTTGCGAATTTCGCGATTAGCGAATTTTAAAATTTTTTTAAAATAACAATTTATTATGCTTTGTTTTGTTTGGAGATAGAGTTCAAGCCTGGTATTTTACCTAGTGCTCTTCTCAAAATCTCCTATAGTTGTTTGTTTGTAACTCCGCCGTAGCCAGTCCCCAGCCCGGATGAGAAAGGAGGAGGGAAACACACCCAGAACATACTGGAGAAGTCTCAAAAAGTCGGTTTTTCAACTTGACTGGAGCCTTTTCCGACAATTTTCCAGCTATTATTTGACCTTAAAAACCTTATTAATCTTGGTACGGCCGTAGTACGGCACCATATTAATCTTGGTACGGCCTTAGTACGGTACCTTAGAAATCTTAGTACGGCCTTACTAGGGCCCGTAGAAAACAAGATCTTAGTACGGTTTTGATGAAAGACTTATACGGTGCTGTACTACGGCCTCACCAAGTTTTTCAAGTTCGGGCAACCTGGGTATTTGGTTTGATTCGAAGTATGCTCCGCAGGTTTGTCTTTCTTTATTAATGATGCTTATTTTGAAACATCAGCTGCAGATCGTTGATTTCTCAGACATTTCTACATCGAAAAAAATGTGCATTAATTTTTACGCTCAATTGAAGTTAGTTCAATTTAAAAAAAAATCAAAATTCAGTTAAAAAACGTAGATTTTAAAAGCAATTAAATTTAGTTCAAGTTGTCATCAATATAGGAGGATTAACTGAGGGCCGTTTTAACAACTTCAACATCTGTTGAAAAGAATATACTAAAAAACAAAAAATTTTACAATTTAAAAAACAAAAATGTAAGACAATAATGAGAAACATATGTGTGCTCTATTCTAGGTAGAAGCTAGACTGCTGATCTTCTCATTTCATAAACGGAATTTATTAAAATTAATAACAGCATTCCACTAAATTAAACATAGCTGGCAGATTGCCAGAAAATAGCCGCAATATATTCGTAGATCGGCAGTCTATAAAAACAGTAAAAAAGACAGATCAAAAAAATTCGTCTTTTCATTGAAGGCTGATCTGTTATATTTTGATTAAAAATCTGTATAAGTTTTTGCTGCCTCTATTAGCTGATCTCAAATAACCTTTATTTAGAGTGACACACACCCATTTGACCTTATCTCTTTGAATTAAAGTAAATAAAAGTCAATTTCAAATTGAGGAAGTCATTTTTGAGAGTGAGGTAAGTCAAGTGTGACCGAAAATTTAATCACGCGCATGAACAAAAAACTCGCTCCACTAAGAGCGAAAAATGACGTCACACATGCAATTCAGTTGAAATTGCATGAACGAATGAACAAAAAGTGGCTGTGACGTCATATGGTCGTAACAAAAATCATGACGACGAAATAAAAAAACATAGCCGGAAGAATTCCGGAAGCGACTCGAAGCGTCAAAAATTCACAAACAAAAACCTTAATTGTAGCGGAAGCCATTACCTTTTGTATCAAACCTTTAACTCATTACCTCCCCAGGTCTCATCTACAAATTGGTGAAACTTAAAACACTGTCACCGAGAGAAACAAGATGCAGCAAAATTTTATATTATTGAAAACGTTTGGTAACGTCGAAAAAAGTCCGAAATAGTCAAAATGGTCAAATAACTGCTCAACTGAAAAAACTAACAAGGCCATCAATTGCCCTAAAATAGCTCATGATACTAATCTCAAAAAGATCGCGAAAGCAATCGGCAGATAATAATCCAGAAGCTACGATAAATTTTTCAAAAAGAATGCTCAAATTTAAGTACGAGAAAACCACTACAATTAGATTTCTAATCACTGCATTTAAGACAAAAAACAACACATACTTCTTGCTTGTACATATGCTAGACATCATGATTTCATACTAATTGCAAAACTAAATTGATCATAGAAGACATAAGCAGCAGAATATTTAAAGGCAAAAAATCGTTTGAATTACTACCAAGGCCGGAAGAAAGTTGCAGTAAATAGTAAGAAGTGGAAATTTTTGAAAAGGATTGCTAGCAAACTCTCAGTACTGCCTTATGTTGAATGACAACAATTGCAAAACAAAGAAATTACGAAAATCTAAGAAAAATCTGAAATGATTCAATTTTGTAACAACCGAAAAAATCAATACACCGAAAAAAGGTAGGTGCCAGGAAAAAGCTAGAATGATACTAACTAGAATGTGAAGAATATGGACACAATGTAAGGAACACTGTAATTAAAAGACATTCCTGGTTTTTGAAATTAGAAAAAAAAATTTAAAAATCAAGAAAAACGAATACATTTCATTGTTCATTATTCGAGACATAGAAAAGATAACGAGTCATCCGATACAAAGATCTATTCTCCTCAAGAGAACAAAGAATAGGAAAAAGCAGAATTCAAACATAAAAAAAATTGAAACATTTGGAAAAAAAAGGTCAAAAAATTTTTAATACTGCATTTACGAAAAAGTTTAAGTGTTTTTCAAAAACTTAACGCCAGAAAAAGATTGATATTGTATTGAAAAACCCTCATGTTGCACAAAAAGACTATTTCTAGTGATTAAAACCAAAAAACAAACAAAAAACTAAAAATTGGCAAAAAACTACGAAAATCGGATTAGCAAATGTACAATTTTATGGAACAAAATTACATCGAGGTAGAAAGAGGCATTGAGTATATGAATTATCAAAGGGAAGTTGCCATATTATCTGATTTTTGACAAAAAGACGGTTAAAAGATCCAAAAATGAAGAAATTAATAGAAAAAAAGTAAAAAACTAACAAAAAAATAAAGAAATATGTTCCAATTTTGAAATTGAAACTCATTTTCGGGCTCTGCAAAACACTGTGGTATCAATTTCTGAGGTTGAAATTTCAATATAGCATCGAATAAATTTTATTTCTACAAAAAACCAAATTACAGGCAAAAAAACTTGGCCACTTAGACGAAAAAACGGCTGAAAACGGTTATCTATATGTGCCATTCAGTCAAAAACTACTTTTTAAAGTCAAAAATTCATTCACTAAACGCGGCGCATGATCAAAAAACTTCTCTCGCTCAGAAAAAATTAGTTCACACGGCAATTTTACTCACTTTCGCTTTTAGGTCAAAACAGCGTCTGAACGAATAGCATTTCCGGTAAAAAAAAAAACCTTAAGAACATAGCCGGAAGAATTCCGGAAGCGACTCGAATCACCAAAACTTCAGAAAAAAGCTGAACCATTAACTTTTGTATTAAACCATTAACTCATTACCTCCCCGGGTCTGATCTAAAAATCGGTGAAATTTAAACCACTGTCACCAAGAGAAAGAAAATGCAGCAAAATTTTATTATTGAAAACGTTTGGTAACGTTAAAAACATCTGAAATTTTTAGGATGGTCAAAAAACTGATAGCCTGACAAAACTAACGGGACCATCAATTGCCCTCAGATAATTATTGATTCTAATCTCAAAAAGATCGCGAAAGCAAACGGCAGATAAAAACTTTTCAAAAAAGACAGGAAAGTCAAAATTATTCAAAAAAGAGTGCTCAAAATTAAGAATCAGAGAACCACTGCAATTAGATTTCTAATCACGGCAATTAAGACAAAAAAAATACGTGATTCTTCCTTGTTGTATATATGCTAGACAACATGATTTCATACTAATTCAAAAATTAAATTAATCATAGAAAAACAAAAGCAACAGAATAATATTCAAAGGCAAAAAATCGTCCAACAACAATACCAAGCCCGGAAGAAAATCGCAATGAATAGTAATAGGTAGAAATGTTGGAAAAGACTTTCTAGCAAACTCCCAGTACTGCTTTATTTTGAATTAAATCAATTGCAAACCGAAGAAACCAAGATCAAAGAAAAAGCTGAATTCATTCAATTTTTTAACAACTGAAAAAGTCATAATAACGAATATAAAAGTAGATGCCAGGACAAAACTAGAATGATACAAACGAAAATGTGAAGAATATGGACACAATGTTAGGAACACCGTAACAAAAAGACCAATTCTTGATTTTTGAAAACTAAAAATCAAATTTAAAAAAATCAAGAAAAACGAATACATTTCATTGATCATCATTCGAGACATAGAAAAGACAACGAGTCATTCGAGACAAAAATCCAACTTGCCTATGAGAATGAAACAAGAAAAAGCAGAAATCAGACATGCGAAACAATGAAACATTTTGCAAAAAAAGTGGTCAAAAAAATATTCAAGACTGCATTTATGAAAACAAATTTATCTGTTTTTTCAAAAATTTAACGCCAAAAAATGATTGCATTTTTATTGAAACGAAATTGAAGTCCCTCATGTTCCCCAAAATACTATTTCTAGTAATTAAAAGCAAAATACAAACAAAAAACTTAAAAAATTGGCAAAAAACTACGAAAATCGGATTAGCAAATGTACAATTTTATGGAACAAAATTACATCGAGGTAGAAAGAGGCATTGAGTATATGAATTATCAAAGGGAAGTTGCCATATTAACTGATTTTTGACAAAAAACAGCTAAAAGATCCAAAAATGAAGAAATTAATAGAAAAAAAAGCCAAAAATTAACTAAAAAATCAAGAAATATGTGCCAATTTCGCATTTGAAACGCAATTTCAGGCTATGCAAAATACTGTGCTATCAATTTCCGGGGTTTACATTTCAACATAGCATCGATTAAAAATTATTTACACAAAAAACCAAAATACAAGCAAAAAAACTAGGCCACTTAGACGAAAAAACGGCTAAAAACGGTTATCTATATGTGCCATTCAGTCAAAAACTACTTTTCAATGTCAAAAAGTCATTCACTAAACTCAGCGCATGATCAAAAAACTTCTCTCACTCAGAAAAAATTAGTTCACACTGCAATTTTACTCGCTTTCGCTTTTAGGTCAAAACATCGTCTGAACGAATAGTACTTCCGGTAAAAAAAAAACCTTAAGAAAACCAATACTCCTCTTCGAGTCGTAAAAAAACCAAGAGAAGGCCAATAATAGCCCCAGCTATCCCTGTGCGGCTATTAATCAAAGATTCCGTATTTTTCTCCAAAGTTATGTTTTTAGCTGCTTTTCTTTAAAAAGAATGATGACAATGAAGTCTAGATTATGATTATCGTCTTACTCAAAACAAAAAAATTCAACCGATTCATCTAGAAAAGGTACGAAAAGCCGGATACATTGAATTACAAAATTTTCGAGGTAAATTGAGCGATCTGACTTTGTAAAAAGCTCCAGAAAATTGAAATTTGAAACCATTTAGAAAACAAAATTCAGTCTTATATAGCGGATTGATTCTTCTGTTCGAAAGCCTTTCAATTCTACAACTTGCATCTCTGAAAAGGATATTAACCTGCCAAAATTATCTGACCAACTTTTGTATGAAGTTCCTAGCCCCTTCTCCCATAAAACTTGGAGGGTTGGAAAAAAATCCGGAGGCTTGAAACTACCAGCAAACAGTCACTTCCTCATCCGAGTTCAAAGTTATTTACTGGCTTTATCATTTGACTTCCCTGTCTAGTAAATTTAAACAAGTTTCAGAAACTGTGGTTGCTCATTTCCAATAATCAACATTTATCATTAACATCAATCTCAAAATTTTTTCGGGTTTTCCGAACTAAAAAGAAAGGAAAGATGAAGTAACAAAAACATAATGGGAGGGTAGAGTCTAATTGGTGTGAAAACAATAACCATTTCACTTAGGCTCTCGAAAAACGTACATTCTGAAAGAACAGCTTTTTACACAATCTTTGATAATATATGTTTTCACAACGCATACTCACTTCGGAAACAAACAAAAAGAAATGTTGTCAAAGTGGACGAGATACTTCTGATTATTTACTCTGATCTATGCTACATTGTAACAATTTTATTCCAGTTTTCATTTTAGATTTCTAGAGTAGAAACTTTTACAAACCATAATCGGAACGACTCAAACCTTACCTAAATAAAAAATCAGAAAAAATAACCAAAACAACTAAGTACCAATAAAACCACAGACACAATTTTTAGTTTGACTACTGTACGGATGGGGGATTGGGAGCGTTGAGGGATGGTGGCTGGCTGATATGTAGTTGGCGATGAAAGAAAGAAGTCATGAATTAAGTCATGAAAGAAAGAAAGTTCAAGTCATGAACAAATTTGCTACACCTAAAAAAAGAAATAAAAACCAATTCTCCAATTATTTGAGTCTTTACAACCATGAGCCTTCATAGTTAGCCCCCCCCCCCCCCAAAAAAAAACAACAACAAAAAGTCAAACTTTTTTCAGACAGTACTTTTTACTTTGGAAATTGAAACACGAATAACTTTGAGAAAGCTTTAAGATTCTAGCATATGTTGATGTCACTTGTCAAGAGATTCTGAGCATTATTTTTTAAAAAAATTGCAAAAAAAACTATCGAGAATTTTTACACTTTTACGTTGAAATGAAAGAAAGGAAAACGTACAAATACACAGACGCTGGAGGCAATTGCGTAGAAAGTTAAATTTCCAAAATTAAGTGCAAATTTATAAAATAAAATTGCCACCTATTCAGCCTCGCTCATGTTAAAATCTTGAATCATGTTAAAACCTTGAATGATGTTAAAACATGCACGAGGTTGCGGCGAACAACCGTCCCATTTCGAAATATAAGAATTTGAAGAATTAACTCTACTCTCGACAATATTGGTTGCTTAGTCGTTCCTGCATGAAGAAAGATGTTCCAGGCAATAGTCGGCAATCTATACAATTTGACGGCTGTGAACAGTTTGCCAATAAATAGGACTCCATTGCATGAAAGACTTCAGTGCTCTTTATTGGTTAAGCACTATTCTGATGCAGCTGGCTCAGGAATACTTAAAAGATTTTATAATTGGACAATTGAAATTGAAATAATTTAAGGAAAAGCTTGTAACTTTCTAATTTGACCGCTGATGAGGCTCAAACTGGCAGGCAAATGTACGGCTAGTATCATGGGTAAGCATTGGATAGATGCTGTGTTTGAAACTGATCATGCCGTGGGTTATCATTTGTGCTTTTTGGTAACACGAGATTCTCTTTCTATTCAGCATTGCTTATCAGTATAGAAATTAAACGGATCGGAAACTTATTCAATATAGATCGCACAACGCAACAAACTTGACGTTGTGTGTAATAAGTGAAAATTGCTGAACATTTCAGAATGATTCTGCGTTCCGATATCTTGTTGATCTTATTCTTACCTTTCACCCGAATCGTATACCACTTAAGTAAGTAACCAGAGGACATACGAAACAATAATCAAAGCACAACGGCAAGCTAGAGCACAATAACTTTGTTGCTCTTTTGAGCCCTCATTCTTTTACCAAGACCCTTTTACCTATTTTAGCTCACATTCTTTCGAGGTTTTTGTCTTCATTATAAAAGCTATTGATTGAGGGTATCCATCTGTTTTGTTTACCGTATTGCTCAAGAGCACCGCATAGAAAAAATTTTGTGAAATAAACACAAAATTAACAATTTAAAATAAATTTATTTAATTATAATTGAAGTATTGGGCTCTCATATTAAAACATTTCGGACTACCAAGAATTTTTTCTCATCTCCGTAACTTTCGACTATTTCTCCGGATCAATGATATTAGATTAATATACCCTTAGGGACTTATACATTATTATGCCCCAACTCTGTAATAATGTAATATTATTGAGCTGATTTTCAAAGTGAAATTAATTGAAAAAAAGCATTTGAACAGCATCAAGAACCGACCGGAATTTTAGCGGGATTTGATCAGTTCGGTCAGTATTGGTCAACAATTTTCTACATGTTCATCCGTTCGTGTAAGTAGTAAAAAGAACTGACTAGAGGAACAACGGGGGGGGGGGGGGGGACGAACACTTTTTGCAACGTGATTTTAATACATGTGGAATAGGTCAATGACCTAAAAGCAGGCAAGGATTCATTACGAAAATTGTCCCCCTTGTTTTTTTCGCCGAAATGCAATTTTTGAAATTTTTTGTCCCCTCATATAAGGGGGACAAAAACTTGGAAAAAAATGGTAAAGAAATTTTTGTTGATTTTGAACGTTTAAAATATCAAGCAGGAGGTAGTTTTGATCCACCGACCTCTGGGTTATGGGCCCAGCGCGCTTCCACTGCGCCATCCTGCTACATACATACATACATGCATACATGCATACATACATACATACATACATACATACATACATACATACATACATACATATACATACATACATACATATACATACATACATACATACATACATACATACATACATGCATACATGCATACATGCATACATGCATACATACATACATGCATACATACATACATACATACATACATACATACATACATACATACATACATACATACATACATACAAACATACATACATACATACATACATACATACATACATACATACATACATACATACATACATACATACATACACA
Source organism: Convolutriloba macropyga (assembly GCF_964194025.1). NCBI lineage: Eukaryota > Metazoa > Xenacoelomorpha > Acoela > Convolutidae > Convolutriloba > Convolutriloba macropyga. Next base: position 61,013,298 of record NC_134476.1, on the reverse strand, counting down.
TTGATAAAAAAACCCAGAGTTGTAATAGAAAACAAGTTTTCACTTAAGTATGTACACAATTATGGTCATACTCTCTTATGTCCATAAATGCATACATAAATTGGCGAAAACAACAATAAAATAACTAACCTGTTAGTAGATGTATAAAATGATTAATGATATATTAAGTAGAGAGTCATTGTATCATGCCCAAACATGTTCAGGGTCACAACACTTTCAAAAATAAAATGACCAATCGCAGTGCTGCATTTCTTATTTGAGTTAACAACCAATCAGAATTGAGAGACTTATAAACAAAAATTCAAAACGCACACGTTTAGTAAGCAGTAAATAATGAATACAATAGGAACAAAAGACATCAAGCTCATTCATGAAAAAGTTTTATCACTGAGAGGTAACATAAATTATACGCACATATCTTATCGACAGTTATATTTCGTAGCTGCTTGTTCTTTATTAGATCCAGAAGTTGACGGGGAAATAGCACTTAAATTTAGATCCTATGGTGGTTTCATTGGAATTGATAATTCAAGACTAGATCCTTTACTGAAACGAAGCAAAGTGTTACGACTTCATGCTGCATTGCATTACGCCGCTGGATTTACAAAAGATTGCAGAAACAAAGGCCCTGGATATGTTTACGCTTTCCGTTACTCACCAGTAAACAATTGTCTTTTTGGACACTTGACAGGAATATTATTCATTCTATCAGTGAAAATTTTTCATTCACATTTATTTCGTGAATTGGAATGCTAGAAAATTTTGGCAGCAAATCCGCAAATATAATTGTCCTCGATCTCGAAGGTTTCAAACTCAAGTCACTTGGATTCATTATAAAAGAACTCAGTTTGTGTTCCAGTTACAACGATACAATATTTTTCAAACCCCCACTTAAATTCACCGAATTACCCGCACACGATAGACAAACTGTTATTTGGTTGACCAACAACCTACACGGTCTTGATTGGGACGAAGGTGATATACCTTACTGTGATTTGAAAACAATCTGTCTGAGTTTCAGTTTCCGATTCACCCGGAAAAATTTTTTGCCGAAGGCATTGAAAAGTGTGCGCTCCTAAGCTTTTACAAAAAACTGTTTATAATCTGGAGGATCTAAATTGTCGCCGAATCTCAGATATAATATCAGAAGCACAAGTACCCCCCTGTTATCTTCATTCAAATTTTCGTTCAACAAACAATCAATTATCAAATCACTGCGCGGAACGTAAAGCAAGAATATTTTCACAGTGGACACAAAGTGATGCACAGAGAAGACACGGCAACTTTAACAACCTATCTGTCAGACAACTTGAAGATATTTACTTGCTTGACCCCACTTGACGATCAACCTATAGTAATATTCAACAGAGTTCAGGATCCCTCTCCACCAATACAGAATAATTTCTCAAGTGATCAACAGAACCGAGCGAACTATCTCAACAATAAGCCAAACACTACACAACAACCTCGTTACACTTCGCTTTATAGCACAGCAGCAAAACGTTATTTTGCAACTATTACTCTTTCACCCGACGAGCTAGACAGCTTCAGAGCTTTCCTTCCCGTGATAGATAATTTCTATCACTTCCAATTGTACGTAAAAAATAAGCAGAGAGCTCGAGAACATCGGAATCAGTTCAATTATGGCTATGATCAAAACAAACCAGAAGCCTATGGAGTCCCCCAAAGAGCAGCGAATCCCACGTTGGAAGCAATGGGCGGACAAAAAAGTTCCTCAATTTAGATTGAAAAAAGCACCACCAGAACGTGAGCTAACACTTAATGAGATGCCGAATGAGTTGCGGTTATATGTCTTGGAGCACCCCGAAGTTGAAAAAGTCTTCAATCAACCATCGTTCAATGAAAATGACTCATCAACTGTTTGTTATAAACTAGAGATAAAAAGTCATATTAAAGATTTCAATTTGTTTGAGTTCTGGTACATGAAACAGTTGCCCAGTGAATAATTCAAAAATTTAACATTTTATATCATTCTTGTTTCAATTCAGTGTTCAATTAATTAATTTTCTCCAATGAATCAAAGAGACGAGGCTGACGCCGGTATCAGTAATTTAGTCTTCGATGTAAACAACAAGGAGAGGCCCCCATGGCGTTGTTGTTCAAATTCAACAGTGCCAAGGTCCGAAGTAATATTTTTTGTTCAAGTTAGTATCATTGTGTTAATGATCATTCTGTGCTTCTCTATGCTCTTTCTACTATCAGAAAGCTGTGAAGAGAAATCAATTTGGATTGCTCTCTTATCAAGTCTAGTTGGTTACATATTACCTAATCCCAAACTATGAACAAAGTTATTCTTACACATGACAGGGTATTCATGTCAATTGTAGGACCAAGTGGTTGTGGTAAAACAGAACTCTTGTTTCGAATGCTAAAAGGTTCGACCTTTTATCCCCGCTTTGAAAAAATTTATTATTTTTACAAAGAGTTCCAACCACTTTTCAAAGATATGCAACGAGTTATACCAGGGATCGAGTTTCTAAAATACTCAGGCCTTGATATAACAAAAAACCTATCTCATTGTCTGCTTATCTATGACGATTCATGTGAAGAAATCTTCAACGATAAAGAATTCGTAAAAATAGCTACCTCAGGACGTCATCGCAAATTACATGTTATATACGTCAAGCATAATTTGTTCCATCAAAGCAAATGGTCCAGAACCATTGATCTGAACACAACACACATAATATTATTCAAATCGCTTCGTGACATTCAACAAATTGAATATCTTGGAAAACAGTTGAATTGTCTCCAATTGATAAAAGAAGCATACAAACTAGCAACTACGGAGCCCTTTGGACATTTGATGATTGATCTCGACCCAAAAACCAGCCAGGGTTTACGTTTTTCATCGCAACTTATTGGACCGGATCCTTCTATTTTTTACATTTCGTCCCCTGAAGCAGTCATTACAGCAATTACAAATGAAAAAGAAACATTTGCTTATGCTCAAGCAATGGGCAAATAACAGGAATCAGAACACAGCTCAAATAAAAACCTTACATCAGGGCGATTTCATTTGGTTTTTGAGTGACTGTGTGATGAACGTACTCTCTGGAGTTGTACCAATTAATAAAGTAGAATTAGAAAAATTCGAGAAACCACTACGTAAACTTGCAGACAGGCGCGTTGAAAAAAGTGAGAGAATCAAAATTTGTCGATCAGATTCTGGAATCCGTCTAATTAAACTCATTGCGTTACCTTGTATTGTGTTTCTGGAGCAAAATGCACACTGAAGAGTTTGTGCTAATTCCTCGCCAAATGTATGCGAATGAGCAACCCCAAATAACTCAACTTCTCAACAATAAAAATGTCCGAGACAAAGCAAAACAAATATCCTTGTTGCAGAGAAGCAAGGTTCCACCAGCACCCTCTACCCCGCAACAAGACACGCAACAGCAGACAGATAATACTTTGAGACTGTCAAAGATGAATTGAATGAGACTACAGATGAGAAAATTCCTCGCCTGAAATCCTCGCCTGAAGTTTCACCTGAAATCAAGGAGAGAGTTTTGAGAGATATTAAACACCTTGACAGAAAAAAGTTTGAAAAAGCGAGCATAATATTGGAAAAAATAGAAGAGTCAGAATCGCTATCGTTGGATCAAACATCAAGACTAATGGTTAATAATTCAGGCACGGGAATTCTTGTCGCAGATTTTCTTTACGATCTACAGCAGACAACATCGAAGCTTTCACTCGAACATTACAAAGTCCTGACCTTTCTAGATATCAGTTCACAATTAACTTGCAATACATACGCAAAAAAATTTCTTACCTTATCACTAAACGAAAAGTTAAAGTTGTTTGAGGATGAACCCGAAAACGAAGAATCAGGAGTCTCGAGAACAGAAGAACCAAAGGCTTCTGGCGACGATGAAGGAAGCTTTGAAGATGCAAAAGACGAAATCCAACCGTCTAGCTCGTGGGCAAATTACTTCCTCTCACGTTAAACAATTAAACCAATTATACACAAAAGGTAGTGCAGCTTTTGGTAGCATTGCTAATTTGAGGAAAGCGAGCGGTTTACCAAGATCAAAAGTTGTTCAATACCTTCAGTCGAAAGCCCCATACACAAAATACACAATTCAGAAAAACTTTTCCGAGACTGAAAGTTGTTGCATACCGAATAAACGAAATCTGGTCTGTCGATGTGGCGTATATGGATAAAGTTGCGCAACACAACAATGGAGTCAAATATTTACTGGTGGCTGTTGATGTTTTATCGCGATACCTACGAGTGCAACCAATGAAAGCTTTATATGCAAAAGATGCTGTTGAAGCGTTCAAAAAAATGATAAAGCAGAAAAAACCAGAAAGGGTTTGGACAGACAAGGGATCCGAGTTTAAAGGTGAACTCAAAACGTTTTGTGAAAAGAAGGAGATTCATTTATATACAACCGAAAACGAAACCAAGTCAGCATTTGCTGAGAGGAATATTCGATCGCTCAGAAATATCATTCACAAATACTTGGAGGAAAATTGGACTTGGACTTATATTAAGGAATTGCCCCAGTTTGTAAAAACTATAAACAGTCGTGTTAATCGTGTTACCCAACTTGCACCTAATAAAACTTTCAAAAAACATGAACAGTTTCTAATATCCCTAGCAATTAGCACAAAAAAATACAAGCCGAAATACGAAGAAGGAGACCTGGTTCGGATTGCAAAGCCAGACGAAATATTTAGGAAAGGTTATAAACAAAATTATACAGACGAAGTCTTCACAGTATTCAAGGTTGCCACCCTCAGTCCACCCACATACAACGTTATAGATGCAAACAACGTTATAATTGAAGGCAAATTTTATGAACCAGAATTAGTCCAAGTGAACGTCCTTCCTTTCGAAGACAAAACATGAGTATTCATAAAGAATTTACAATTGATTTGATATCAAATGCATCAATGGGAATTTTTACCAATAATACCATGGCTAAGTTTCGAAACCAATTAGCCCAACCATTACAGTTAGATGGAGATTGGCAAGTTGCCCTTGCTTCAATATCATTTCCATCAAACATCAACAATGTAAATTCAGCTGAAATAGTTGAGTACACTAATTCTGGCGCTGAACTTGATGCTTCAAATAACCGCACCGGACAACTTCGAAGAATTCGCAAAGGTATATACAACAGTTCAGAAGAGCTTCTGGAAGAAATTTTTCGAATCGCTCAATTGAAACAGTTTGACTATGATTTTGACACTGTAACACAAAAGTTAGTTTTGAAATTTGGGCCTAACGTAGGTTTGTCATTTGAGAACGAAGAGGTCCCCAGTATTCTTGGTTTTAAAGGAACAAAGGACATTTCGAATCATGGTTTTATTCATATTGGTTACAAGTCGGAAAGTGTGGGCAACTCTTTGAACAGACATGTTGGAGATTTTCCAGTTGATATCACTTGCGGATCACAGTTAATTTTTGTTTACATTGATATAATTGAACATCAAAACGTTGGTGACGTGAGAGCTCCGGTAATAAAAATCATTGAGTCTGAAAGACGTTTGAGAAACGGTAGCATAAACACGGTGACACCCATACACAAGTCCTACACAAATTTAGATTACAAGCCAATATTATCAAACAATATCCAGAACATTCAGGTAGAGTTGAGAAACGAAACTGGAAAACTAATTCCTTTTACTGGAACCGGAAAAGTTATAGTCAGTTTAAAGTTTCAAAAAATTATTTAATATGGAGGCATACTACAGCAGTCAAGCATCTCAATCAATGCCGCATTTTTCCGGACACTACAGACAAAGAGGCAGCGGTTTTGGAGCCCTTGCTGCAGGTATTGGAAGAGTTGCTCTGCCATTAGCACGCAAATTTCTCTGGCCCGCAGCAAAAAAGATTGGTCGTGATTTATTGGTTCAAGGAGCACCGGAGTTAGTAGAAGTTGCAACCAAAAGAAAGTCAGCAAAACAAGCACTGAAAAGTACAGTTGCCAAAACAGCTCGCAAACAAATAGGTGGATCTCTTCAATCGCGTATTGCATCAGGCCGTAAAATAATTAGACGAAAAAGACGACAATACACGAGACCCAACCAAAAACGGAAAATATCAACGAGAAGAATCATTTCTCGAAAACCCCGTCCGAAAAGGAGTCGTCTGGATTTTTTCTCGCGAGTGAAAAATGCGAACTAATATTGTAATACCATCTGAAGCCACTCACAGTTCTTTAGACTTATTTGAAAAACCACCTTTGCTGGTAACATTTGACCAATCATTCGAGCAAAAAACAGGACCGCTTTATTCGCCTTCGGGCTCATCATTGGAATTTGAAGTCGTTGGTGATCGCAACAATTTTATTGACTTGCAAAAAATTTATCTGGAAATCAAGTGTCGAATACTTCAAATCGATGGAACGGATTTGCGCTACACAGCTGGTGACGCTAATGCCAGTGATCTTCCATATTTTGCTAATAATATGCTTCATTCACTTTTCACCGACTATACTGTTTCTGCAAATGGTATCAAAATTTCAACAGCTAATGGACACTATGCACACAAAAGTTTCATAGAAACTGAATTCTCTCATGGGACAGACGCAAAGAAAACCTGGCTGAAATGTCAGGGTTACGAGTATGAAGAAAACCCCGGCACTATTCCAGCAGCAATATCAGATATAAGAAAAAGAACAGTGCGACAATCCGCACGCATAACATTATATGGAAAGTTGGCGGTTGATTTCTTTTCATGTGAGAAACATTTGGTTAGTGGAGTTACGTTACGCATTTCAATGAGAAGATCTCAAGATGACTTTGGCGTCATCAGCGAAGACGCAGCGAAACACTACAAGGTTAAAATAGATGAGGCTAATTTATTTATCAGGAAGATGACGGTGTCAGATAATGTTGTAGGTGCAATTGAGAAGACATTATTGAAAACTCCGGCAATTTACCGATACAATGAAGTAATTACCAAAACATTCTTGGCTACAACAGGCCAACAAAGCTGGAAACATGAGGATATTTTCACTAAAGAACCAATCAGAAGAGTCATTGTTGCATTATGCGTTGGTACAGCATTCATCGGTACCAACACCGCTAATCCATTTCATTATCAAAAATTTGGTTTAAGAGAGATCACCATTTATCGAAATGGTTTTGCAACGGCTGGAACTCCAATGTCAACAACTGATAACAAGAGGTTGTACTACAATTCAATGAGTGCATTAGCTTATGTAGAAAATGGCCATGGAATACCTCTGAGTGAGTTCGCAAACCATTATATAATGGTATTTGATCTGACCAGCACTCAAGAGGCAACTCATGACTTTATTCATCCAGAGCTCACAAATTCATCATTGTCTGTCGAACTCAATTTCGATGCAGCGTTGGCTCATAACGTTGAAATTTTTTTTCTTGGAGAAAAAGCATCTACTATCTACATTGACTCGGCAAGAAACGCGTCTAAAAACGCTCTTCCCATGATCACATACTAATGGACGAAGACCAAATTCATCATCAAGTGAAAAAGTGTAAACATCTCAAATTCAAATTTAGAGGGGTTTATGCTGCTGATAATTATCCTCTGAACTTGCAGACCAACACATTTATTATTGTTAATGCATCACGATCCAACTCTATTGGAACCCACTGGGTAGTGCTAGCTAAACGATATGCATACCCAATAATATACTTTGCAGATCCATTGGCTCTACCCTTGACTACCTACAAAGATATTTTCAACCGTTTACAACAGTGTAAAGACTTGGAGATAATGATGGATATCATGGAACATAGAAGAGACATTCGGTCTCCATTGCAATCCTCAGACTCCCAGCTTTGTGGTTTATTTTGCATATATATTGTTCATTATTTTTATAGTGAGAAATTTCCATTTATACCTGATGTAAATGAATTAGAGTTGCTAGCTTTTGTAAAAAATATGAAGTAAAATTTAATTTAATTTTCAAACAACAACACATTTTGAATATCAATTTTTACAAAATTGAAAGGTTATGCAAGAGTTTGAGGTTTCTCGCACGAAACTTCCGTGTCCACTAAGCAGAATATCCATAATCTGATAAAGAGTTGAGGAGTGTTCACCTAGCATAAGCTGACAAAATCGTTTAATAGTTACATCAGGGACTGTAGAAGAACGTTTGTTGGCCGTCGAAGTACTAATAGATTTTGCAGCTGCCTCACTCAAGCTGGAAAAAAAGAGAAAAAAAAGAGAATCAAATATATTATCATCCTGCGAACCAAATTCATACATAACATGATATTGATTGGAGCCAAAAGTACAACCTTCGATAACTGTTGCAGATGAATGATAACCATATGCATAATTTTCAATTGTCGTGTTTTCAAGTTTTGGTTCCGTCTCACAAATATTATACTTGAAACGTTTTTGGAATTTCTTGAAATATTCAGGACTGTTTTCATACATTGCCTCAACCATAACGAACAAAAAAAGAAAAAGCTAATGAACTAACTATGAATGCATAAACAATGACAGGAAGCAAATTCAAAGGGTATAATAGAAACTATTCCGAATCCTCATTCACAGTTACCGTTTTTTTGGTATCTTCTTTTGGCGCTGAGTCGATATTTTGCTGGCACGTTTTGCTGGACGCTTCGAGTCATCAGTTGAATCCGGTTTTAGAAGTGAGTAGATCAAGCCAACCGGTTGATCAAGCATTTGTTCTAGTTTTTCTATGTTTTGACATAGCAACCGAAACTCTCGCGCCGATATTGTAATTTTTTGATTGAAATCCCAATCGACTTGTTCACTATCACGTTTGAACAATTTCAAGGATAAATAGGTGCCAGTGGTATGATAAGTCTTAACAGCAGCCCTAACAAGCCGTTTTTCATTGAGCGACAGATCCAAATGATAGTCGCTGTACTCAGCATCTTTAGATAGAACATTTCCCATTTTAATCAGAAAGAGAGCAGAACTAACTCCAATTATTGGAACTAAACAAATGATCATAACATTATCTAGGTCTAATAGATTGTAAACAATTTAGAAACCCACGCTTGTCTGTCTAGACAAGTTTGCTAAGCAAACAAAACTTCCCCCAAAAAGACGCCAGGAATTCTTGTAAACAAATCTTTGGTTCCCTTTCTTTGAAGTTTCAGTCATTACTAGCAAAATGGTCTTTCACAAAAGTTTTCAATATGGAAGATCAAAAAAAATCTCTCCAGAAACCAGAATGATTCAATGTCATAATTGTCCAAGAGAGTTCAATACATTCCAATCCCTAATGCAGCATCGTCGTGCAAAACATTACAGACCACATCATAGGAAAACAAATTCCAGATCTCGACCGTTTCCGAAAATACCAAACCTCAATTCTTTTTCTTTAACAATGGATAAATTGGCTCACCTCATGGAAGCTGTACTTTTCATTTCCAAAGAGTGTCCGACTCAAGAATAGATATTTTTTTATAAGGATGTGGTTATTTCTATTTATAGATATGATTTCATCATGACGTTAGGCTTCTGAATAAAACAAACATTTTAGAGTAGAATTCCATTATAAATCTCTTACTCTAATCATACTGTTACTTTGTTCATAGTTTTATTACAATTAAAATCAGTGGCTCTCCATAATTACTAATTTTTACACGGACACTCATTTCGTCGATAGCCATCAGTTCCTTCAATTTATTCCTGAATTTACTTTTCAAAATTGTTGAAGAGAATGGCCACAGATTATCTGGAAATTAAAAAAGCTAATGACTGCCAGACACGAACCTTAGTTCGCATGTGTCACAATTACAAAAATATTGCACTGGTTAAGGAAACTTTTGATGATAAAACTGGATTATGGCGCAGTGAAAACAGCTTTATTTTACCGATCAACTTTATTAAACCTATTGGCGACTATACAAAACAACACGATATTTTCCAGCTCACCAGAACTCCAGAAAAAACTCGGTGTTAGCTGAATCACCCTATTCGCCACGATACTATGGATGTATTACACCTATCAAATTGCAAAAGGGGATCAGACGTTAAAACATTATCCAAGCGAACCCGAAAATTGTTTGCAGATTATGACAATGATTGCATTGAAATTTGGGAAAATCAGCTCGGGAGTTAGAAGAAGTGGAGCAAATATCAGAATTCTGGGCTTTTGACCAATCACAGCCGGATCCTGAAACAATTAAAACTCCCGAAAAACAACTTCCTTTACTTTCGAACAAATTTTCGGATGATCTAGACCTTGATGAAACCCCCCCTTCAAGTCTTTGTTATGCACCTGCGAAGAAACTTAAACTTTCTCAATTTTAAACTCAGTTGTGTTTCATTGTACATTTGAGTATTTAAATATCTTGATTTACATAGATATTTTAATCATTTTCCTCATTGATCATGATTGAACACGATTTTTCAAAGTACTAGGAGATTGCAAGCTCGAGTCAATAAGCATAGGATCAGGCGGTAATTTCCTTTTATCTACCCATTAAATAATAAACAATCTAGCGCACAACTGTTTCAGGCCCAAGGTAGGCAAATAAAAGTGAGAAAAAATTTAAGGTTGGCAAACATAAAGAGTAACTTAGCCCCTGAGATCTCCCCATCTGAAACAGTATAATGAGCAAACACAAGACTAGTTGGTTATTTATTTTACAGTCTTCAAGGCTTCCTGATATTTGCATAACGCAAACCTAACCTTAGTAAGTAAAACTTACGACCCGCAACCCACAGATCTTAATAAAAAGGATATCACACAGTGGACAAATATAAAATTGGGTTGAATGTTTACCTAACAGTTCGCTGTTCTGCATAATGTTTGCACACAAAAAGCCGCTTTTTCTATCAGTAAACAAATGAAAGGAGCGATTTGATTGGTTCACGGAAACCTGTAATCGTTTGTCCCCCAGCGCAAAAAAAATTTTTCATTTGCTTTTTGCCTTCACCTTGAAACCACCTTGACTTATCTTTAATTTCTTCAACATTGCCTTCAATAAAAACAAAATTTTACAAAAACAAAACTGTCAATCAAGTCAAGCTTTTGAGTCCATTCTCAATTTATACAAGTGTTCATAAAAATATGAGTTCCGAGAAGTGTTCCATTTGCAATAAAATTCTCTCCGATAAACGCAGCCTCCGACGACACAATCAAACTGTTCACAAACAATATGCACAAAACAATTCCTTCGTTTGCGATGAATGCGGATTCGCAAAAACCAAAGTACTGGAAATGGAAAATCACATGAGAAACGAACACCTTTCAGTCAATCCCCGCTATTGCTTGTACTGTAACAAATTCTTTGTTGGCGACTCGGCTTACATGGAACACATGAACAAGATTCATGGTCTACCAGTGTGGAATGCTGATGCAGAAAAAGACAAAGAAGCGGGAATTTTGGCAACCGAGCAAGCATTCGGCGGTGTACTCAAAACCTACGATATTCCGGTAGGATCCCATGAATCGACCTGCTCAGCTTCAAGCGCAGTAAACAGCAAGAAATCGACAACATCATTCAGCTGAACACTCAGGCTCAGCCGCAAAAAGTTCAATTTACTGCAACTATAGAGCTCAGAAAACCTGTGGAATCAGAAGTCTCCAGCAGCCAAGATGAACGTTTGACGATCTATGCAAATTCCAAAATGCAACGCGTTGATTTTGCCGGAATAACCAGCGAATGTTTCACAGAAATGACCGAGCAAATGTTGCTTGCACTCAACAATTTTTCTTCGCACGGAAGCGGCTGGTCAATCCATCAAATCAATAACATTGAAATTCGACTAGTGAAAGTCAAGCCCATTCATGCTTCCTCCTACTTAGCGTTGCCATCTGAACTCGCACGAAGTAGATTTCTGCTGAATATTCGAAACCAACAAGATGAGAGATGCTTCCTTTATTGCTTTACTGCGCAATATCATAACTTGTTTGGACCCGCCCTGACAACTTCCCATGACTCATGGAGACAACGATCAAACCCAAGTTTGTATGACGCCAGCAACCCTTCCGCAAAACAACCAAAAGGAGAATTCGCAATGCCGATGGGACTCAACCAAATGAATCGCTTTGAGGATCTCAACAATGTTCGCGTCAACGTCTTCAGGTGAGTTTCCTTTTCATTTCTGAAATTAACCATTCCAAAAAAATCCCTCCTGTTGTGACCTTTAAAAAGTTAAACCAAAAAAAAACAAAAGGCGAAAACTTTAGTTGACTACTTTTTGTAGGCATCACGACAAAAAACTCGACGTACTACTACTGAGCGATGGACAAATGCATCACTATGTCCTAATCACAAATATCAAGGGTTTCATACACAAGTACAAAAACATTCAACCACGCATCGATAATCACGTTTGCAGAAATTGCTTCAACATAAGTACTTCCAAGCAGCGTCACGAGAAGCATGAAATTTTATGTCACCAAAACAAACAAGCGATAATCAAAATGCCCAGCAGTGATCAAAAACAATTTCAATTCAACAATGTTCAGGCGCGTTGGTTTGCCCCGATTGTAGGTTTTTTTGATCTAGAATCACTAATTGTACCCGTTGAAGGCTGCAAAAACAACCCCGAAAAAGCAGAAACCCGAGCGATTGAAATTCACAAACCATGCAGCTATGCAATGCTATTTGTTGCACTAGAAGAGCAAAAGCCTTTTTTCTTTGACCTTCAATGCGGACCCGGTGTTATGGATCAGTTTGTGAAAACTCTCGATCAAGTGGGAAAGCAAATCTACAATCAGAAACAAAAACACCGAAACTTTTTCGGGCTGCCCAGTATATCCAAAGAAGAGGCAAAAACCTGCTGGATTTGTGAAGCAGAACTGGATAAAAGTGCTGACGATACAACCGTGCTAGATCATTGCCACTACACAGGAAAATTTTTGGGCTGGGCACACGCACAGTGCAACCTCAAGCGAAGAACCTTGAATTTCACTCCAGTATTTGCGCACAACCTTGCAAACTATGATTTACATCATGTAATACTAGCCCTGAAGAGCTCTAATGAACGCAACACATTCTCGATAATACCCAGTACAAGCGAAAAATTCATATCGCTGCAAATTGGTGTGTACATAAAATCCAGACAAAATAGGAAACGTGTTTGGATAAACGAGTATGAATATATTCGCCTCCTTGACTCTTCAAATTCATGCATTCATCGCTCGATAAATTGGTGCAGAACCTCCCACATGATCAGTTCAAGATGCTAGAAGACCATTTTGGAAAATGGCCCCGGTCATCAGTGGATCAATTGAAACAAAAAGGTAGCTTCCCCTATTGCTACATTGACTCGTTTGAAAAATTGGATGAAGTCGAACTACCTCCCCGGGAAAAGTGGACAAACAGTTTACAGCAGTATGAAGTGACTGTTACTGAAGCCGAATACGCAAGAGCATTAGAAGTTTTCGAGCTTTTCAACTGCAGGAATATTGGCGACTACTATAACCTTTACCTGACAACTGATGTATTTTTGCTAGCTACTGTAGTTCTCTGCTTTCGAAAAGTATGCTACGAAACCTACGGCCTCGATTGCTGCCAGTACTATACAGCATCTAATTTGTCAGGCGATGCAATGCTAAAAATATGCAAGCCCGATTTGGAATTGCTCACGGAAAGGGAGCACTTGGATATGGTTGAAAATTTAATAAGAGGAGGTGTCAGCTCAGTTTTCGCCAAAAGACTGTGCAAAGCAAACAACAAGTTTATGCCTGACTACAAACCAAGACAACAATCAACTTTCATCCTGATGATTGATGCCAATAATCTCTACGGAGGAATCATGGAAAATTTCCCGCTTCCTATTGGTACTTTTCAAAAGTTCGACGAGAGCGAATGGACAAATGAGAATGAAAAAGAAATATTGCAGCGAATACTAAACACGCCTGATGACAACGACGTGGGATTTATTGTAGAAGTGGATTTAATATATCCTGATGAACTGCATGAATTGCATTCGGAGTTTCCCCTTGCTCCAACAAAAGAGTCAATAGATGCACTGTGGTCAAGTCATTATCAAGAAGGATTGCTTGATCAAATGAATGTCTGAGCACCCCCCGCAGGAAAAAAGCTGATTCAGACACTTTTCCCCAAATTGAATTATACTCTGCACTACCAAACACTCAAACTCTATGTACAACTCGGACTGAAGGTGGCTAAGCTTCACCGCGTGCTAAGTTTTAAACAGGGGAAGTGGCTTACCCCCTATGTACAGCTCAATACACAAAAAAGAAAAGAAGCGAAAACAAAATTTGAGGAGGATTTCTACAAGCTGATGGTCAATTCTTCGTTTGGAAAAACATGCGAGGGAAAGCGTAATCGAATTCGAGTGAAAATTGTTCGCTCTGAAGAGGAAGTATATCAGTGGACAAATAAACCCGAATTTCAATCATTCAAAATCTTTGATGAAAACTTGGCTTCCGTAACGTTGTCCCTATCAGAAGTTCTTTGGGATAAACCCACTATAGTCGGGGCTTGCATTCTTGATTTGTCAAAAAAGTTCATGTTTGACTTTCATTACAACACGATGAAGAAGCATTTCGACTGTACGCTTCTTTACTCCGATACGGATTCGTTCGTGTATGAAATTCGCTCACGCGATTTTTTTGTCGAGCTGCAAAAGAAGCAAAGCGTGATGGACCAATTTGACTTTTCAAATTTTCCCGCTGAACACCCCCTACACAACCGAACCAATGCGCGTGTAACTCTCAAGTTCAAGGATGAAATGGCAGCCCGAGGCATCAGTGAATTTTGTGGACTGAAGCCAAAACTCTACTCCATTGCCCTTACAGAAGGTAACTTTTAATTTTTGTGCAAACACAGAACTATTTTTCATACACCAAACACATTCACACAAAGGCCCATACAAGCATTGACAAGATAACATTAGAATTGAAAATTGTTCAATTGAATGATTGTTAAGTTTTTTGCAGGCACAACCAAGCAGTCGGCAAAAGGAGTGACAAAAGATGCCCGGAAAAAATTGAACCACCGCTTATACAAGCAGTCTATTCTCTCGGGGGAAACAGTGCGGCTGATAAACACCCGAATTGCCTCCAGCAAGCACCAACTGCAGACAATTGTTGTCAACAAAAAGTCTTTATCAGGATACGACGATGAGCGCTATATACTAAGTGACCACGTATCAACACTTCCCTTTGGCCATAAAAGTCTTCGTGAAGAAATGTTCTTCAAAATGATCGAGCAAGATCCCGATTGGGGTTATGAAAGCGAATCCGAAATCGAAACAGAGACAGCACATACTCCACCAGTCACTCACAACATTGAAGCAGACACACGCACAAACTCAAGCCCTCCCGACCCAAGATTCAACCAACGAAATTATAGCGAGGATGAATTGAATGAAAATGTGGTAGATTTTGACAATTTATCAGAGTTTTCAGACAGTGGTTCTTCTACGGATGAAGCTTGCGATGGATTTATTCTTAGTCAAGCGATAGAAGATTCAGATAGCAGCCCCCAACCTCCAATCACACTTGATGAACAACCGCCAGCCAACCTCCCAATAACAATTGAACAACAAAATCTGCAAGATGAACCACCTACCAAAAAGAGAAGACGAGCAAGAATCATTGAAAGTACTAGCGAAGAGGACTGAAGAACCAAAACAAAACTAAAAGTCTTGTCTCATCCTGTATTTGTACCTGTATTGTCCAAAAAACACTGGCAGCCGGGCTTATATGGCCCAATTGGCTTTTTTAAAAAGTGAAATTTGTACCGTCCCCCCTTTTTGGGCTAGAAATTTCTTGTGTGTAGTGAGAGTTTGTGATGGTGCACGCGTGAAGTGTGAGAAATAGTGAAAGGTGTGGTCCAACATACCAGGAGGGGTTGAACTGCCACAGCGTGTGACAGAGCACAGTTCTTCCTGCACATATCAGACTGTATCAAAAATCATTTTTGCAACAAAATTTGTGTCGCAGTCAACTTATTAAGTCAGCTTTTCCGCTGCCATACATGCAGAGTTTCTCTTATTATTGTTTTACACCCAATAAAAGTCAGATAAAAGGACCGGATTTTTTGAAAAAATAGTTCCTACCCAATAATCCGGTCCCGTAAAAAGTTTTCTCTTACAATGATGTTGCAACACTTGACCCTGTTTCACCCTGGTCCAATGATGTTCTTGTGAGCCTTGAAGTTGTTGCGAACAGTTCCAAACATCCAACACATTCTCGCAGACCTATTATCATACATCCAAAATTAAAACTTTGTTTGTATAACATCGCACCAAAACCGCTTCATTTTTTTTCAATGGACAAAAAAGTAGTCCGATTTAAGCAGCTGAAAAATTGGGGTGTTTATTTTACGGAGTCCCGTATCCTTATTTAAACACGCATCTTGCAGGTTTGAGTATGCCGAAATTTTATAAGTCCAACCTCCGACATAGCATTAATAAATTTCTAAATTTCTATTGTTAAAATTGAACAGACAGATTACATTTTGTTATAAACAATACGCATCGAAGAGAAAATTTGTGTACATTTGTAAAAAGTATAAAATGGAAACAAAAATTTGCGGGCTGATCGCATCGCTGTCGCTTTTCTGAAGTTATTCCTTGTTTTCGCAACCCATGATTTCAAAATGGACTATATTAAATTTTTCATCAGCTTGACCCTCGGGTGACATCAAGCATTAGCATTTTTTGATCGCACCTCTCCGTTATTTCCCTTCAAGCACACGTATTACTACACATAATTTAAACACAACTTGCAATTATTTTTTTGTTTATTGAGAGTTATCCCAAGGCTTGTCTTTGTAGTAGAGAAATTACGGAGAGCACGTTCTCCAAAAAAAATCGCAGCATTTTTCTTACCTCGTTGTAGTTTGGAAATTTCCTCGATCGCAATACCTTGATTATGCTGATGAATAGTCATCCTGATGAACGCCCCCACATACTGAATTTTCCCCGCAAAAAAGATGATATCAACGGTTAAAATTGGCAATTTGAATTCACCCCAAAAAAAATATATCTTAAGCTACAATTATCATTCTCTCGCTGATAGCGGAATCTGTTCATCCATTTTCTCTTATCTTTATTCGATTGAAAATGTATACATTGATTGAGATTGAAAGCATATTTTCATTTCAATTTTCTAAATCAAAATTGCCAATTTTAATGATATGTTTCCTCATCTGTACCAAACAAGTTTCTTCTCAAGCCGCAACGAAAGAAGTATAAAAGGAAATAAACAAAAATTAATCTTTGTGGGGTATTTTAGAAATCGATGAACACTAGGAAATGATTACTGGAAGGTGAAATTACTGAAAATAAAATGAAAGTTTGTGGGCCAGAAAACGGACCAGGCAAAGTTTTTTTCAACCAGGACTTTGTTTTTTAGCCAAAAATGTAAGAAAAACAAGTTTCCCCAGTTCCCCTGAAACCCTTTATTTAGTTCCCATAATCTTGAATTTTTGATCTGTCGGCAACTTTTTCTAAGATCTTGCCGCGAAAACCTAGTGGGGGGGGGGACAAAAACCGAAAAACCAGAACATTTTTGGCTAAAAATTGGGTTAGGTTTTGTTAAAATCGGATATATGCACACTCAGTTTTGTAGCACTGGAGAATAAAGCAGCGAATTGACATGAATTACAGTGTATAAATATGTCACGCTAACGCGCCTCTGTCTGACTGCGCAAGAATAAATGCGGGGAAATGAGTAACATTTGCAACTTTTGCAAAACAATATGAACTAAATTCAAATGGCCGAGGTATTATTTAGACGAATTAATAGATATAAAACACTTGAAACTGGAATAAAATCTAAAAAAAACAAGGGGGACAATTTTGGTAATGAATCATTTCTTCCTTTTAGGTCATTGACCTATTAAATCGCGTTGCAAAAAGTGTCCGTCCCCCCCCCCCCGTTGTTCCTCTAGTCAGTTCTTTTTACTACTCGTGTAGTATCCTATTTTCATAACAAAGCAGGCAGATAGCAGTAATAGCTGCAAAATAGACTTGAGTGTCGTATAAAAGAGATAGAAACAGATACAGATCAAGGTAGAAAAAATATTGACGCCGCTCAAAAACCTAAGTAAAAAACATTCAGCGGAAAATTAATAAAACTTAATAAAATTCATTCCGCAGAAGCCATTTTTAGGGACCTTTATTTTACACGCGCGCCACAAGAACACACAAACACCCACACACAAACAAACACACCCACACACAACACTCACACGCAACACACACAAACAAACACACGCACGCACACACACACATACGCGCACAAACACACGCACATACACACACACGCGCGCACAAATACACACGCACGCAGACACACTCACGCAGACATACATACAAACACGCACACGCTCTCACACATACACGCACGCGCACACACACAAACACACATGAGTTCCGTTTACCTTAATTTAATTCGAATTAATCTTAAGTTTAAAAAAGCAAAAGTCATTTTATTGAGTGAAGTAAGTCACGTATGATCAAAATCTAATCACGTAAATGACTGGAGAGAATTAAAAATGAAGATGACCAAAACAAAAATTCATAGCCGGAAGAATTCCGGAAGCAACTTGATGCGCCAAACTTCACAAACAAAACCCCACTTGCAACCGAAACCAGTAATTTCTTTCTCAATAAATTCACCCTTTACCTGACAAGATTTAATTGTGAAAATGTTAGTAAAATTTAAACGGCTGTCATAACGAGAAAGGTTTGAACACTGACATGATTGGAACAAGTTGGAACAATTTCATTTACCACATTCAGTTGCAATACAAAGAAAGCACCAAGTTTATATTTAAACGTAAGACCTAATTTTGAGAGAAAAAGCTCACTGAAACCTTGGTATTTCAAAATTTTTTGTTATTAAGAACATTTAGTAATGTTGAAACATGGCTACAATTCTTAGGATAGTCAAACACTGATGGGCTTCCGAAACTGCCAGTGCTTATGAATTGTTGAGAAGTAGGTCATGATACTAGTTTAAAACCTAAAACTCCGCAAAAAAGACATAATGGAGAGTATAAGGCAGATATTCTTAGTAACTACAATTTTGTTTTGAAAAATTGCATAATAAATTTCGGACAGAGTAAAACAGCATTTTTTTCTTTTGGAGTCACATCATTTCAGACAGATTCCAAATAATTTTTTATGTTGGGGATATCAGAGACTAATTGAGTTAATCATAAAAAAAACAATAGAAACAATGATACGTGAAGGCAAAAAGTCTTTTGCTACTAAAATCAAGGCCTAAAAGAATATTCAGCTGAGAGTAAAAATCAGTGAATGCTTATAAACAAAATTCCAGCAAATTCGCAGTGTTGCTTTTCATTACATCAATAAAAAAAAATATAGAAAGTTATTATCGTGAAAATTTTTAACAATAGAAAAAAGCAGAGCAACCATACGAAAAACGGTTTTTAGGAGAATTATACATGCTGCAAAGTGGAAAGATTTTCACATTCCAGCATTTCTACATTGAAATAGAAAAACCAATCGTTTTTTTCATTAGATGTTTTGAAAATAGATTTCTTCATTGAAATAGAAAAACCAATTGTCTTCTTCATTAGATGTTTTGAAAAGCTACAAAGCAATCCCTATCCCGAAAATTCGTAGAAAGTATTTATATGTCAAGATTTTTAAACTGCATTTCAACAAGTTCTCAGTTCCACACTGTCGAATGAAACCGATTGCAAACAAAACAAACTAGGAATTTATTTTTTAACAACTGATAAAATCAGCAAAAAGGTTAAACTACTATTCTCGGGAAAATGATAGACTGATACATGATAGAATCCGGAGAATAAGGACAAAAATCACAAAGAATAAACTAGTTCTTGATTTTTGAAAATTAAAAATCAATTTACAAAAAATATGAAGTAGAGGCTAAAAAATTTAATAGCTATCTTCCTGTATAGATTAAAATGTAGAATCAAAAAATGATTGTTAGTGGCAAAAAAATTTAGGATCACTGGCGGTACACTGACTTTTTCTAATACTTAAAACCAAAAACAAAAACCTGACAAAAATTGGACAAAACTACCGAAAACGAGCACGCATGTGTACAAATCCATAAAACAAAAAAACCTCACGTTATAAATGGCATTGAAAGCATGAAACATCATAGATAAATTTCTATATGCATGATTTTTGAAAAAAATTATGGTTAAGATTCAAAACCCAAGAAATTAATTTTAAAAAAGTCAAAAATGAACAAAAAAATTAGGAAATGTGTTCATTTAGAATTAAAACGCATTATTAGACTCTCAAAAACACTGTAGCATCATTTGCAGAGGTTCACATAATGATATAGCTATTAAAAATTATTTACACAAAACTATATAAGCAAAGAAACTGGGCCAATTGGACGAAAAATCGGCCAAATATGGCCCATTTTACTCTTGAAAAAAATTAATAGACTCTGCAAAACGTTGTGGTATCAATTTCGGAGAGCTACATATTAATGCAGCTTCAACCAAACACTATTTCTACAAAAAACCAAAATACAATTTTAAAAAATTGAATCAAATGGAAGAATAAATGCTAAAAATGGTTATCTAAATCCGGCATTCTGTCAAAAAAACACTTTTCAAAGACGAAAAGTCATTCACTGAACGCAGCGCATGACCAAAAGACTTCTCTCGCTAAGCAAAAAATTGTTCACCATGACACTCTCTCTTTCGGTTTTAGGTCAAAATGCCATCTGAATGAATAGTACTTCCGGTAAAGAAAAACAAACCTTAAGAAAACCAATACTCCTTTTCAAGTCGTAAAGAACCAAGAGCACCGCAATATAGCTCCGCTCAGATTAAAGCTTTGCAGCTATTGCAACTAAAGAGAATTTAGAATTTTTTGTTTTAGCTTCATTGCAATTTTAGGAACGTCAGAAGACTGAATTCGACGTTGTTCCTGTTTAGAAAAAAAAACCAAGCAAGCACGCCCTGTTTGAGCATAGAACTTTCTATTAAGCTCACACTAACGCAAGCCTTCTCGTTTTTTTGTACATTTACCCACTTGAATCTTTTTAGAACAATTGCTTACACGATCGGATTTACAGTTATAGTAAATTGTGTCGAATCTAGATTCAAAAGCAGGTTCACACCAAAACGAGCCGAATCACGGTTTGCTTTGCGAAGCACAACAACTTTTCCATCCAGCTGTTTCGTTCAATTAACATTGATCAGGTGAAAAGGGGCTAAATTTAAAAATACAGCTGGTAGTTTGTCCTAAAAAAGCTAAAAACTACTCCTAGGCTTCTAGTTTCAACCGAACGATGAGAAAAACAAAGCCCAATGAAAAGTTTTGAGCTAAAAAATTCGCCTAATTTGTTGTAATTAGAACAAATCGTTTCTAAAATCTGGTCTCAAATTTGAAGTTTAAGTGAACCACCCACAAGTTTAAATAAAAACCAAAAACTCCAATTAAAAAGTCAAAAACCATTTTGAGATTTAGGAAAATGGGTTTTCTGACCAAAACCATTAGTGACCAAAAAAGTATTCGCGCCGTTGAAAAACAAGCTTTATAAATAACTGAATGGACGTTACGATAATAACAAAGTCAGAAGCGCGTGAAGGTTATAGGACAAAATCTTATGCCTAACTAGTTTCCCTACTCTTTTTTTAAGGAAACCAACAACATCAACCAACAACAATGGCAACAACATTAAAAAAAGCGATATTCTAAATCAATTCAACTGTTGATAGATCTCAGCGTTAATTGCTTTGAACTCAACAACAGCTCATTGAAATATGTCAAAAAGCAGAAAAGAATTGCTATCTTTCTAAAATGCAGCAAAAATCGGATGATACAGATCTGGTAAAAAAACAAACTTTTTGTCAATCTCTTTTTAAGTCAAGGCGTTAATAATAAAAAACTAAAACTCAGAAACAGCCAAACGATAATAACTAGATAACACGGGACATGAGTATTTTCCCAGAAACCTAGAGACCATAGGGAAAAAATTGAGAAAAAAACGAGCTTACCGAGTTTCGTACTACTTTCTTTGGTTACTTAAGGGGTTTTGTCCCCAAATTCAAAAAGGGCTCCCAAGACAACAACTAAAACTCGAATTGCCTATAAAGTGACTTTCAGAAACTACTGTCAATTGACTAAGCGAAATCTTGAAATACAAATATTTGGTAGATAACCGTTCTCATTTATAGTTAGCAGTTTGGAAAAATGTCACATGAAAACGCAATAACATTTCTTTCCCCTTTTGTCAATTCAGCGTGCGGAAAAATGCCTTTCATTTTTCTCTAACCCTTATTCACACACGCGCACACATACATACAAAACACGCACGTACCTTCCTTTTCACACGCTCTTTTTCACACCACACCCCACACACACATGCACAAACACTGAGAACGAATAACTTCAGACAGGCCGGTGCTTCACACGTTGCCTTCAGCAATTAAAAAAACTTCGTAACTGATCTGCACGCACATTGCAGAAGCAGAAACGCAAGAGGAACTTTACAATGAAAGCTCAAATCACGACATTGGAAACTACAGTTTACCCTCAGCTTAGATCACAGCCACTCCCGGCAACGGATTTTGTGACAGACTAATTGCATACTTCTTCGAGCTTCCTTAATGTTTCTGGTATATTCATTCTCAATTCATTACAATTATGATTCGGTGCCACTCTGTTGGACCTTCTCATATTTTGCTGCCGAAATTCACCAGATTCTAAAACACTACTTTCCTTGCTTACTTTTGGGGTTTTGTCCCCAAAATCAAAAAGGGCTCACAAGACAACAACCAAACCTCGAATTGCCTAGAAAGTGACTTTCAGAAACAGCTGGCAATTTGCTAAGCGAAATCTTGAAAACCAATTAGTTGGCAGATATTCGTTCGCATTTTTAGTTAGCAGTTTGGAAAAATGTCACAAAAACATTTCTTTCCCCTTTTGTCAATTCAGCGAGCGGAAAATTACCTTTCATTTTACCCTAACTCTTATTCACACACACCCAAAAAACACGCACAAACACCTTCTTTTCACATGCTCTTCTTCACACCACACCACACCACACCCCACACACGCACACAGACAGTAAGAACGAACAACTTCAGACAGGCCGGTGCTTCACACGTTGCCTTGAGCAAATAAAAAACTTAATAACTGATCTGCACGCACATTGTAGATGCAGAACCCCAAGAGGAAATCTACTCTGAAAGCCCAAATCACGACTTTGGAAACTACAGTTTACCCTCTGCTTTGATCACAGCCACTCCCGGCAATGGATTTTGCGACACTGACTAATTGCATACTTCTTCGAGTTTCTTTAATGTTTCTGGTATATTCCTTCTCAATTCATTACAATTATGATTCCGTTCCACTCTGTTGGATCATCTGGTATTTCGCTGCTGAAATTCACCAGGAACTCTAACACGCTGCAGGGTCAAAATACTCTTTTTTACCCAAATCGTTCATGGCGTTTCAAATATCCGTCCGCTTTGATCGAGGATATGCTGATTGTCACACAGCCTTCAACCACCACTTCACTTTCGACGTCTCTCTCTCTCTCTCTCTCTCTGTTGTTTTAGGTCAAATTTTGGTGTTCATGATGCTCGTATATGCATTAATGTTATTAACTTGTGATCAGTACAACCTCTGAGCAATATCATGCCTGTTTCCAATCAACAGGCATGCTGTTTCTCTCAATTAGAAATGCCAGGTACTCTTCGTCTGGGCAGTTAATGTAGGACTAACTGCCACTGATGTCTGTTAACTCCTGCGTCTACCTCATTGGTCGAAAGGTTGGTCAAAGTGCCATCTCTATACCAGCAGCAAGCAGAAAGAAGAAGATAAGAAGTCTACACAAGTTTCTTCACCGAAGTTTACGATCCTGAAAATGTGTGCACATAGAGATTGTCTTGTCTATGAGCACTTTGGAGAAATCTTATAAAACTGAAATAAACTCTCTGACAAACTGAAACTCCGGGAACATTCCTTCCCTTGGGTGGTGACTCTAAATTCTGTTATTATTATTATTATACCTTGTCCAAGTGTCTTCTCGCCAAACTGAGAGCATTGCTTTGTCATTTTCCTCCTGCAGAAACAACAAAGAAATTTCTTCCTTGAGTCATGTTCAAAATCACGCTTCACAGCTATTACCACTTCCTGTTTACTGTGTTCTCCCTGGGACTTTCTTCTGCATTTTCCTGAAATCTTTCTAGTAGCATCCGCTGCCTCCTGTGGACTTTTGGGTAGCTCTGAATCGGCTTTCCCAATCCTCAGATGACTAAAGCTGCAGTAGAGCCAGAGTAATCAGAATTAGATGAAACGCAGTCTCCACACTCCTCGAATCTCATGCAATTGCTTCCAAACCTTTCCACCATCTCCCAAATAGCAATGTATCAACAAGAGATTTGTTGCGTCTACGGTTGGTTCCAAATGGCACAAAACTTGACTTCTCTTCCACAACTCTTTTTATCATATGCGTCGTAGTGGACTTCGCTGGCCTTCTGTTGTTTAGCAAAGGATTCTGATGGTCACCAAACAACTATAGCTTCCTTTTAACGACTATTTTTCTGACTAAGGGATCTGCTTGCCTCACAACTTGTTGGACTGCGGAAGGACGTACGTTGTTTCTAACAAACGTTAAAAAGAATTTTTACAAAAAGGAATAAAATAGTAGACCTTAAATACTAACAGGTTGGATCTGATTTATAAAAGATTCCAAGACTAATAGATGGAGATTGTAATCTGAACAGCGCAATGAAAAGTGATGATACGAATCTTATCTCAGCACAGTGATTCCTCAAGCTGTTCAAATACAGATTTCTTTGTCAAATTTCCCCGGAACGAAGTCTATTTCCGAATTTATCCTAACCAAAGGCGCACGTAAAATTGGGGATAGGAAAGCTCAACATCAAATAGGTGATAGCTATTGTTAATTAACTAAATCTGGAGGGCTGGAACAAATAAAGGCCTAAAATCTCAAATTCAGTCAAGATAATTGGGTTGGTTGAATCTGGTTGGAAAAACTTAATGGTTTAATCGCAACTTATTGTTAACTGATAGCGTTATATTAAGACGCGGATCTTTTCCGTTTGTTCCCACAGCTTATTGTAGTAAGGGATGGCGTATGACACGTTCTCTGAAGCTGGTTGCATAACATAATGGGGTCACAAAGTGCACGATGGAAAGGTAAGTGTAAGTGGGGGAGAAGTTTTTGGTAGAAGAGGGGGTCGGTCAAACTTTCAGAAGCGGCTTTCCCACAATGAATTTCAGTCGCTTAAACAGATTTGACGAATTGCATAGAGAAGAGACTAGTGAGTCGAAAGGGTCAGAGAACGTAATGCCCTCTAGGCTTTAACACTTTATCCCGTTTTCGAGAAGGAAAAGTCAAATGGTCAGACGATAGAAAACAACGAGACGAGAAACAAATCGCATTAAAAAAAGGACCAGCAGCACTAATATAACTGTTACAAACGTCGTTTGAGAGCAATTAAAAATGTTTTATTCTAAGACTCGTAACTCAAAGACTGTTGGCAGAACTCACTGCAAACAAAGCATGCGATGAATTCAACTTCCATTGCTAGTAAACAAAATTTATCTTGGAAAATTTTCCAACATTCTTAGCAGCTTTGGTATTATTAGCAACTATCATCTCCATCAGCAATCTCTTTAATCACAAAACTTTACGCGATCCATTATGTATTATTATGGGTCACAGTAGGCACAAAAGATTTCTTCTACAAACAACAGCGGCTTTGGATCTCAAAACATTTCAACCTTCACAATTAGTCAATTCATGATAAAATCACACAAAACCAATTTTCAACCAATTAAAAACCAAAAACAACATGAAAATGCGTACAACAAAACAACTCCACAAACGTTTTATAAAATCAAAACTGTTCCAGCTTTCTTTTTACATTTAGATTCTCTTTATTAGCACCATTCGCATTTGAAGGGTTAGCTCTATCAATATTTAAAGCATTTCTTAGCCTAAAAAATTCGGGAATAGGCGACAGTTTAGTGGGTACTGAAATACTAGTTTTCAGCGGAGTATTTTGTTCTCCTCGAATTAATCGTCTTTTCGAATTTGTCAATTGATTGATTGGCGAATGTGTTGACCATTTATCATTGTTAGCTTTTTTCGATGATGAAGTTTGTTTTGAGTTGCTGTGTAACTTGAAAGCGGAGCGGAAATTTGACATGAACTGTTTTCTAGGACTTGGAGTAAGCACAACAGGCTCTGATGATTGTGATAAAAAAGGAGGACAACTCGAAGGGGTCTTGGGAATGTGGCTCTGGTGTCGCTTTGGCGTCTCTTTCACGAAATCAGGCAGGTCTTTCAACCCCGGACAACTTATAGGCTTAGAGGGTGTCGTGATACGTTGCTGACAAACTGTTTGCTCAACTCTCTTTTCAGGTGAGACGGAAGATAATTTTGTTTCGTTTGAAACAATTTGGAGATTTTGCCTAAACACATCGTTCATTAAAAGTTTCATAGACTCATTAAAAAATTGCAGATAAACAGTGGATGCAACATTCTTGTTTGTTTGCTGTGAAACTTTCCACTACAGTAAAGACAGAAAATTAGGTATCTAAAGTGAAGCATTACTCCACACCGAAATTACTTGGGTACTCTTTATCTTAATTGTATCGATTGTGGTCAAGCCTCAAAAGGAAGTCACCAATTTCACAACAATTGTTTTGGGAAACACTGTCTTTTTAATTGCTCATTTATTAGAATGAGGGAATAAAACAATCTGAAAAAAAACTTTGATGAGAATAACTGATAAAATTGCAGAAGTTGTATATACAAAATTGCGACACAAATCCTGATAGAGAAGGTAGAGAGAGAGAGAGAGAAAACAAAGATACCCACGGTATCAAAAACGTTGAAAAATTACAAATTGGGAAATCCTAACAAAACCATAACTACAAATAAATTTTAACATTTACGAATTTCATTCGACAGCGACAAATACAACTTTTTCAGAACAACTAAAAGACCTGCATTCGTTTCTGAATTAATAAAGTCAATAGCGCTGCTAGCTACATACCATAAAAATTTAAATAGAAGATGAAACTAATTTGTATAGACCGCATGAATACTGAAAAATATCTGACTGCAAGGCGAAATCCAACGAATACAAGAGCTGAAAACTTCCATAAGTAAGTGTGTAGCTGTAAGTAGGTCAAACAGTCTACCAAAGTTTCAATTCATCAAGAAAAGGCATAAATTTAACGTCATAAGTTCGTTATTATAAAGCAACGTATAAGACAACGTATATAAGCATTATTAACGTATTAAGATTACGACAATCATAGCAACAAGTGGTTTTTTAGACGACAATTTTTGATGCTCATTTGGCCGGTATTTTGTCTGATAACGCATTAGTTCAATGCCAGTCACCATTTTGTACCAATGAATCCAAAAACCCGAAAATTATTGAGCCGAATCATGTCTTATTTGATAGGTCTTATGATTAGATTTAATTGAAATTATGTTATTTGCACTTTTTCCGAGCTTTGTACGTGAATTGGAACGATTTCTATGCGTATTTAAATACTCGATTCTGATTGGCTAATAAAAATGACGCATTTTGACATATATTACACGCTTTAAATCTATTTAGTTACTAACATCCTCCGGCCCAGAAGATGCTGGGAGAATGGGTACTAATTTTACAAGCGGGCGAACGAGCGATCCGGAGGACGTGCGCAATACGGCGGAGCGTGCGACGCTGTCGGAACCGTAAAGGAGTTGTGATCCAAGCAGTGGGGTAGTAACCCCTCGGGTTGGTTTCTTCAACTACCCAAACCAAATCACCGGTCTTAAGGTGATGGTCGGCAGGCGTCTGCCACTTGGAACGTCGGTTCAGCGCCGGTACGTATTCTTTGATCCAACGAGACCATATAGCGTTAGCGTAGGACTGCGCGCGGGCGTAACGTTTACGGTGATCAAACTCATCTACGCCAATGATGGACGGGAGACTACGTGCTTGGTTACCGAGGAGAAAGTGATTAGGTGTTAATGCGCCTAGGTCGGACGGGTCGGCGCTTACGGGCGTTAACAGACGTGAATTAAGTGCATGTTCGACCAGACAAAAAGTGGTACTTAAAACCTCATCTGTGAGGCGACGTGTTCCAAGGATTGTGTAAAGTATTCTCTTAAAACTACGTACCAGCCTCTCCCAGATGCCACCTTGGTGTGGTGCACTGGGCGGTTTGAACCTCCACTTAATGCCTTTATGGGCAAGTTCCGCTGCAACATTGAAAGTATTCCACTTTTCGATGCTCTCGCGTAGTTCTTTCTCCGCGCCAACAAAGTTAGTGCCCTTGTCTGACCAAATAATGGCAGGTGTACCTCGACGGGAGAAAAAACGCTCCACTCCCATTACACACGAACTGGCGTCCATGCACGGAACAATTTCAACATGGACGGCACGAGTAGTTAAGCATGTGAAGAGGAAACCCCACCTCTTCTCGGTAGTCCTACGCACAGTAACGTAAAACGGGCCGAAGTAGTCGACCCCGGCATTCGTGAAGGGAGGAGACTGGTATGCGAGTCTTTCTACTTGCAGGTCAGCCATGATGGGTTGAATAGTGGCAGCGCGGAACATCCTGCACGTAAGGCAGTTAGATTTAATGGAACGTAGTGAGGAATGTAATTTAAGAATGGTATAACGTTCTTGTACTTTTGCTCGCAGGTAATCAATACCTTGATGATGATGTTTAACGTGGTAGTGCCTAAGGAACAAATTTACGAAGGAATGGCGCGCGTCGAGAACGATAGGATGTTTTAATCAAAATCAACTTCGACCAACCGTTTGATGCGGCCAGCCGAACGGATTAGACCATTTGGTCCGATGAAGGGTGAAAACGGGGCAATACGGCTACTCCGTTTAACGTATTTGTTTTCAAAGAGATCTTTTCGTTCGGAAGTAAAAGATTCTCCTTGAACGAGATACTGAAGGTGACGCTCGGCTTCGTCAAGCTCAGTGGGATCTATTATACTACCATCGATATTGCGGTAGCATTCATGTGAGGGTAACAGCCGGAGTATGTATGCTGTTACTCGAAGCAACTTCTGATAAGCACTGTACTTATCGAAGGAAATTAGTTCCGGGGGGTGGTTCCTTAGTTGACTTGGTTACGGATTCGGCCAATGATGTATTGGTTTCGTCAGTTTCCTTAGTTACTATACCAAGTTTGATGTTTTTAACTACTTCGATGCTTGGTTCGAACGGGAATTCCTTGGTTCTTAAGAAATCTGGACCCCTTACCCAGCTACTTGATTGCAAAACCTCAGCGGACATACCACGAGTACCGGCATCTGTTGGATTATCGCTTGAGGCAACGTGGTTCCATTCGTCAACGCTAGTGTGTTCTAAAATCCCGGGTCGCGGCACCAAATGAGCAGTAACTAGGTCAAACAGTCTACCAAAGTTTCAATTCATCAAGAAAAGGCATAAATTTAACGTCATAAGTTCGTTATTAAAAAGCAACGTATAAGACAACGTATATAAGCATTATTAACGTACTAAGATTACGACGATCATAGCAACAAGTGGTTTTTTAGACGGCAATTTTTGATGCTCATTTGGCCGGTATTTTGTCTGATAACGCATTAGTTCAATGCCAGTCACCATTTTGTACCAATGAATCCAAAAACCCGAAAATTATTAAGCCGAGTCATGTCTTATTTGATAGGTCTTATGATTAGATTTAATTGAAATTATGTTATTTGCACTTTTTCCGAGCTTTGTGCGTAAATTGGAACGATTTCTATGCGTATTTAAATACTCGATTCTGATTGGCTAATAAAAATGACGCATTTTGATATATATTACACGCCTTAAATCTATTTAGTTACTAACAAAGTGACTAGAGAAAAACTGAAAATTTCTTTTCTAAACAAGATTGGAAAAAAAGGAATAAAAATTCTACATTCAGACTGACTCCCGGCTCATTGCTTAATACCGGTGTATTCCACGTGGACTCCATTTTAGGTGAAAACAATTGAAATTTAAACTGTATAATTCAATAATCTTGAAAAAACAAAAATCCAAAATTTGAAAAAAAAACATTGGATGCAAGTTTTCGCTCTGCATAATGCGAAACATTAAAAAAACGAATTAATTTTCAACGAATTAATTTTCAACGAAAATTAGAGTCTCATTAACTGACCAGCCCATTTTAAATTAGAAAAAAATGCAATGCAATTACGTTTCTGATGGCAGCCGTGAAAAAAAATCAGACAGAAAAGAAAATTTGGCCAAAAAGCTACACGCAAGCAAAATAGTCTAGAGAAAACCTGTTTTGGCCCACAAAATTAACTTTTGCGCATTGATCAACGAAAATCAAAATGTGTCAGATCTTCAAAAAAGACGTATAAGTAAACGCAATTTTCTTTTAATTGCAACAAACGGAGCAATGCAACACGCAGATGTGTAGATAATGCTGCGCAACAGAGACGTAGACCTCTGCTTTTACATTAATTGGATAAAATGCAAGGTTGAAAAAAATATCTGGATATTGAAAAAATAAAATCAAACTGAAATATTTCAATTTTTTTATATCTTGAAAGATTATATTCTTCTTGTTTTTTGTGTTTCTTAAGATTATTTAAAGTTGGAAAATCGATTCAAACGTTTCAATCTAAAAAAATATCCAGTGATTTAAAGAAGGGTAGTAATTTGTCTCAATTTTGACATTGAATGTTTTCTCAAAAAAGAATTCTTCGAATGTATCTCAAATCTAGATATTGACAAGGTTAGTAATAACACAACTGTTTTCCTTAGATACTCTTGAAAAAGCCGCATGTTAGACAATATGATTGAAATGAAAACAAATTTTTAGAAAAATTCAAAATTTTGCTAAATTGTCCCAAAATTGTGACCAAAAGTGTGTCAAAACTGTCTCCAAAAATTCAAAATTCTCGAAACTTCTCTTTCTAGTGAAATTCTAGACGCAGAGAGTATTAACTTGATACCACTTATGTTGGTCTGGGATTCCATGTAAAAAATTCTGAAAAAAACGTTGGAATATGTTGAGTTGCTTTTTATCCATATGCATGTTTATAACGCCATCAGCAATTTCGTTCCAAATTTCTTGCACCCTTTTTGCAGCTTTTCCATTCAGGTTTTCGGGTATTTTATTACATCGTTAACTCGATTCTAAAGATATTTTTGACAATTTAAGGGGTCATCCGTTCAAATTTTTAGGACTACAAACTGTTTCTTGTATATAATATTTGTATGCGTGCTGCGCACTCTATCTTATATTAAATATTTAAAGATATATAATTATATATTTAAATAATTATATATTTAATTTCTTTGCAAGCACATATTGTTATACTCTTATTGCGGAATTTTAGCTATTGTTTTCAATGGCTTTGACAAGACTAATTTTTGTTGTTGTTAAAAGCTTGTTTACAAGAAGGCATAATTTACATTTTGCTTAAAATTCGAGGAAGCATTGTCTACTGATTATTCGCTTAAGTGGAAGGTCGCAACTGATGTGCGAGCCTCCTTGTTAACTCTTAAACCAATGAAAACATCCGACTAACTTCGGGCGGATTACTTTTAAAAACTGGTACTAGCTGTCTTCGTCAGTAGCTAGCTGCGTCTTGGAGAGGCTAGCTCACGCATAATTGAGAGGGGGGGGGGCTGAGCGGAGGGAAAAGGTCTTAAGAGGGTCGAGTGTGTGGGATTACGGGTCGAATGATATTCCTAACCTTTTTCTAGAAATCAAACCATGCCTCCTATTGACAACCTCGTTAAAGATGTTGTCCGAAGGTGGGCTATAGTTTGTTAAGAAATCCAGTGTTCCAGATACTGACTCAATCCCCTCGATGCTCTCCAAGTAAGAATTGTGGGACCAGAGCGATGCGAATCCTGATTCACAGCCGGTCGCAAAACTGAGCGGATCGAATTTATTCCACGCCACACATTGCAATTCTCCATTATGGACTGAATTTGAAAGTGACCCAATTGGCTCATTGGTATATCCTCGTTTCCAGATGTACGCTCTGTTCTCACATGATCCAGAAATGAAGTAGTCACCTGTGGGGTCAATGTCACTTTTTGTGAAATAACTAGCACCAGATGGGTTATAATACACTCTGCAGAAGTCTTCCGATTGAGATGATAGATTTAGATTGTATTCATAAATAGAATTGTCGGTGCAAGTTGTGATGAAGTAATCCTGATATGGACTGACACTTATAGATCCAAACCCAACTCTCTTTAGAGACGAGCCATTGTATCCATATGTCTCACTGCATTGTAAGGACGTCTTGGGACACATTCGAATGTCCCATCCAAGCACACAACTGTGAGCTGCAGCTGTACTCAAGATTCGATCATTTTTCAGCCACTTCACACACGTGATTCCATTTAGACTGTCAACGTTGCTGTTCGAGGTTGAAACCTAAAAACTATTACGTTTAAATATAATTATATATTTAAACGTAGAAGTCAAAAATGCTTTATATAAAGCATTTTTAGACAGAAATTTGAATCTGTTCAAGATATTAAATGCAGTCGGAACATACTACCCGTAAAACTCTTTTTAAAAACAAAAAGATTACAATACTTTTGGAAAATAAAAAAACAGTTACGACCTGCTTTTTCACCAACATCGGGACGTCCTTTAATCACCTGGAATCTTCATGAGTCTATAAGGACAAAAAATTGTTCTGGGACCAAAAATTTTTCTCTATCAAAAGGCAAAACTCGTTTGTTAGATTAGCGATACTAGATTGGAATGAACTACCCAGCGAAATTAAAATCAAACAAGACAAAAAAGTTTCCCCAAGCAACTTAGAACTTTCTTCTCCTCAGCTTACAAAAGGAACCCTTTTTTTGTGGAAAGTTACTTGTTCAACATGGCGTGACTTTAAATTGGGAAAATGAATTAGAACTACTATTTACTGGTTGGGTTGACTTTATAAACTTAATTAATTTTTATTTTGAGATATGTGACATAATTTGAATTTAACTCAAGATTTCTGTTATAATATGGAAATAATAAATCCATTTAAATAATTACACTGCCGGACTAATATCAATTGTACTCGTTGATGTGGATCGGAATTCAGTGTTTTTTTTTTATTGCACTGACGTTGATATTGATCATGTCACAGATAAATTTTATTTTAGAAAAGAATTTCATTTGTATAGAAGAGAAGCGAAAGCAATTCTATGAGTTTGAAAGAAAAATAAGCTGAAATACTTAATGCATGTTAAGTGTGGAAATGAGAAGACAGGGGATATAAATTTGTTACCTGGGCTACTCACTGTTCTTATATGGTGTTCAGAGGCGTAGTTTTGTATTTAAAAAAACACAAAATGAGCAAATACAACATGAGTAGTTAGATCGTTTTTCATATGAAGGGCGCAGCTCAAATGTGCACGCAATTGAAATGTTGCGCTAATGTTCATAACTGTCTCAATTTAGTCAGCAGTAGGGAAAATCGTATTTTTAGTTTTCTTTCGATGAATATAGAACTGCAAATTGGAGCAAAATGTACTGTGACAAGTAAATAAAAACCGCCTGCTGAGACTCCCAAGTAAAAAACACCTTGAAAAAACAAAACGTTATTCAGAAAACCACAAAACGTTAGACAGATTTCCAAGGCTTTTTCAAATCAGATTTCAAACAAAATCCTTTAAGCAATATCGCCTCATAACTATTTTTCTTTTCATCAAAAGTTTTCATTCTCAATTCAATTTAATTATCTGATTGACCCAAAAACCTTTATATAAAGCATTAAAAAATAACGTCATACACAAAAGTTTAGCTACCTTGGATTCTTGGTTCCTGTTGACTCGAAGATGGCAATTTAAATAACATACCAGGGCAAGTCTTGAATTGCAACACAAAGAATAGAACCAGCTAATCACCAGAAAATCAAAATTTTACCTCTCATCTAATCACCAGAAAATCACTAATTACCTCTCATAGTCAATGAGACGTATTACCTGAGATACGTACGCAAAAACAAACATAAAATAGCAAAAATCTTATTAAAAAGCGTTTT
Organism: Convolutriloba macropyga; assembly: GCF_964194025.1. Classification (NCBI taxonomy): domain Eukaryota; kingdom Metazoa; phylum Xenacoelomorpha; order Acoela; family Convolutidae; genus Convolutriloba; species Convolutriloba macropyga. The sequence goes on along the minus strand of NC_134476.1, from coordinate 60,979,363 downwards.
TCAACAGAACTGACGGTATCAAATTATCCAAACAAATGACATCAAGTTCAGTAAGTGTTTCCACTACAAAAAGTCAATTTCAGAGTAAGGAAGTCATTTTTGAGAGTTGACACGCACGCAATCAGTTGATATTGCATGAACGAATTGAATGATCAATCAAAATCCGCCTTTGCTCATTCATGGTCATTTTGAAAGATATAAAATAAAAAAGCAGTAAGAACGTGAGAAAAAACAAATCTTGTAATACGTCATAACAATTCTGACTTAATTTAGTCAGAAGTCGAGACTCAAAAAAGCATTAACCCAAAACTTGAAAAAAACCCATTTCTTATAAAAAAAATCAAATAACGAATAACAATTGAAAAAAAATGCAAAATGCTGATTCCAATCAATTACTGAGCGACAACCATCTAAGATGTTTCTTTAATCCATCAGTGACCTACTCACGGCCTGCCTGTCAGATACATAGTAATCAACAATTAAAAAACAGAAAACATGAAAAATTACAAATTTGCATGATCTATTATAATATATAAACTGCACTATTTAACATTGAATGGTCACTTTTTAGAAACAAAACTTAATAAATATCTGTCAATTATTAACTAGCAAAATCTGTCAATGATTAACTAGCAGATTAACTAACAAAAAGCTCTAGCTCAAAAAGCTCCGAAACCGGAAGATCAGAAGCTCAAAATCGGAAGAATTATGCAAAACTTCTTATAAAACAGACGAAAATGAACAAAAATTTGATGAAAATTACTTCATTTTCTTTAAAGAACAAACCTAACAATCAAAATTAATCAAATCAAAACATCACTAAAAACACTATAAAACTAAGCTGCACCATAAAAAGACCCCAATTGCTATAAAAATGAAGGCCCCAAAAAGTGCTAAAAAAGCGTCCCACAGGGTTAGATGGCAAATTTAGCTCAGATTATCTAAAAGTATAGTATTTGTATCAGATGGTAAAAAATACTTCAAAACATTGTATATCTAGCCGAGATATAAGAGACAAACACTGTTAAAACTAAAAAACCGCTTTGAAAAAGCCGCATGTAAAACCATATCTCTTGGTAAAAAATCTTTTCACACCTTTCTCGCTCTCTTAGAACACTGCATATACAACAAAAACTTCTTTCGCTCTGCTTTTGACTTCTGTACAACAGATTGTCCTAAACACTTGTTTTCACGTGTGGCAAATGACTTCGCATCATGTGTCGCCGATAAAAAAATAGATCACCATAACTCCCCTTCGAGTGGTGACAAAACCAAGAGAAGCCGAACAACAGCCCGAGCTATCGCCTTGCGGCTATTATTTTTTGTTCAAAAACCATTTTCTCACTCTGTTTTAATTAGAGCAAAAAAACCTTCGCGCCGCAAAAGCATTCGCTTCTTCGCTCCACTTCCTCTTTCGGCGTGATCAAAATCATCACTCCAATTTCATTTCAAAAATTATGAACATATGTGAACAGATAAAAAAAGACACCGCCCCAATACAATTCAAATTCTTTGAATTGTAAAAAGGAGAGCGCTAAATAATAACTGTTGAGACGCTGACGGCGTTTATCAAACAAACAAACTTTCATTTCTTCATTAATTTTAAAGGATTCTGCTCACTTACAGGCACCCTTAGTTTCTGAACTGTTTCTACAATAATTGAAATATTTTTGAGGTTTTATTAGTTGACGAACTCATTTATTACTCTAGCACCACTAGACAGCTCAGACTTTAATTGAAGAATGCTCATAGCAGCACAGACCATCACCAGAACTCTTCAGCTGTTTATTTGGATATTAGAAAAGTTTTTAACTCAGTGCCACAGAAATAACTTTTGGAAAAGATAGTGTTTCTGATCTAAAACTAATTATAGAATTATAGGTCTTTCTCTAGAACAAAAAAGGGACAAATTGTTTCTTTGTGAATATATTTTCATGCCTGCAACTCCTCATAGTGGAGTGTTTATCAAGCTCATTAAAGATATTAGAGCTTCGCACGAGCATTGTACTTATTAATGAATTAAAACGATCAAAATTTCTAGAATGGAATGATTATAGGTCACAGTTGAAGGTCTTCAATTTGATCCCAAAAATGGACTTTTTTCATTAGAACAAGACAGCGATGTTCAACTCGTTCTGAAACAAAACGTTCCAGAGCAATTTTCGGTCTCCAGAAGTGAAGTGTTACATAAGTCACTTTTATTATAAGTTTGGCAATATGCGTCTTCAGCAGGGCACTCACTACAGTCTCCTCTAACGTCAGCTTTAACGGTCAGACCAGTTATGTTGAATACATAAAACGCCTAAATGTTGTTTTCAGCTACCAAGAACAGATCTCAACGTGCTAGGGAAATTAATTGATATGAATTATTGATTCGGATCTTGACCGTTGTTTTGGTGTTAAACTCGATGTTAAACTTGATGATAGCTCACTTTGATGTTAAAAGAAGAATAATTACAAAAATTGGCAACATCTCTTTCGCTTCAATTTTCAAAATTATTAAGCTTACGCTCCATTTGAAACCTCACAAACGCATTTAATACACGTTATTCACAACAAATATCGCAGTCTCTTGATACAAGCAAGCTCATCTATTAGCTTCAAATTGGATTGTAGTCTGTTGCATGCATGGTTGAATGATCTCTGTCTGGAAGCAGTTTCAAGAGCAAGAATTCCAATATCCGTACATATTCTGGCATCTTGTGAGTTCTCTGTATACATTGTGTATATTCTGGCACCTCGTGCCTTCAGCATTACGAAAAAAAAGATATGAACAACACTTTGGAGCAGATCCTTGGTAAGACTTAGCACGTGAAACTAACCCAACTGAATACTTGGCAAGAAAAGTTTATTATGTATAATGCAACCAAAAAATTTTACATTCAAAATTGGATTGAAATCCTTTTTGAAATACTTTCATATATTGTGTTTTTTTAGTAACCAATCGTTTAGCGCCACTAAACCAACCTTGCAAGTTATTCAAGATTAAATCGAAACCCTCCTGAAAAGTCGTACAACCGTAGACAAATTAAACCAGAGTATTATCAGCAACGAGATATTTGACTTGCAGCTATTAAAAAAGCTCTAATCGCAACAAATAACCGGTCAAAAGCAAGGGGCATTAAACCGAAGCTTGTACTCCCTTCTTCAAATCCTGCTCTGAAGGCAACACAATCTGCGATCCACTACTGTAGATCTTTAAAAAGCGGAGAACAAATATAGAATCCTAGGCTGATATCAAGAATCGACAAAAGTATCAGATGATGTGTATCGAAATCTTCGGATAAGTCGAGTCGAATATAGAAAGTGTCTTTTAACTCTAAATTAAGGAAGATGTCATTGGTAACTTTTCAATGGTTTTTACTCCAGTTCAGTCGAGGTCAACGTTCTATACGCACTTCGAAAATTACAAAACAAAATATTGCTTTCAAGGTACTCGGTGAGTTGTACAAAAACCACTCTTTCTAATAATTTTGATTTAAAATGGACATTCCGTATTGGCCGATAGTTAGCAAAACCCTCACAATCCAGACTCCAGATTCACCCTTTTGATGCTTAGTCTGGTTATGATTTTAATGGTTTGATAATGATTTTTAATGGTTTATTGACAATTGTCAATTTATGAGCATTACAAAAAAATTCTTTCTGCATAGAATAGTTTTAATATTTCATCAGGAAACGATTTTTCCCGCAGTCTAGTAAATCTGTCGAGCGAAGAGATAATAGTGGACAAAGCTAAAACTAGCTTCTTCAATTCGTTCAAACATAATATTGAAGTAAGAAAATTCTCCACTACGGTTAGTTGCTGCTCCTGTTCGAGTAGGGATTTTAATAAAGCACACTTCTGACGACTACATTTCGTCTACAACACGTTTTGTATGCTTTATGTACTTCCTAAACAGGAAATTACTACTACTACTTAGAGCTGGAAGATTCTTGGAGGACACAATATCCACTGGAAAATTTTTGGGTGTTTTTCGGGGGCCACAAACCGGAAAGATCCAAAACCTTATTATACCCCTCTCTCAAATACACACAAACTATAGTCTCTCATTACTGCAGGAACTGGGAGTATACGATATATGATCACAGAATGTATATAGAACTTATACATATTCTCCATTATCAGTCAGAAATTCGAGCTTCTTACCCGGCTCCTTTTTCTAACTTGCGTCAACTGTTCAAAAGATTCATGTGCTTTTGATAATCCGATGCGAGGGCTCCTGTAGTACTTCCCAACTTCCTCGACCTGAATTTGGTGTGCTTGAAACAGATTCACGGTTGAACTATAGCAGCGTTTATCCCAAACCAACATACTGCCGTCTCTACCTCCACTAACAAAACAATTCACATTCTCAGGACACATAGACAGGGATTTAACGCCACTAGAGTGTTTCAAAAACGCAGCTTTTCTTAGAAATACTCCTTGATGGATATTCCACTCACAGATTGACTTATCAGCAGATCCCGTTAGAAAAGAATCGTTTGCACACCATTCTAGGGCAAACACAATATTATGGTGCAATTTGCCCTCTCCGTGAAGTTTACTATTCCGGCTGAAATGACCATGCCCAAAATTCTGATTTAGTACAAGACCATGATCGCTGCATGTCAGGACTGAATTGGCGTTACACCTTACCGGCGAAAACTTCATTTCCATAATCGAACCGTTACTGGCAAGGTCAATCATCACTGTGGAACCACTGCCGCGCCAAACAGTATCTAGTGGTACCATTATCGGTCTAAAACGCTGATAAATTGATGTTGCTGTAATTACAACCACCGTGCTGTCTAACTTTTGACTTGATAATTAATTGCAAAGCATGTGTAGTAGTAATAGAGCATGATTTAGGTCGAAGCCTCGAGTTTAACACCACATAAAATGAAGTTCAATTTACAGTTACAATCAGTCCCAAGAACGCCTTTCTCCGGTTTTTGTTAATCACACTTGTGTACGACACAATAGTTGCACTCATTTTAGCTCCAAACATCTTCATTTTCTGAGCAATAGTTGAGGGGCAGAGGTTCCGCACTTTTCTCTGCAAAGTAAGAGCACACGACATTTGTTTAATAATATTATTATGGAGGGATTACATTTGTTTAATGATATCCACATGCTGTCGAATGTTAAATTAATCAGCTAAGAGTCAGTATTGTTATTAATATAAAAATCCTAAAAATTTTTTAAATAAAATAAAAAGGACCGTGTACACCATCCGGCAACGATGGATGTAGGTCGGAACATTAGGGATGATGAGTAGCACTTAGCCGGATGCTGCACTCCAAGCTGTTCCCCTCCAGACAGTGTAAAGACGGCCCAGTCATAAAAATAACGAACATAACCGACTAACGTCGGGCGAATTGATCTCAAACGACCGGCTGGCTTCGTCAGTACCTAGCCACTGTGTAAAGAGTTCTTTTCATATTAAATAGTTTCATATATTGTATGGGAAACATGACAAGGACAAAGTCAACCAGTAGTGGTTCAGACTTAACATGTCCTCATTGCTCGTCAACAGTTGATGAAACTACAAATTCTATTGGATGTGACAAATGTGGTTGCTGGGTACACCACACATGCACAAAGATTCCAACTGAAGCGTTGACATTCATGTCCACCGAAGGCGTCTTCTGGTTTTGCAATGATTGCACTAAAGCCGTGAAGAAGCTTGTGAGATTGAAGACAACCACAGAGATGGAATTCAAGGAAGACATAAACAACAGTCTACAGGAAATCAAATCGACACTGTCAGACTTGAAAGCTAGGTCAACTCACTCTATAATTCCTCCCCAACTCAAATTGCCTAATGTCAACACTGAAAGTTCCCCAAAGATAGATACCAGTTTGGAAATTAAAATTTCGGGTATACCAGAATTTTCTTCGCAACCAAATTCAAAATATTCGGACATTATGCAGCATGAAATTAAAGAGACTCAGCGAATCATTGATTTTCTTGGAGAAAATGAAAACACAGTTTCCAATATCAGACGATTGGGTAAGTTTACCAAATCAAGTTCTAAACCAAGATCGCTGTTAGTGACTTTCAACAATTCCTGGACGGTAAGAAAATTGCTTGCAAACGCTCACAAAATTAAGTACTATAATCAAGACAAAGGAACAACGATCTTTGTTAGCAAGTCTCTGACCAAGGAAGAGCAAATCAAAGAGAAGGAATGTCTAATCAAACGATACAAACTGATTAACGAAGAAGGATACCTGCGCAACAAATTTCGAATTTTCAACCAAAAACTGTACTATGATGGGACTGAAATTGAGGTATCTCAATGGTGACTAAATGTGAAACAAGAATCCGAGGAATATCTCGAGTCGTTTGTATTCAATGTACGTAGCATAATCAATCGAGATAAACGCACCAGACTTGCTAATTACGTGAGTCTGAAAAGCGTAGACTTCTTCATGCTTACAGAGACTTGGCTTCATTGCTCATTTCACGATAACGAGCTATTTCTTCCCAATTACGCAATCTTTCGATCAGAAAGAAAAGCTGATAATAATACATCAAAACACGGAGGTGTTTTGATTGCTATCAAGAATACTTTTGTCTCTAGACAAATTCCTCTTTATTCAAATATTTGTGTAGGCGTGATAGCATGTTCTCTCTGTTTTAATTCTCGGGATATTTTACTTGTGTGTTTTTATGCCCCCCCGATTTCATCATGTCCCAGTCCGTATGCTATTTCACCTCAAGATCGCTATCTACTATTTGAGGAAATCTTTACACTGTCAAAGACCTTCTATTCAACAATTGTGTATGGTGATTTCAATCTGCCGGAAATTGATTGGCATGATTACTCAGCTAAGAACTCAGATACACAGAAGTTTGTTGACCTAATTAGCTTTCACAGCTTTCAGCAAATCATTGATTTCCCTACTGCAGCATCAGGTATTCTGGATCTCATCTTAGTAAACCCAAAAACAGAAGTTATATACTGCAAGAAAATTAATCTGGACATCAGTCTGTTATCGAATCATGATGCAATTGCCCTTAAAGTTAGAGTCAGAAACCTAAGCTCCTCATATTTAAGAGAAACAAATTCAAAGATAGTTTACAGCTTCTGTAAAGCTAGATTTGATGAAATGAATAAACAGATAACTGAATTACCTTTTCATGGATTTTGTTGGAGTAACATTAATGTTCTGCTTGAACAGTGGTACGATTGGGTTAGACCAATAATATTTGAAAACGTTCCAAAAAGGACAATGCATCGATCTCAATTATCACCGTGGATTAAACCGCCGACGTCAAACGCAATTAAACGCCTTGAAACAGCTAGAAGGAACAATGCAAACAATATGAAGAAAATAGCAATGCTAGAGGGCATTGCTGAAACGCTGATTGAAGAAGATAAAGCTGAGTATGAATCAAATTTAGCGGCATCCCGATCAACTGAAAAACTTTTCAAATACTACAGAAACTTCAAAGCGACCGCGATTCCAAATTCTGTCTCCTTTAAGAACGAAATTGCTAATGATCCTGTTCGTCAATGCTCTCTTTTCTCAAAATATTTTGCCTCAATTTTCAAAATTTCTTCCAGCTTCGTCCCTAACAATTCGCCCCCATTGCTACCCTTATTTACAGATTTTGATATTTCCCAACAAACGATTGAAAAGATCTGCGAAAATTTGGATGTTCACAAAGCAAAAGGTCCGGACGAAATTCCTGCAATTGTATACAAAAGGTGTTCAAGGGCAGTCAGTAAATCCCTAAACCAGATTTTCTACAAAATAAAACAAACGAGTGTTTTTCCAGGTAGCTGGAAAAACTCAGTAGTTGTTCCCACCTACAAAAAAGGTTGTAAGGCTGAGGTAGAGAATTATAGGCAGGTTTCTCTTCTGTCAATTGCATCTAAAATTTTTGAACGTTGTTTGTTTATATGTCTTTACCGGCATTTAGAACCAATATTTCATCAAGCCCAATACGGTTTTCGAAAAGGTCGCTCATGCGTCGTTCAACTCTTGGTTTACCTAGAAGCTATCTATAAATCAATTGATTCAAAAGAAAATATTGACATAATTTATACCGACTATGAGAAAGCGTTTGATAATGTCGATCACGGTATTCTTTTAACAAAACTATTCAATCTTGGTGTCCGCGGGAAAGTTATCAAATTATTGCAATCTTACCTAATCTGAAGGACTCAAAGAGTTAGAATCAACGGTCATTTTTCTGAAAGTGTTAACGTTACAAGTGGAGTTCCGCAGGGATCTCTTCTGGCATCCCTCTTCTTTGTAATCTACGTCAACGATTTACCAGAAAGTTGCAGAGCTGTTATTCCTCTCCTTTGTGCCGACGACGCTAAATTCATATCAGTCAATAAGTCCAGTCTCGTTTGTCAGATCGATCTTACTAGGGTGATGAAATGGAGTGAACAACATAAACTCCCCTTAAACGTCAAAAAATGCTCTCATATCTCAATGTCTAATTCCATGCATCACTTTAAATTTTCTGGAACCTGGATCGAAAAAGTACACGTACAGAAGGATTTAGGAGTTTATGTAACAAGTGATCTTAAGTGGGACATCCACATAAAAAAGTCCGCGAACAAAGCGCTCGGAGTTCTTTTCATGTTGAAAAGAAGCTCACCACACCTAACTCCGTCAATTAAATTAAACTTTTACAAATCTATGGTATTGCCCGTTTTATTATACGGAAGTGTTTGTTGGTTTGCTAATGTAACAAACACAAAAGTACTTGAAAGTGTTCAGAAAAAGAGTTTGAAATGGATCAACAGCACGAGCAATAACAATTATAGAGAACTACTTTATTGCAGTCGTATCTTACCGCTCTCTTTATATCTACAATTACAGGATTTACTCTTTCTTTCTAAAATTCTTACGGGTCATTTCAACTTCAATATTGATCAATTTGTCTGCTTGAGGACCACCACACGTTCATTACGGAGTGAAAACGAACTGAAATTCGAACATTCAAAACCACGCCTTGAAATTTGTCAGTAAAGCTTCTTCTTTAGAACTTGTGCTCTTGTGAATAGACTTCCACACAGCTTACAATTCGGAAATGCATTGGGTTTGAAAGGTCGACTACTCAATTATCTGTGGCATCATTTTGAAACGAGTTACAACGAACTAGTCAGCGATACGTGGAAAATTTAACAGCAACCAAGGACAAAGAACCGGGACACGGTCCCCGCGCCCGACGACACCGAAGGGCCAAATCCCTACTACTACTACTACTACTACTACTACTACTACTACTACTACTACTACTACTACTACTACTACTACTACTACTACTACTACTACTACTACTACTACTACTACTACTACTACTACTACTACTACTGTCTAGTGAGGTTAGCTTTAGCTTGATTGAAGGGGCCTGAGATTAGGGTAATAGACGATGACATCACGCCACATAACAGCCGCTGAAGTGCGGCATCAACAAAAGAGTTGAGAGAGAGAGATTAAACGTGAGGGAGATGGAGAAGGAAGGAAACACCAGCCAACACAGTAAGAGCGAGAGAGCTAGGAATTTTTTTCATGATGAGATTGGAAAAGTTTCCACATTTTGCAGTAAAGAAAATGATCAAAAACATTTTTCGGCTCTGGATTTTTGTCAAGTGCCCCATCTGCAAGACTTAAAAAGCTTCGTTGGCCAGTAATGATCGTTAAACTCAGAAAAGGACAAAAATATTCAAAAAATTTTAAAAACAATTGCAAGTTTTAACAAAATCTTGCTAAAATTCGTGATATTAAATCTTCAGAACACCATTCCATTGTCTCAAGAGACCATCTTGTGTGTCTATTTCAAGACTTAAACAGTTTTATTGGCTCATAAAGATCCATACACTTGGAACATGGTAAAAATTTTTCAAAAATTTTTCAAAACTTATCAAAAAATTTCTAAAACTCGAGTCACTAAAATAATAATAACCATTCCATTAACTCTAGAAACGACGCAGCAGCTTGTCATCTAACCCTGGAGGTCCCTTGGACCTTGGTGCCGGAAAAAATGATAAAAAAAATTCAAAAAGATTTTTAAAAAAATTGAAAAAATTGCAATTGTTTTCAAAAAATTGCTGATATTAAAATCTTGAAAATCATTCCATTACATCTAGAAGCTTTGCAGTAACCTAAAGTCTATGGGGGTGCACCGGGGTATCGAAGGAGGCTTCTTGTTATCAAACATCGAAGGAGGCTTCTTGGCTGGAAAAACGTTAAAATGATGACAATTTTAAAAATATGAAGATGGCCAAAAATTTTTCAAAAAAATGCTAAAACTCCTTAAATGTTAAAAACTTTAAAAACACTCCATTGCATCTAAAAACTATACAACAACTTCCTATCAAACTCTAAAGGAGGTTCCTTGGCTCTTGAGGCTAGATAAACCTATAAAAGTACAAAAATTGTCAAAAAACTTGAAAAAATTGCAAGTTTTATAAAAAATATATTGATAAAATTTGTGATATTAAAAAGTTGAAAACCATTCCATTACCGCTAAAAACCATGCAGCTGCATATTATCGAACAGTAAGCAGGTTTTCTGAACCCTGAGGCTGAAAATCTTGAATAATGATAATAAATGTAAAAATCATTTAAAAAATGCTTTTTTTTTTCAAAAGAATGCTAAAATTCGTGGTGTTTAAATCTTCAAAAAACTTCATTACGTCTAAAAACTATACAGTAACCTATCATCAAATCCTAGAGGAGGCTCCTTGGCTCTTGAGGCTGGATAAAGCTAAAAACCAACAAAATTTTCAAAAACCCTGAAAAAGTTTTTTCAAAAAATTGCAATAATTCGCGAAGTTCAAAATATTGAAACCATTCTATTACCACTAGAAACTGTGCAGTAACCTTTTATGAAAGAGTTGGTTCCTTGACATCTAGGGTTGATAAAACACAAAAATTTGACAAAAGTTTTACAAAATTGACAAAAATTTTCAAAAAGCTTGAAAAAAATTGTGAAAAGTCGTATAAATTTGCGTGTTTTTAGCGAGCGGTTGCTCGTCAGTAGCTATGGTGGGGGGGGGGGGGGGTTGTGCTGATGGGGGTGGCAACAGCGCAGGGGGTGGGGGGCAGTAGTGGGGGGTGGGGGTCAACAGTTGGGGGTGTCTTCAACCTCTAGAACCGCTCTTCACACCATAATTATAAGTCTCCAAAACAATTTGAGCTGAAACAGAGCTGAAAGGCTCTAGGAGCACTTAATGACCGCTTGGCGCTACCTGTTTATCCCATTTTTGTGCGCGAAAAGTCGAAAGCGTCAGACGAAAAATCGGTCAAGCGAAAAATCGCATAAAAAAGACCGACAGGACTAATATAATAGCTACAAACTTCGTTTGAGAGCAATTAAACCAGTGGAGAGGAAAGCACCTATTTACATAAAAAGCACACATAGCAAACTGACAAGGAAGAATTAAAATAGAAATAGGATATCGAGGAATAAGCAAAGGAATAAAGTTAAGCAGCCAAACACTCAGTGCAGCCCTCCCTCCTCCATGACGGCGCTAATCGGAGTCTCACTGAGAACACGAGGCTTGAGGGTGCGACATCTCCTCAAGCAGAGAACACAGCTTCTCAGAAGCTGATTTTCGTATGGATGTAGCTTAGAGTGTCGGCGTACGGTTCTCCGCGTTTTTCGCTGATCTTGGTTGCGAGTTGTTTCATAACGCGCGATGATGATGGCCGAACACCGCCCGAGCAAGAAAACACCAGTGCGTTGAAACTGCTGTGTTCAGTTTCGTGGATTTGCTCTTCGTACTTATTTTGATTGATGCTCTCGTGATATTTGTATGCATCTTTAATGGTCTTAGGGCAGCTTTTCGCGTGAGGGTTGAAAATCTTCACATCGAAGAAAGTGCGATTAAAGCGGGAGCCCCACAGACCATTTGCCTTGATGTCCAGTCGAGCGTCATCATCAGTAGCGGTTGAATTACTCGAGAAATTTTTTCCATCGAGCGACTGAAGTTTTGGCTCTATCTGGACATCGTGGCAAACGTCATCCATCAGGTTTGCCAACACGTCTCTGATCTCGTTGTTTTGTAGGTGCGTATACCCACCTTTGGCGCAATGTAGGGCATGGATGAGGCTAAATTCGTTCCCGCATGGGCATATAGCTGGCGTGTTCTTCACTTCCCAGATGTAGCGAAGTGCTATTCCATCACGGAACTCAGTCTTTCGTGAGGTCAAAACCATGTTTTGATAACGGAAGCGCGTTAAGCCAGCTAGATGCTCCTTTCTCCGAGGCCAGCTGGATGGTATCCTTCTTTTCTGGTAGATTGTTTTCGATTTTCAAATTTTTCGAGATGAGTTCACGTTGCAAGTCTGCTTTCTGTCTGAGACTGATCCTGGTTTGTTTTAATTCACATTGTTGAGTTTCGAATAAATCATTATTAAATGACGCCAATGGACTAGAGAGTTCAATTGACTACTCAAGATTTATATGAAGGGAGGGCGATGTTAAGCTCACCCATTCTGAGAGGGAGAGAAAAAAGTTCTATCCTCTTGGATTATTTCTTTGCCGACGATGTTCTGTATGACTCGGCCCAGCCGCTCCTCCACCTTGTCCAGAACCCCGTCCATGGAGGGTGTAGTACGCGAGAGGAAGCTCAACTTCTGTTGAAACCCTTCGTCAAACATGCATAGGCATTCTGGTGAGAGGTAACAGCAGATTGACCAAGTCTGACCAAACTTTTTGTGTATTTAATTTCTGCATCTTTCAGGAAATTTTTACTGGCCTCAGAGCTACCGATAACTGATCCCAAGACTCGAGCGCCCTGTGTGATTTCCACATTTGTGCCTGCAAACTCAGTTGACGCTTGGCTCTCGCCTCCTGGCTTATTTATCAACTGACACTTCGGAGGATTGACAAGATATCCGTACTTGGGACCAAGCTGAGTGAGCTTGTCGAAGAGTGCCCTGATATCTTTCAAATTACCGACGACGCTACCATCGTCAGCATACCGCTTTTGTGTCAAGGAATCATTGTGAGATCTTGATATTAGGGGTAGGCCTGTGATT
>NC_134476.1:60763618-60966164 GCF_964194025.1 Convolutriloba macropyga | reverse complement strand
AAAAAAAAATGGGCAGAGCGAACCATTTTGAACACGTTTTCACCGAGATTCAAAAAAGTATACGCGCTCAATGAGGCTTAATTTTTTCGATCACCGAACTTTGTTTTGGTCACCAAATTGTCCAATTTTTGTCCGATTTGGCTCATTGTTGTGGGCAATCTCCACTTAAGCAATTTTTGGAGACAAAAAAAATTGAGCAGAGCGAACCATTTTAGACACACTTTTACCAATTTTCAAAAAAGTATCCGCGCTCGATGAGGCTTAACTTTTTCGTTCACCGAGGCTTTTGGTGGCTCTAAAATGTGTAGATATCGAATATAATTGTTCCGCTCGATAAGTTCCGCTCGATGCGGCTTAACTTTTTCGAACACTGAACTTTGTTTTAGTCACCAAATCGTCAATTTTTGTCCAATATGACTCATTTGTTGTAGGCAAGCTCCACTTGAGCCATTAATGGGGATATAAATAAACAAGTTTGGCAGAGCGAACCATTTTGGACACGTTTTTATAGATTTTCTAAAAGTATCCGCGCTCGATGAGGCTTAACTTTTTCAAACAACCAAACTTTGTTTTGGTCACCAAATCGTCAATTTTTGTCCGATTTGGCTTTTTTTGTGAGCAAGCTCGACATGAGCCATAGTTGGCAATGAAATAAAAAAAATTGGGCAGAGCGAAACATTTTGGACACGTTTTTATCGATTTCCAAAAATGTATCCGCGCTCGATGAGGCTTAACTTTTTCGAACACCGAACATTGTTTTGGTCACCAAATCGTCAATTTTTGTCCGATTGGGATCATTTTTTGTGGGCAAGCTCCACTTGAGCCATAGTTGGGGATATGGTAAGAAAAAGGGCAGAGCGTACTACTTTGGACACGTTTTACCGATTTTCTAAAAAGTATCCGCGCTCGATGCGGCTTAACTTTTTCGAACACTGAACTTTGTTTTAGTCACCAAATCGTCAATTTTTGTTCAATATGGCTCATTTGTTGTAGGCAAGCTCCACTTGAGCCATTAATGGGGATAAAATAAAACAAATTGGGCAGAGCGAACCATTTTGGACACGTTTTTATTGATTTTCTAAAAAGTATCCGCGCTCGATGAGGCTTAACTTTTTCAAACACCAAACTTTGTTTTGGTCACCAAATCGTCAATTTTTGTCCGATTTGGCTTTTTTTTGTGAGCAAGCTCGACATGAGCCATAGTTGGCGATGAAATAAAAAAAATTGGGCAGAGCGAAACATTTTGGACACGTTTTTATCAATTTTCAAAAAAGTATCCGCGCTCGATGAGGCTTAATTTTTTCGAACACCGAACATTGTTTTGGTCACCAAATCGTCAATTTTCGTCCGATTGGGATCATTTTTTGCGGGCAAGCTCCACTTGAGCCATAGTTGGGGATATGGTAAATAAAATGGGCAGAGCGAACTATTTTGGACACGTTTTTACCGATTTTCAAAAAAATATCCGCGCTCGATGAGGCTTAACTTTTTCGAACACCGAACTTTGTTTCGGTCACCGAGTCGTCAGTTTTTGTCTGATTTGGCTCAGTTTTTTGTGGGCAAGCTCAACTTGAGCCATAGTTGGGGATAAAGTAAAAAAATTGGGCAGAGCAAACCATTTCGGACACGTTTTTACCAATTTTCAAAAAAGTATCGCGCTCGACGAGGCTTAACTTTTTCGAACACCGAACTTTGTTTTGGTCACCAAATCGTCAATTTTTGTCTGATTTGGCTCATTTTTTGTGGGCAAGTTTCACTTGAGCCACAGTTGGGGTTAAAATAAAAAAAATTGGGCAGAGCGAACCATTTTGGACACGTTTTTACCGAATTTCAAAAAAAATATTCGCGCTCGATGAGGCTTAACTTTTTCGAACATCGAACTTTGTTTTGGTACCCAAATCGTCAATTTTTGTCCAATTTGGCTCATTTTTTGTGGGCAAGCTCCACTTGAGCCATTAATGCGGATAAAATAAAAAAAAATTGGGCAGAACGAACCATTTTGGACACGTTTTTATCGATTTTCTAAAAAGTATCCGCGCTCGATGAGGCTTAACTTTTTCAAACACCAAACTTTGTTTTGGTCACCAAATCGTCAATTTTTGTCCGATTTGGCTTTTTTTGTGGGCAAGCTCGACTTGAGCCATAGTTGGGGATAAAATAAAAAAATTGGGCAGAGCAAACCATTTTGGACACGTTTTTTTCTAATTTTCAAAAAAGTATCCGCGCTCGATGCGGCTTAACTTTTTCGAACACCGAACTTTGTTTTGGTCACCAAATCGTCAATTTTTGTCTGATTTGACTTATTTTTTGTGGGCAAGTTTCACTTGAGCCACAGTTGGGGTTAAAATAAAAAAATTGGGCAGAGCGAACCATTTTGGACACGTTTTTACCAATTTTCAAAAAAAATATCAGCGCTCGATGAGGCTTAACTTTTTCGAACATCGAACTTTGTTTTGGTAACCAAATCGTAAATTTTCGTCCGATTTGGCTCATTTTTTGTGTGCAAGCTCCACTTGAGCAATAGTTGGTGATAAAGTAAAAATTTGGGCAGAGCGAACCCTTTTGGACACGTTTTTATCGATTTTCAAAAAAGAATCCGTGCTCTATGAGGCTTAACTTTTTCGAACATCGAACTTTGTTTTGGTCAAAAATCGTCATTTTTGGTTTGATTTGGTTCATTTTTTGTGGGCAAGTTTCACTTCAGCCAGAATTGGGGATAAAATAAAAAAAATGGGCGGAGCAAGCCATTTTGGACACGTTTTTACCAATTTTCAAAAAATTATCCGCGCTCGATGCGGTTTAATTTTTTCGAACACCGAACTTTGTTTTGGTCACCAAATCGTCAATTTTTTGTCTGATTTGGCTCATTTTTTGTGGGCAAGTTTCACTTGAGCCACAGTTGGGGTTGAAATAAAAAAATTGGGCAGAACGAACCATTTTGGACACGTTTTTACCGATTTTCTAAAAAGTATCCGCGCTCGATGAGGCTTAACTTTTTCAAACACCAAACTTTGTTTTGGTCACCAAATCGTCAATTTTTGTCCGATTTGGCTTTTTTTGTGGGCAAGCTCAACTTGAGCCATAGTTGGGGATAAAATAAAAAAATTGGGCAGAGCAAACCATTTTGGACACGTTTTTACCAATTTTCAAAAAAGTATCCGCGCTCGATGCGGCTTAACTTTTTCGAACACCGAACTTTGTTTTGGTCACCAAATCGTCAATTTTGTCTGATTTGGCTCATTTTTTGTGGGCAAGTTTTACTTGAGCCACAGTTGAGGTTAAAATAAAAAAATTGGGCAGAGCGAACCATTTTGGACACGTTTTTACCAATTTTCAAAAAAAAATATCAGCGCTCGATGAGGCTTAACTTTTTCGAACATCGAACTTTGTTTTGGTAACCAAATCGTAAATTTTCGTCCGATTTGGCTCATTTTTTGTGTTCAAGCTCCACTTGAGCAATAGTTGGTGATAAAGTAAAAATTTGGGCAGAGCGAACCCTTTTGGACACGTTTTTATCGATTTTCAAAAAAGAATCCGTGCTCTATGAGGCTTAACTTTTTCGAACATCGAACTTTGTTTTATACAAAAAATCGTCAATTTTGGTTTGATTTGGGTCATTTTTTGTGGGCAAGTTTCACTTCAGCCAGAATTGAGGATAAAATAAAAAAAATTGGGCGGAGCAAGCCATTTTGGACACGTTTTTACCAATTTTCAAAAAATTATCCGCGCTCGATGCGGTTTAATTTTTTCGAACACCGAACTTTGTTTTGGTCACCAAATCGTCAATTTTTTGTCTGATTTGGCTCATTTTTTGTGGGCAAGTTTCACTTGAGCCACAGTTGGGGTTGAAATAAAAAAATTGGGCAGAACGAACCATTTTGGACACGTTTTTACCGATTTTCTAAAAAGTATCCGCGCTCGATGAGGCTTAACTTTTTCAAACACCAAACTTTGTTTTGGTCACCAAATCGTCAATTTTTGTCCGATTTGGCTTTTTTTGTGGGCAAGCTCAACTTGAGCCATAGTTGGGGATAAAATAAAAAAATTGGGCAGAGCAAACCATTTTGGACACGTTTTTACCAATTTTCAAAAAAGTATCCGCGCTCGATGCGGCTTAACTTTTTCGAACACCGAACTTTGTTTTGGTCACCAAATCGTCAATTTTGTCTGATTTGGCTCATTTTTTGTGGGCAAGTTTTACTTGAGCCACAGTTGAGGTTAAAATAAAAAAATTGGGCAGAGCGAACCATTTTGGACACGTTTTTACCAATTTTCAAAAAAAAATATCAGCGCTCGATGAGGCTTAACTTTTTCGAACATCGAACTTTGTTTTGGTAACCAAATCGTAAATTTTCGTCCGATTTGGCTCATTTTTTGTGTTCAAGCTCCACTTGAGCAATAGTTGGTGATAAAGTAAAAATTTGGGCAGAGCGAACCCTTTTGGACACGTTTTTATCGATTTTCAAAAAAGAATCCGTGCTCTATGAGGCTTAACTTTTTCGAACATCGAACTTTGTTTTATACAAAAAATCGTCAATTTTGGTTTGATTTGGGTCATTTTTTGTGGGCAAGTTTCACTTCAGCCAGAATTGAGGATAAAATAAAAAAAATTGGGCGGAGCAAGCCATTTTGGACACGTTTTTACCAATTTTCCAAAAATAATCTGCGCTCGATGCGGTTTAATTTTTTCGAACACCGAACTTTGTTTTGGTCACCAAATCGTCAATTTTTTGTCTGATTTGGCTCATTTTTTGTGGGCAAGTTTCACTTGAGCCACAGTTGGGGTTGAAATAAAAAAATTGGGCAGAGCGAACCATTTTGGACACGTTTTCACCAATTTTCGAAAAAAATATCCGCGCTCGATGAGGCTTAACTTTTTGGAAAATCGAACTTTGTTTTGGTAACCAAATCGTCAATTTTCGTCCGATTTGGCTCATTTTTTGTGTGCAAGCTCCACTTGAGCAATAGTTGGGGATAAAATAAAAAAATTGGGCGGAGCGAGCCATTTTGGACACGTTTTTTACCAATTTTCAAAAAATTATCCGCGCTCGATGAGGCTTAACTTTTTCGAACACCGAACTTTGTTTTGGTCACCAAATCGTCAATTTTCGTCCGATTTGGCTCATTTTTTGTGTGCAAGCTCCACTTGAGCAATAGTTGGGGATAAAATAAAAAAATTGGGCGGAGCGAGCCAATTTGGACACGTTTTTTACCAATTTTCAAAAAAATTATCCGCGCTCGATGAGGCTTAACTTTTTCGAAAACTGAGCCTTGTTCTGGTCACTAAATTGTCAATTTTCGTCCGATTGTGGTCACCTTTTGTGGGCAAGCTCCACTTGAGCCATAGTTGGGGATAAAGTAAAAAAATTGGGCAGAGCGAACCATTTTCTACAAGTTTTTTCCAATTTTTAAAAAATTATCCGCGCTCGATGCGGTTTAATTTTTTCGAACACCGAACTTTGTTTTGGTCACCAAATCGTCAATTTTTTGTCTGATTTGGCTCATTTTTTGTGGGCAAATTTCACTTGAGCCACAGTTGGGGTTGAAATAAAAAAATTGGGCAGAGCGAACCATTTTGGACACGTTTTCACCAATTTTCAAAAAAAATATCCGCGCTCGATGAGGTTTAATTTTTTCGAAAATCGAACATTGTTTTGGTAACCAAATCGTGAATTTTCGTCCGATTTGGCTCATTTTTTGTGTGCAAGCTCCACTTGAGCAATAGTTGGGGATAAAATAAAAAAATTGGGCGGAGCGAGCCATTTTGGACACGTTTTTTTACCAATTTTCAAAAAATTATCCGCGCTCGATGAGGCTTAACTTTTTCGAAAACTGAGCCTTGTTCTGGTCACTAAATTGTCAATTTTCGTCCGATTGGGGTCACCTTTTGTGGGCAAGCTTCACTTGAGCCATAGTTGGGGATAAAGTAAAAAAATTAGGCAGAGCGAACCATTTTCGACAAGTTTTTACCAATTTTTAAAAAATTATCCGCGCTCGATGAGGCTTAATTTTTTTGAAAACCTAGCCTTGTTTTGGTCAACAAATCGTCACTTTTTGTCTGATTTGGCTCATTTTTTTGGGCAAGCTCCACTTAAGCCACATTTGGGGATGCAATAAAAAAATTGGGCAGAGCGAACCATTTTGGACACGTTTTTACCGATTTTCAAAAAAAATATCCGCGCTCGATGAGGCTTAAATTTTCCGAACACCGAACTTTGTTTTGGTACCCAAATTGTCAATTTTCGTCCGATTTGGCTCATCTTTTGTGGGCAAGCTCCACTTGAGCCATAGTTGGGTAAAAAGTAAAAAACTTGGGCAGATCGAACCATTTTGGACACGTTTTTACCGATTTTCAAAAAATTATCCGCGCTCGATGAGGCTTAACTTTTTCGAAAACCCAACTTTGTTTTGGTCACCAAATCGTCAATTTTCGTCCGATTGGGGTCATTTGTCATTTTTTGTGGGTAAGCTCCACTTGATCCATAGTTGGGGATGAAATAAAAACAATTGGGTGGAGCGACTATTTTTGGACACGTTTTTACCGATTTTCAAAAAATTATCCGCGCTCGATGAGGCTTAACTAATTCGATCACTGAACTTCGTTTTGGTTACCAAATCATCAATTTTAGTCCGATTTGGCACATTTTTTTTGGGCATGCTCCACTTGAGCCATAGTTGGGGATGAAATAAAAACAATTGGGCGGAGCGACTATTTTTGGACACGTTTTTACCGATTTTCAAAAAATTATCCGCGTTCGATGAGGCTTAACTTTTTCGAACGCCGAACTTTGTTTTGGTCACCAAATTGTCAATTTTTGTCTGATTTGGCTCATTTTTTTGGGCAAGCTTCACTTAAGCCACATTTGGGGATGAAATAAAAAATTGGGCAGAGCGAACCATTTTGGACATGTTTTTACCGATTTTCAAAAAAATATCCGCGCTCGATGAGGCTTAAATTTTCCGAACACCGAACTTTGTTTTGGTACCCAAACTGTCAATTTCCGTCCGATTGGGGTCACCTTTTGTGGGCAAGCTCCACTTGAGCCATAGTTGGGGATAAAGTAAAAAAATTGGGCAGAGCGAACCATTTTCGACAAGTTTTTACCAATTTTTAAAAAATTATCCGCGCTCGATGAGGCTTAATTTTTTCGAAAACCGAGCCTTGTTTTGGTCAACAAATCGTCAATTTTTGTCTGATTTGGCTCATTTTTTTGGGCAAGCTCCACTTAAGCCAAATTTGGGGATGAAATAAAAAAATTGGGCAGAGCGAACCATTTTGGACATGTTTTTACCGATTTTCAAAAAAATATCCGCGCTCGATGAGGCTTAAATTTTCCGAACACCGAACTTTGTTTTGGTACCCAAATTGTCAATTTTCGTCCAATTGGGGTCACCTTTTGTGGGCAAGCTCCACTTGAGCCATAGTTGGGGATAAAGTGAAAAAAATTGGGCAAGAGCGAACCATTTTCGACAAGTTTTTACCAATTTTTAAAAAATTATCCGCGCTCGATGAGGCTTAATTTTTTCGAAAACCGAGCCTTGTTTTGGTCAACAAATCGTCAATTTTTGTCTGATTTGGCTCATTTTTTGGGCAAGCTCCACTTAAGCCACATTTGGGGATGAAATAAAAAAATTGGGCAGGGCGAACCATTTTGGACACGTTTTTACCGATTTTCAAAAAAAATATCCGCGCTCGATGAGGCTTAAATTTTCCGAACACCGAACTTTGTTTTGGTACCCAAATTGTCAATTTTCGTCCGATGTGGCTCATCTTTTGTGGGCAAGCTCCATTTGAGCCATAGTTGGGTAAAAAGTAAAAAAATTGGGCAGACCAAACCATTTTGGACACGTTTTTACCAATTTTCAAAAAATTATCCGCGCTCGATGAGGCTTAACTTTTTCGAAAACCCAACTTTGTTTTGGTCACCAAATCGTCAATTTTCGTCCGATTGGGGTCATTTGTCATTTTTTGTGGGTAAGCTCCACTTGATCCATAGTTGGGGATGAAATAAAAACAATTGGGCGGAGCGACTATTTTTGGACACGTTTTTACCGATTTTCAAAAAATTATCCGCGCTCGAAGAGGCTTAACTAATTCGATCACTGAACTTCGTTTTGGTTACCAAATCATCAATTTTAGTCCGATTTGGCTCATTTTTTTTTTGGGCATGCTCCACTTGAGCCACAGTTTGGGATGAAATAAAAACAATTGGGCGGAGCGACTATTTTTGGACACGTTTTTACCGATTTTCAAAAAATTATCCGCGTTCGATGAGGCTTAACTTTTTCGAACGCCGAACTTTGTTTTGGTCACCAAATCGTCAATTTTTGTCTGATTTGGCTCATTTTTTTGGGCAAGCTCCACATAAGCCACATTTGGGGATGAAATAAAAAAATTGGGCAGGGCGAACCATTTTGGACACGTTTTTACCGATTTTCAAAAAAAATATCCGCGCTCGATGAGGCTTAAATTTTCCGAACACCGAACTTTGTTTTGGTAACCAAATTGTCAATTTTCGTCCGATTTGGCTCATTTTTTGTGGGCAAGCTCCACTTGAGCCATAGTTGGGTAAAAAGTAAAAAAAAATTGGGCAGACCGAACCATTTTGGACACGTTTTTACCGATTTTCAAAAAAGTATCTGCGCTCGATGAGGTTTAACTTTTTCGAACACCGAACTTTGTTTTGGTCACCAAATCGTCAATCTTCGTCCGACTTGGCTCATTTTTTGTGGGCAAGCTCCAATTGAGCCATAGTGGGGGATACAGTAAAAAAAAATTGGGCAGAGCGAGCCATTTTGGACACGTTTTTACCAATTTTCAAAAAAGTATCCGCGCTCGATGAGGCTTAGCTTTTTCGAACAACGAACTTTGTTTTGGTAACCAAATCGTCAATTTTTGTCCGATTTGGCTCGTTTTTGTGGGCAAGCTCCACTTGAGCCATAGTTGAGGATAAATTAAACAAATTGGGCAGAGCGAACCATTTTAGACACGTTTTTTACCGATTTTCAAAAAAGTATCCGCGCTCGATGAGGCTTAAGTTTTTCGAACACTTAACATTGTTTTGGTCACCAAATCGTCAATTTTTGTCTGATTTGGCTCAATTTTTGTAGGCAAGCTCTACTTGAGCCAAAATTGGGGATATAGTAACAATATTGGGCAGAGCGAACCGTTTTGGACACGTTTTCACCAATTTAAGAAAAAAAGTATCCGCGCTCGATGAGGCTTAACTTTTTCGAACACCGAACTTTGTTTTGGTCAGCAAATCGTCAATTTTCGTTCGATTTGGCTCATTTTTTGCGGGCAAGCTCCACTTGAGCCATAGTAAAAAAAATTGTGCAGAGCGAACCATTTTGGACACGTTTTTACCGATTCTCAAAAAAGTATCCGCGCTCAATGAGGCTTAATTTTTTCGAACACTGAACTTTGTTTTGGTCACCAAATCGTCAATTTTTGTCTGATTTTGCTCATTTTTTGTGGGCAAGCTCTACTTGAGCCATATTTGGGGATAAAATAGAAATTTTGGGCAGAGCGAACCTTTTTGGACACGTTTTTACCAATTTAAAAAAAAAGTATCCGCGCTCGATGAGGCTTAACTTTTTCGAACACCGAACTTTGTTTTGGTCAGCAAATCGTCAATTTTCGTCCGATTCGGCTCATTTTTTGCGGGCAAGCTCCACTTGAGCCATAGTTGGGGAGAAAATAACAAAAATTGGGCAGAGCGAACCAGTTTGGACACGTTTTTACCGATTTTCAAAAAAATATCCGCGCTCGATGAGGCATAATTTTTTCGAACACTGAACTTTGTTTTGGTCACCAAATCGTCAGTTTTTGTCTGATTTGGCTCATTTTTTGTGGGCAAGCTCTACTTGAGCCATAGTTGGGGATAAATTAAAAATTTGGGCACAGCGAACCTTTTTGGACACGTTTTTACCAATTTTCAAAAAAAAGTATCCGCGCTCGATGAGGCTTAAATTTTCCGAACACCGAACTTTGTTTTGGTAACCAAATTGTCAATTTTCGTCCGATTTGGCTCATTTTTTGTGGGCAAGCTCCACTTGAGCCATAATTGCGGATGAAGTAAAAAAAATTGGGCAGAGCGAACCATTTTGGACACGTTTTTACCGATTTTCAAAAAAGTATCTGCGCTCGATGAGGTTTAACTTTTTCGAACACCGAACTTTGTTTTGGTCACCAAATCGTCAATTTTTGTCCGATTTGGCTCATTTTTTGTGGGCAAGCTCTACTTGAGCCATAATTGCGGATAAAGTAAAAAAAATTGGGCAGAGCGAACCATTTTGGACACGTTCTTGCCAATTTTCATGAAAATATCCGCGTTCGATGAGGCTTAACTTTTTCGAGCGCCGAACTTTGTTTTGGTAACCAAATCGTCAATTTTTGTCTGATTTTGCTCATTTTTTGTGGGCAAGCTCCACTTGAGCCATAGTTGGGGAGAAAATAAAAAAAATTGGGCAGAGCGAACCATTTTGGACACGTTTTTACCGATTTTCAAAAAAATATCCGCGCTCGATGAGGCATAATTTTTTCGAACACTGAACTTTGTTTTGGTCACCAAATCGTCAGTTTTTGTCTGATTTGGCTCATTTTTTGTGGGCAAGCTCTACTTGAGCCATAGTTGGGGATAATTTAAAAAATTTGGGCACAGCGAACCTTTTTGGACACGTTTTTACCAATTTTCAAAAAAAAGTATCCGCGCTCGATGAGGCTTAAATTTTCCGAACACCGAACTTTGTTTTGGTAAACAAATTGTCAATTTTCGTCCGATTTGGCTCATTTTTTGTGGGCAAGCTCCACTTGAGCCATAGTTGGGTAAAAAGTAAAAAAAAATTGGGCAGACCGAATCATTTTGGACACGTTTTTACCGATTTTCAAAAAAGTATCTGCGCTCGATGAGGTTTAACTTTTTCGAACACAGAACTTTGTTTTGGTCACCAAATCGTCAATTTTTTGTCCGATTTGGCTCATTTTTTGTGGGCAAGCTCTACTTGAGCCATAATTGCGGATAAAGTAAAAAAAAAAATTGGGCAGAGCGAACCATTTTGGACACGTTCTTGCCAATTTTCAAAAAAATATCCGCGTTCGATGAGGCTTAACTTTTTCGAACGCCGAACTTTGTTTTGGTAACCAAATCGTCAATTTTTGTCTGATTTTGCTCATTTTTTGTGGGCAAGCTCCACTTGAGCCATAGTTGGGGAGAAAATAAAAAAAATTGGGCAGAGCGAACCATTTTGGACACGTTTTTACCGATTTTCAAAAAAAAGTATCCGCGCTCGATGAGGCTTAATTTTTCCGAACACCGAACTTTGTTTTGGTAACCAAATTGTCAATTTTCGTCCGATTTGGCTCATTTTTTTGTGGGCAAGCTCCACTTGAGCCATAGTTGGGGATAAATTAAAAATTTGGGCACAGCGAACCTTTTTGGACACGTTTTTACCAATTTTCAAAAAAAAAGTATCCGCGCTCGATGAGGCTTAAATTTTCCGAACACCGAACTTTGTTTTGGTAACCAAATTGTCAATTTTCGTCCGATTTGGCTCATTTTTTTGTGGGCAAGCTCCACTTGAGCCATAATTGCGGATAAAGTAAAAAAAATTGGGCAGAGCGAACCATTTTGGACACGTTTTTACCGATTTTCAAAAAAGTATCTGCGCTCGATGAGGTTTAACTTTTTCGAACACCGAACTTTGTTTTGGTCACCAAATCGTCAATTTTTGTCCGATTTGGCTCATTTTTTGTGGGCAAGCTCTACTTGAGCCATAATTGCGGATAAAGTAAAAAAAATTGGGCAGAGCGAACCATTTTGGGACACGTTCTTGCCAATTTTCATGAAAATATCCGCGTTCGATGAGGCTTAACTTTTTCGAGCGCCGAACTTTGTTTTGGTAACCAAATCGTCAATTTTTGTCTGATTTTGCTCATTTTTTGTGGGCAAGCTCCACTTGAGCCATAGTTGGGGAGAAAATAAAAAAAATTGGGCAGAGCGAACCATTTTGGACACGTTTTTACCGATTTTCAAAAAAATATCCGCGCTCGATGAGGCATAATTTTTTCGAACACTGAACTTTGTTTTGGTCACCAAATCGTCAGTTTTTGTCTGATTTGGCTCATTTTTTGTGGGCAAGCTCTACTTGAGCCATAGTTGGGGATAATTTAAAAAATTTGGGCACAGCGAACCTTTTTGGACACGTTTTTACCAATTTTCAAAAAAAAGTATCCGCGCTCGATGAGGCTTAAATTTTCCGAACACCGAACTTTGTTTTGGTAAACAAATTGTCAATTTTCGTCCGATTTGGCTCATTTTTTGTGGGCAAGCTCCACTTGAGCCATAGTTGGGTAAAAAGTAAAAAAAATTGGGCAGACCGAATCATTTTGGACACGTTTTTACCGATTTTCAAAAAAGTATCTGCGCTCGATGAGGTTTAACTTTTTCGAACACAGAACTTTGTTTTGGTCACCAAATCGTCAATTTTTGTCCGATTTGGCTCATTTTTTGTGGGCAAGCTCTACTTGAGCCATAATTGCGGATAAAGTAAAAAAAAAATTGGGCAGAGCGAACCATTTTGGACACGTTCTTGCCAATTTTCAAAAAAATATCCGCGTTCGATGAGGCTTAACTTTTTCGAACGCCGAACTTTGTTTTGGTAACCAAATCGTCAATTTTTGTCTGATTTTGCTCATTTTTTGTGGGCAAGCTCCACTTGAGCCATAGTTGGGGAGAAAATAAAAAAAATTGGGCAGAGCGAACCATTTTGGACACGTTTTTACCGATTTTCAAAAAAATATCCGCGCTCGATGAGGCATAATTTTTTCGAACACTGAACTTTGTTTTGGTCACCAAATCGTCAGTTTTTGTCTGATTTGGCTCATTTTTTGTGGGCAAGCTCTACTTGAGCCATAGTTGGGGATAATTTAAAAAATTTGGGCACAGCGAACCTTTTTGGACACGTTTTTACCAATTTTCAAAAAAAAGTATCCGCGCTCGATGAGGCTTAAATTTTCCGAACACCGAACTTTGTTTTGGTAAACAAATTGTCAATTTTCGTCCGATTTGGCTCATTTTTTGTGGGCAAGCTCCACTTGAGCCATAGTTGGGTAAAAAGTAAAAAAAATTGGGCAGACCGAATCATTTTGGACACGTTTTTACCGATTTTCAAAAAAGTATCTGCGCTCGATGAGGTTTAACTTTTTCGAACACAGAACTTTGTTTTGGTCACCAAATCGTCAATTTTTGTCCGATTTGGCTCATTTTTTGTGGGCAAGCTCTACTTGAGCCATAATTGCGGATAAAGTAAAAAAAAAATTGGGCAGAGCGAACCATTTTGGACACGTTCTTGCCAATTTTCAAAAAAATATCCGCGTTCGATGAGGCTTAACTTTTTCGTACGCCGAACTTTGTTTTGGTAACCAAATCGTCAATTTTTGTCTGATTTTGCTCATTTTTTGTGGGCAAGCTCTACTTGAGCCATAGTTGGGGATAAAATAGAAATTTTGGGCAGAGCGAACCTTTTTGGACACGTTTTTACCAATGTAAAAAAAAAGTATCCGCGCTCGATGAGGCTTTACTTTTTCGAACACCGAACTTTGTTTTGGTCAGCAAATCGTCAATTTTCGTCCGATTCGGCTCATTTTTTGCGGGCAAGCTCCACTTGAGCCATAGTTGGGGAGAAAATAAAAAAAAAATTGGGCAGAGCGAACCATTTTGGACACGTTTTTACCGATTTTCAAAAAAATATCCGCGCTCGATGAGGCATAATTTTTTCGAACACTGAACTTTGTTTTGATCACCAAATCGTCAGTTTTTGTCTGATTTGGCTCATTTTTTGTGGGCAAGCTCTACTTGAGCCATAGTTGGGGATAAATTAAAAAAAATGGGCACAGCGAACCTTTTTGGACACGTTTTTATCAATTTTCAAAAAAAAGTATCCGCGCTCGATGAGGCTTAAATTTTCCGAACACCGAACTTTGTTTTGGTAACCAAATTGTCAATTTTCGTCCGATTTGGCTCATTTTTTGTGGGCAAGCTCCACTTGAGCCATAGTTGGGTAAAAAATAAAAAAAAATTGGGCAGACCGAAACATTTTGGACACGTTTTTACCGATTTTCAAAAAAGTATCTGCGCTCGATGAGGTTTAACTTTTTCAAACACCGAACTTTGTTTTGGTCACCAAATCATCAATTTTTGTCCGATTTGGCTCATTTTTTGTGGGCAAGCTCTACTTGAGCCATAATTGCGGATAAAGTGAAAAAAATTGGGCAGAGCGAACCATTTTGGACACGTTCTTGCCAATTTTCAAAAAAATATCCGCGTCCCATGAGGTTTAACTTTTTCGAACGCCGAACTTTGTTTTGGTAACTAAATCGTCAATTTTTGTCCGATTTGGCTCGTTTTTGTGGGCAAGCTCCACTTGAGCCATAGTTGGGGATAAATTAAACAAATTGGGCAGAGCGAACCATTTTGGACACGTTTTTACCGATTTTCAAAAAAGTATCCGCGATCGATGAGGCTTAACTTTTTCGAACACCGAACTTTGTTTTAGTCACCAAATCGTCAATTTTTGTCCGACTTGGCTCATTTTCTGTGGTCAAGGTCCACTTGAGCCATAGTAAAACAATTCTGCGGATTGAACCATTTTGGACACATTTTTACCGATTCTCAAAAAAGTATCCGCGCTCGATGAGGCTTAATTTTTTCGAACACTGAACTTTGTTTTGGTCACCAAATCGTCAATTTTTGTCTGATTTGGCTCATTTTTTGTGGGCAAGCTCTACTTGAGCCATGGTTGGGGATAAAATCAAAAATTTGGGCAGAGCGAACCTTTTTGGACACGTTTTTACCAATTTAAAAAAAAAGTATCCGCGCTCGATGAGGCTTAACTTTTGCGAACACCGAACTTTGTTTTGGTCAGCAAATCGTCAATTTTTGTCCAATTTGGCTCATTTTTCGCGGGCAAGCTCCACTTGAGCCATAGTAAAACAATTCTGCGGATTGAACCATTTTGGACACATTTTTACCGATTCTCAAAAAAGTATCCGCGCTCGATGAGGCTTAATTTTTTCGAACACTTAACATTGTTTTGGTCACCAAATCGTCAATGTTTGTCTGATTTGGCTCATTTTTTGTAGGCAAGCTCTACTTGAGCCATAATTGGGGATATAGTAAAAAAATTGGGCAGAGCGAACCGTTTTGGACACGTTTTCACCAATTTTCCAAAAAGTATCCGCGCTCGATGAGGCTTAACATTTTCGAACACCGAACTTTGTTTTGGTCAGCAAATCGTTAATTTTTGTCCGATTTGGCTCATTTTTTGCGGGCAAGCTCCACTTGAGCGATAGTAAAAAAAATGGTGCAGAGCAAACCATTTTGGACACGTTTTTACCGATTCTCAAAAAAGTATCTGCGCTCAATGAGGCTTAATTTTTTCGAACACTGAACTTTGTTTTGGTCACCAAATCGTCAATTTTTGTCTGATTTGGCTCATTTTTTGTGGGCAAGCTCTACTTGAGCCATGGTTGGGGATAAAATCAAAAATTTGGGCAGAGCGAACCTTTTTGGACACGTTTTTACCAATTTAAAAAAAAAGTATCCGCGCTCGATGAGGCTTAACTTTTGCGAACACCGAACTTTGTTTTGGTCAGCAAATCGTCAATTTTTGTCCAATTTGGCTCATTTTTCGCGGGCAAGCTCCACTTGAGCCATAGTTGGGTAAAAAGTAAAAAAATTGGGCAGACCGAACCATTTTGCACACGTTTTTACCAATTTTCAAAAAAGTATCTGCGCTCGATGAGGTTTAACTTTTTCGAACACCGAACTTTGTTTTGGTCACCAAATCGTCAATTTTCGTCAGATTTGGCTCATTTTTTTGTGGGCAAGCTCTACTTGAGCCATAATTGCGGAAAAATTAAAAAAAATGGGCAGAGCGAACCATTTAAGGCAAGTTTTTGCCAATTTTTAAAAAAATATCCGCGTTCGATGAGGCTTAACTTTTTCGAACGCCGAACTTTGTTTTGGTAACCAAATCGTCAATTTTTGTCCCATTTGGCTCGTTTTTGTGGGCAAGCTCCACTTGAGCCATAGTTAGGTATAAATTAAACAAATTGGGCAGAGCGAACCATTTTGGACACGTTTTTACCGATTTTCAAAAAAGTATCCGCGATCGATGAGGCTTAACTTTTTCGAACACCGAACTTTGTTTTGGTCACCAAATCGTCAATTTTTGTCTGATTTGGCTCATTTTTTGTGGGCAATCTCCACTTGAGCCATAGTAAAAAAAAATTGTGCAGAGCGAACCATTTTGGACACGTTTTTACCGATTCTCAAAAAAGTATCCGCGCTCAATGAGGCTTAATTTTTTCGAACACTAAACTTTGTTTTGGTCACCAAATCGTCAATTTTTGTCTGATTTGGCTCATTTTTTGTAGGCAAGCTCTACTTGAGCCATAATTGGGGATATAGTAAAAAATTGGGCAGAGCGAACCGTTTTGGACACGTTTTCACCAATTTTCCAAAAAGTATCCGCGCTCGATGAGGCTTAACTTTTTCGAACACCGAACTTTGTTTTGGTCAGCAAATCGTTAATTTTTGTCCGATTTGGCTCATTTTTTGCGGGCAAGCTCCACTTGAGCGATAGTAACAAAAATGATGCAGAGCAAACCATTTTGGACACGTTTTTACCGATTCTCAAAAAAGTATCCGCGCTCAATGAGGCTTAATTTTTTCGAACACTGAACTTTGTTTTGGTCACCAAATCGTCAATTTTTGTCTGATTTGGCTCATTTTTCGTGGGCAAGCTCTACTTGAGCCATGGTTGGGGATAAAATTAAAAATTTGGGCAGAGCGAACCTTTTTGGACACGTTTTTACCAATTTAAAAAAAAAGTATCCGCGCTCGATGAGGCTTAACTTTTGCGAACACCGAACATTGTTTTGGTCAGCAAATCGTCAATTTTTGTCCGATTTGGCTCATTTTTCGCGGGCAAGCTCCACTTGAGCCATAGTTGGGTAAAAAGTAAAAAAAATTGGGCAGACCGAACCATTTTGCACACGTTTTTACCAATTTTCAAAAAAGTATCTGCGCTCGATGAGGTTTAACTTTTTCGAACACCGAACTTTGTTTTGGTCACCAAATCGTCAATTTTCGTCCGATTTGGCTCATTTTTTGTGGGCAAGCTCTAGTTGAGCCATAATTGCGGAAAAATTAAAAAAAATTGGGCAGAGCGAACCATTTAAGGCAAGTTTTTGCCAATTTTTAAAAAAATATCCGCGTTCGATGAGGCTTAACTTTTTCGAACGCCGAAGTTTGTTTTGGTAACCAAATCGTCAATTTTTGTCCCATTTGGCTCGTTTTTGTGGGCAAGCTCCACTTGAGCCATAGTTGGGTATAAATTAAACAAATTGGGCAGAGCGAACCATTTTGGACACGTTTTTACCGATTTTCAAAAAAGTATCCGCGATCGATGAGGCTTAACTTTTTCGAACACCGAACTTTGTTTTGGTCACCAAATCGTCAATTTTTGTCTGATTTGGCTCATTTTTTGTGGGAAATCTCCACTTGAGCCATAGTAAAAAAAATTGTGCAGAGCGAACCATTTTGGACACTTTTTTACCGATTCTCAAAAAAGTATCCGCGCTCAATGAGGCTTAATTTTTTCGAACACTAAACTTTGTTTTGGTCACCAAATCGTCAATTTTTGTCTGATTTGGCTCATTTTTTTGTGGTCAAGCTCTACTTGAGCCATGGTTGGGGATAAAATCAAAAATTTGGGCAGAGCGAACCTTTTTGGACACGTTTTTACCAATTTAAAAAAAAGTATCCGCGCTCGATGAGGCTTAACTTTTGCGAACACGGAACTTTGTTTTGGTCAGCAAATCGTCAATTTTTGTCCGATTTGGCTCATTTTTCGCGGGCAAGCTCCACTTGAGCCATAGTTGGGTAAAAAGTAAAAAAAATTGGGCAGACCGAACCATTTTGCACACGTTTTTACCAATTTTCAAAAAAGTATCTGCGCTCGATGAGGTTTAACTTTTTCGAACACCGAACTTTGTTTTGGTCACCAAATCGTCAATTTTTGTCCGATTTGGCTCATATTTTGTGGGCAAGCTCTACTTGAGCCATAATTGCGGAAAAATTAAAAAAATTGGGCAGAGCGAGCTATTTAAGGCAAGTTCTTGCCAATTTTTTAAAAAATATCCGCGTTCGATGAGGCTTAACTTTTTCGAACGCCGAACTTTGTTTTGGTAAACAAATCGTCAATTTTTGTCCCATTTGGCTCGTTTTTGTGGGCAAGCTCCCCTTGAGCCATAGTTGGTTATAAATTAAACAAATTGGGCAGAGCGAACCTTTTTGGACACGTTTTTACCAATTTAAAAAAAAGTATCCGCGCTCGATGAGGCTTAACTTTTGCGAACACGGAACTTTGTTTTGGTCAGCAAATCGTCAATTTTTGTCCGATTTGGCTCATTTTTCGCGGGCAAGCTCCACTTGAGCCATAGTTGCGTAAAAAGTAAAAAAAATTGGGCAGACCGAACCATTTTGCACACGTTTTTACCAATTTTCAAAAAAGTATCTGCGCTCGATGAGGTTTAACTTTTTCGAACACCGAAAGGCAAGTTCTTGCCAATTTTTAAAAAAATATCCGCGTTCGATGAGGCTTAACTTTTTCGAACGCCGAACTTTGTTTTGGTAACCAAATCGTCAATTTTTGTCCCATTTGGCTCGTTTTTGTGGGCAAGCTCCCCTTGAGCCATAGTTGGGTATAAATTAAACAAATTGGGCAGAGCGAATCATTTTGGACACGTTTTTACCGATTTTCAAAAAAGTATCCGCGATCGATGAGGCTTAACTTTTTCGAACACCGAACTTTGTTTTGGTAACCAAATCGTCAATTTTTGTCCGACTTGGCTCATTTTTTGTGGTCAAGGTCCACTTGAGCCATAGTAAAAAAAATTGTGCAGAGCTAACCATTTTGGACACATTTTTACCGATTCTCAAAAAAGTATCCGCGCTCGATGAGGCTTAATTTTTTCGAACACTTAACATTGTTTTGGTCAACAAATCGTCAATTTTAATCCGATTTGGCTCATTTTCTGTGGGCAAGCTCTACTTGAGTCATAATTGCGGAAAAAGTAAAAAAAAATTGGGCAGAGCGAACCATTTTGGACACGTTTTTACCGATTTTCAAAAAAGTATCCGCGCTCGATGAGGCTTAACTTTTTCGAACACCGAACTTTGTTTTGGTCACCAAATCGTCAATTTTTGTCCGACTTGGCTCATTTTCTGTGGTCAAGGTCCACTTGAGCCATAGTAAAAAAAATTGTGCAGAGCGAACCATTTTGGACACATTTTTACCGATTCTCAAAAAAGTATCCGCGCTCGATGAGGCTTAATTTTTTCGAACACTTAACATTGTTTTGGTCACCAAATCGTCAATTTTTGTCTGATTTGGCTCATTTTTTGTAGGCAAGCTCTGGTTGAGCCATAATTGGGGATATAGTGAAAAAATTGGGCAGAGCGAACCGTTTTGGACACGTTTTCACCAATTTTCCAAAAAAATATCCGCGTTTGATGAGGCTTAACTTTTTCGAACGACGAACTTTGTTTTGGTAACCAAATCGTCACTTTTTGTCCCATTTGGCTCGTTTTTGTGGGCAAGCTCCCCTTGAGCCATAGTTGGTTATAAATTAAACAAATTGGGCAGAGCGAACCTTTTTGGACACGTTTTTACCAATTTAAAAAAAAGTATCCGCGCTCAATGAGGCTTAACTTTTGCGAACACGGAACTTTGTTTTGGTCAGCAAATCGTCAATTTTTGTCCGATTTGGCTCATTTTTCGCGGGCAAGCTCCACTTGAGCCATAGTTAAGTAAAAAGTAAAAAAATTGGGCAGACCGAACCAATTTGCACACGTTTTTACCAATTTTCAAAAAAGTATCTGCGCTCGATGAGGTTTAACTTTTTCGAACACCGAACATTGTTTTGGTCACCAAATCGTCAATTTTTGTCCGATTTGGCTCATTTTTTGTGGGCAAGCTCTACTTGAGCCATAATTGCGGAAAAATTAAAAAAATTGGGCAGAGCGAACCATTTAAGGCAAGTTCTTGCCAATTTTTAAAAAAATATCCGCGTTCGATGAGGCTTAACTTTTTCGAACGCCGAACTTTGTTTTGGTAACCAAATTGTCAATTTTTGTCCCATTTGGCTCGTTTTTGTGGGCAAGCTCCCCTTGAGCCATAGTTGGGTATAAATTAAACAAATTGGGCAGAGCGAACCATTTTGGACACGTTTTTACCGATTTTCAAAAAAGTATCCGCGATCGATGAGGCTTAACTTTTTCGAACACCGAACTTTGTTTTGGTAACCAAATCGTCAATTTTTGTCCGACTTGGCTCATTTTTTGTGGTCAAGGTCCACTTGAGCCATAGTAAAAAAAATTGTGCAGAGCTAACCATTTTGGACACATTTTTACCGATTCTCAAAAAAGTATCCGCGCTCGATGAGGCTTAATTTTTTCGAACACTTAACATTGTTTTGGTCACCAAATCGTCAATTTTAATCCGATTTGGGTCATTTTTTGTGGGCAAGCTCTACTTGAGTCATAATTGCGGAAAAAGTGAAAAAAAATTGGGCAGAGCGAACCATTTTGGACACGTTTTTACCGATTTTCAAAAAAGTATCCGCGCTCAATGAGGCTTAACTTTTTCGAACACCGAACTTTGTTTTGGTCACCAAATCGTCAATTTTTGTCCGACTTGGCTCATTTTCTGTGGTCAAGGTCCACTTGAGCCATAGTAAAAAAAATTGTGCAGAGCGAACCATTTTGGACACAATTTTACCGATTCTCAAAAAAGTATCCGCGCTCGATGAGGCTTAATTTTTTCGAACACTTAACATTGTTTTGGTCACCAAATCGTCAATTTTTGTCTGATTTGGCTCATTTTTTGTAGGCAAGCTCTAGTTGAGCCATAATTGGGGATATAGTGAAAAAATTGGGCAGAGCGAACCGTTTTGGACACGTTTTCACCAATTTTCCAAAAAAAAATATCCGCGTTTGATGAGGCTTAACTTTTTCGAACGCCGAACTTTGTTTTGGTAACCAAATCGTCAATATTTTTGTCCGATTTGGCTCGTTTTTGTGGGCAAGCTCCACATGAGCCATAGTTGGGGATAAATTAAACAAATCGGGCAGAGCGAACCATTTTGGACACGTTTTTATAGATTTTCAAAAAAGTATCCGCGCTCGATGAGGCTTAACTTTTTCGAACACCGAACTTTGTTTTGGTCACCAAATCGTCATTTTTTGTCCGACCTGGCTCATTTTATGTGATCAAGGTCCACTTGAGTCATAGTAAAACAAATTGTGCAGAGCGAACCATTTTGGACACATTTTTACCGATTCTCAAAAAAGTATCCGCGCTCGATGAGGCTTAATTTTTTCGAACACTTAACATTGTTTTGGTCACCAAATCGTCAATTTTTGTCCGACTTGGCTCATTTTCTGTGGTCAAGGTCCACTTGAGCCATAGTAAAAAGAATTGTGCAGAGCGAACCATTTTGGACACATTTTTACCGATTCTCAAAAAAGTATCCGCGCTCGATGAGGCTTAATTTTTTCGAACACTTAACATTGTTTTGGTCACCAAATCGTCAATTTTTGTCTGATTTGGCTCATTTTTTGTAGGCAAGCTCTACTTGAGCCATAATTGGGGATATAGTGAAAAAATTGGGCAGAGCGAACCGTTTTGGACACGTTTTCACCAATTTTCCAAAAAAATATCCGCGTTCGATGAGGCTTAACTTTTTCGAACGCCGAACTTTGTTTTGGTAACCAAATCGTCAATATTTTTGTCCGATTTGGCTCGTTTTTGTGGGCAAGCTCCACATGAGCCATAGTTGGGGATAAATTAAACAAATTGGGCAGAGCGAACCATTTTGGACACGTTTTTACAGATTTTCAAAAAAGTATCCGCGCTCGATGAGGCTTAACTTTTTCGAACACCGAACTTTGTTTTGGTCACCAAATCGTCAATTTTTGTCCGACCTGGCTCATTTTCTGTGGTCAAGGTCCACTTGAGCCATAGTAAAACAAATTGTGCAGAGCGAACCATTTTGGACTCATTTTTACCGATTCTCAAAAAAAGTATCCGCGCTCGATGAGGCTTATTTTTTTCGAACACTTAACATTGTTTTGGTCACCAAATCGTCAATTTTTGTCTGATTTGGCTCATTTTTTGTAGGCAAGCTCTACTTGAGCCATAATTGGGGATATAGTGAAAAAATTGGGCAGAGCGAACCGTTTTGGACACGTTTTCACCAATTTTCCAAAAAAATATCCGCGTTCGATGTGGCTTAACTTTTTCGAACGCCGAACGTTGTTTTGGTAACCATATCGTCAATATTTTTGTCCGATTTGGCTCGTTTTTGTGGGCAAGCTCCACATGAGCCATAGTTGGGGATAAATTAAACAAATTGGGCAGAGCGAACCATTTTGGACACGTTTTTACAGATTTTCAAAAAAGTATCTGCGCTCCATGAGGTTTAACTTTTTCGAACACCGAACTTTGTTTTGGTCACCAAATCGTCAATTTTTGTCTGACTTGGCTCATTTTCTGTGGTCAAGGTCCACTTGAGCCATAATAAAAAAATTGTGCAGAGCGAACCATTTTGGACACATTTTTACCGGTTCTCAAAAAAGTATCCGCGCTCGATGAGGCTTAATTTTTTCGAACACTTAACATTGTTTTGGTCACCAAATCGTCAATTTTTGTCTGATTTGGCTCATTTTTTGTAGGCAAGCTCTACCGTAGCCATAATTGGGGATATAGTAAAAAAAATTGGGCAGAGCGAACCATTTTGGACATGTTCTTGCCAATTTTCAAAAAAATATCCGCGTTCGATGAGGCTTAACTTTTTCGAACGCCGAACTTTGTTTTGGTAACCAAATCGTCAATTTTTGTCCGATTTGGCTCGTTTTTGTGGGCAAGCTCCACTTGAGCCATAGTTGGGGATAAATTAAACAAATTGGGCAGAGCGAACCATTTTGGACACGTTTTTACCAATTTAAAAAAAAAGTATCCGCGCTCGATGAGGCTTAACTTTTTCGAACACCGAACATTGTTTTGATCAGCAAATCGTCAATTTCCGTCCGATTTGGCTCATTTTTTGCGGGCAAGCTCCACTTGAGCCATAGTTGAGTAAAAAGTAAAAAAATTAGGCAGACCGAACCATTTTGGACACGTTTTTACCGATTTTTAAAAAAGTATCTGCGCTCGATGAGGTTTAACTTTTTCGAACACCGAACATTGTTTTGGTCACCAAATCGTCAATTTTTGTCTGATTTGGCTCATTTTTTGTAGGCAAGCTCTACTTGAGCCATAGTTAGGGATAAAATAAAAAATTTGGGCAGAGCGAACCTTTTCGGACACGTTTTTACCAATTTAATAAAAAAGTATCCGCGCTCGATGAGGCTTAATTTTTTCGAACACCGAACTTTGTTTTGATCAGCAAATCGTCAATTTCCGTCCGATTTGGCTCATTTTTTGCGGGCAAGCTCCACTTGAGCCATAATTGGGGATAAATTAAACAAATTGGGCAGAGCGAACCATTTTGGACACGTTTTTACAGATTTTCAAAAAAGTATCTGCGCTCCATGAGGTTTAACTTTTTCGAACACCGAACTTTGTTTTGGTCACCAAATCGTCAATTTTTGTCCGACTTGGCTCGTTTTTGTGGGCAAGCTCCACATGAGCCATAGTTGGGGATAAATTAAACAAATTGGGCAGAGCGAACCATTTTGGACACGTTTTTACAGATTTTCAAAAAAGTATCTGCGCTCCATGAGGTTTAACTTTTTCGAACACCGAACTTTGTTTTGGTCACCAAATCGTCAATTTTTGTCCGACTTGGCTCATTTTCTGTGGTCAAGGTCCACTTGAGCCATAGTAAAAAAATTGTGCAGAGCGAACCATTTTGGACACATTTTTACCGATTCTCGAAAAAGTATCCGCGCTCGATGAGGCTTAATTTTTTCGAACACTTAACATTGTTTTGGTCACCAAATCGTCAATTTTTGTCTGATTTGGCTCATTTTTTGTAGGCAAGCTCTACCGGAGCCATAATTGGGGATATAGTAAAAAAAAATTGGGCAGAGCGAACCATTTTGGACACGTTCTTGCCACTTTTCAAAAAAATATCCGCGTTCGATGAGGCTTAACTTTTTCGAACGCCGAACTTTGTTTTGGTAACCAAATCGTCAATTTTTGTCCGATTTGGCTCATTTTCTGTGGTCAAGGGCCACTTGAGCAATAGTAAAAAAATTGTGCAGAGCGAACCATTTTGAACACATTTTTACCGATTCTCAAAAAAGTATCCGCGCTCGATGAGGCTTAATTTTTTCGAACACTTAACATTGTTTTGGTCACCAAATCGTGAATTTTAATCCGATTTGGCTCATTTTTTGTGGGCAAGCTCTACTTGAGTCATAATTGCGGAAAAAGTAAAAAAAAATTGGGCAGAGCGAACCATTTTGGACACGTTTTTACCAATTTAAAAAAAAAGTATCCGCGCTCGATGAGGCTTAACTTTTTCGAACACCGAACATTGTTTTGGTCACCAAATCGTCAATTTTTGTCTGATTCGGCTCATTTTTTGTAGGCAACTTTGTTTTGATCAGCAAATCGTCAATTTCCGTCCGATTTGGCTCATTTTTTGCGGGCAAGCTCCACTTGAGCCATAGTTGAGTAAAAAGTAAAAAAATTGGGCAGACCGAACCATTTTGGACACGTTTTTACCGATTTTTAAAAAAGTATCTGCGCTCGATGAGGTTTAACTTTTTCGAACACCGAACATTGTTTTGGTCACCAAATCGTCAATTTTTGTCTGATTCGGCTCATTTTTTGTAGGCAACCTCTACTTGAGCCATAGTTAGGGATAAAATAAAAAATTTGGGCAGAGCGAACCTTTTCGGACACGTTTTTACCAATTTAAAAGAAAAGTATCCGCGCTCGATGAGGCTTAACTTTTTCGAACACCGAACTTTGTTTTGATCAGCAAATCGTCAATTTCCGTCCGATTTGGCTCTTTTTTTGCGGGCAAGCTCCACTTGAGCCATAGTTGGGTAAAAAGTAAAAAAATTGGGCAGACCGAACCATTTTGGACACGTTTTTACCGATTTTCAAAAAATTATCTGCGCTCGATGAGGTTTAATTTTTTCGAACACCGAACATTGCTTTGGTCACCAAATCGTCAATTTTTGTCCAATTTGGCTCGCTTTTGTGGGCAAGCTCCACTTGAGCCATAGTTGGGGATAAATTAAAAAAATAGGGCAGAGCGAACCATTTTGGACACGTTTTTACCGATTTTCAAAAAAGTATCCGCGCTCAATGAGGCTTAACTTTTTCGAACACCGAACTTTGTTTTGGTCACCAAATCGTCAATTTTTGTCCGACTTGGCTCATTTTCTGTGGTCAAGGGCCACTTGAGCAATAGTAAAAAAATTGTGCAGAGCGAACCATTTTGGTCACATTTTTACCGATTCTCAAAAAAGTATCCGCGCTCGATGAGGCTTAATTTTTTCGAACACTTAACATTGTTTTGGTCACCAAATCGTCAATTTTTGTCTGATTTGGCTCATTTTTTGTAGGCAAGCTCTACTTGAGCCATAGTAGGGGATAAAATTAAAAATTTGGGCAGAGCGAACCTTTTTGGACACGTTTTTACCAATTTAAAAAAAAAGTATCCGCGCTCGATGAGGCTTAACTTTTTCGAACACCGAACTTTGTTTTGATCAGCAAATCGTCAATTTCCGTCCGATTTGGCTCATTTTTTGCGGGCAAGCTCCACTTGAGCCGTAGTTGGGTAAAAAGTAAAAAAATTGGGCAGACCGAACCATTTTGGACACGTTTTTACCGATTTTCAAAAAAGTATCTGCGCTCGATGAGGTTTAACTTTTTCGAACACCGAACATTGTTTTGGTCACCAAATCGTCAATTTTTGTCCGATTTGGCTCATTTTTTTGTGGGCAAGCTCTACTTGAGCCATAATTGCGGATAAAGTAAAAAATTGGGCAGAGCGAACCATTTTGGACACGTTTTCACCAATTTTCCAAAAAAATATCCGCGTTCGATGAGGCTTAACTTTTTCGAACGCCGAACTTTGTTTTGGTAACCAAATCGTCAATATTTTTGACCGATTTGGCTCGTTTTTGTGGGCAAGCTCCACATGAGCCATAGTTGGGGATAAATTAAACAAATTGGGCAGAGCGAACCATTTTGGACACGTTTTTACAGATTTTCAAAAAAGTATCTGCGCTCCATGAGGTTTAACTTTTTCGAACACCGAACTTTGTTTTGGTCACCAAATCGTCAATTTTTGTCCGACTTGGCTCATTTTCTGTGGTCAAGGTCCACTTGAGCCATAGTAAAAAATTTGGGCAGAGCGAACCGTTTTGGACACGTTTTCACCAATTTTGCAAAAAAAAATCCGCGTTCGATGAGGCTTAACTTTTTCGAACCCCGAACTTTGTTTTGGTAACCAAATCGTCAATATTTTTGTCCGATTTGGCTCGTTTTTGTGGGCAAGCTCCACATTAGCCATAGTTGGGGTTAAATTAAACAAATTGGGCAGAGCGAACCATTTTGGACACGTTTTTACAGATTCTCAAAAAAGTATCCGCGCTCGATGAGGCTTAATTTTTTCGAACACTTAACATTGTTTTGGTCACCAAATCGTCAATTTTTGTCTGCTTTGGCTCATTTTTGGTAGGCAAGCTCTACTGGAGCCATAATTGGGGATATAGTAAAAAAATTGGGCAGAGCGAACCATTTTGGACACGTTCTTGCCAATTTTCAAAAAAATATCCGCGTTCGATGAGGCTTAACTTTTTCGAACGCCGAACTTTGTTTTGGTAACCAAATCGTCAATTTTTGTCCGATTTGGCTCGTTTTTGTGGGCAAGCTCCACTTGAGCCATAGTTGGGGATAAATTAAACAAATTGGGCAGAGCGAACCATTTTGGACACGTTTTTACCAATTTAAAAAAAAAGTATCCGCGCTTGATGAGGCTTAACTTTTTCGAACACCGAACTTTGTTTTGATCAGCAAATCGTCAATTTCCGTCCAATTTGGCTCATTTTTTGCGGGCAGGCTCCACTTGAGCCATAGTTGGGGATAAATTAAACAAATTGGGCAGAGCGAACCATTTTGGACACGTTTTTACCAATTTAAAAAAAAAGTATCCGCGCTCGATGAGGCTTAACTTTTTCGAACACCGAACTTTGTTTTGATCAGCAAATCGTCAATTTCCGTCCGATTTGGCTCATTTTTTGCGGGCAAGCTCCACTTGAGCCATAGTTGGTAAAAAGTAAAAAAAATTTGGGCAGAGCGAACCTTTTTGGACACGTTTTTACCAATTTAAAAAAAAGTATCCGCGCTCGATGAGGCTTAACTATTTCGAACACCGAACATTGTTTTGGTCACCAAATCGTCAATTTTTGTCCGACTTGGCTCATTTTCTGTGGTCAAGGGCCACTTGAGCAATAGTAAAAAAATTGTGCAGAGCGAACCATTTTGGACACATTTTTACCGATTCTCAAAAAAGTATCCGCGCTCGATGAGGCTTAATTTTTTCGAACACTGAACTTTGTTTTGGTCACCAAATCGTCAATTTTTGTCCGATTGGGCTCATTTTTTGCGGGCAAGCTCCACTTGAGCCATAGTTGGGTAAAAAAAAACAATTGGGCAGACCGAACCATTTTGAACACGTTTTTACCGATTTTCAAAAAATTATCTGCGCTCGATGAGGTTTAACTTTTTCGAACACCGAACATTGTTTTGGTCACCAAATCGTCAATTTTTGTCCGATTTGGCTCGCTTTTGTGGGCGAGCTCCACTTGAGCCATAGTTGGGGATAAATTAAACAAATTGGGAAGAGCGAACCATTTTGGACACGTTTTTACCGATTTTCAAAAAAGTATCCGCGATCGATGAGGCTTAACTTTTTCGAACACCGAACTTTGTTTTGGTAACCAAATCGTCAATTTTTGTCCGACTTGGCTCATTTTTTGTGGTCAAGGTCCACTTGAGCCATAGTAAAAAAAATTGTGCAGAGCTAACCATTTTGGACACATTTTTACCGATTCTCAAAAAAGTATCCGCGCTCGATGAGGCTTAATTTTTTCGAACACTTAACATTGTTTTGGTCACCAAATCGTGAATTTTAATCCGATTTGGCTCATTTTTTGTGGGCAAGCTCTACTTGAGTCATAATTGCGGAAAAAGTAAAAAAAAATTGGGCAGAGCGAACCATTTTGGACACGTTTTTACCGATTTTCAAAAAAGTATCCGCGCTTGATGAGGCTTAACTTTTTCGAACACCGAACTTTGTTTTGGTCACCAAATCGTCAATTTTTGTCCGACTTGGCTCATTTTCTGTGGTCAAGGTCCACTTGAGCCATAGTAAAAAAAATTGTGCAGAGCGAACCATTTTGGACACATTTTTACCGATTCTCAAAAAAGTATCCGCGCTCGATGAGGCTTAATTTTTTCGAACACTTAACATTGTTTTGGTCACCAAATCGTCAATTTTTGTCTGATTTGGCTCATTTTTTGTAGGCAAGCTCTAGTTGAGCCATAATTGGGGATATAGTGAAAAAATTGGGCAGAGCGAACCGTTTTGGACACGTTTTCACCAATTTTCCAAAAAAATATCCGCGTTTGATGAGGCTTAACTTTTTCGAACGCCGAACTTTGTTTTGGTAACCAAATCGTCAATTTTTGTCCCATTTGGCTCGTTTTTGTGGGCAAGCTCCCCTTGAGCCATAGTTGGTTATAAATTAAACAAATTGGGCAGAGCGAACCTTTTTGGACACGTTTTTACCAATTTAAAAAAAAAGTATCCGCGCTCGATGAGGCTTAACTTTTGCGAACACGGAACTTTGTTTTGGTCAGCAAATCGTCAATTTTTGTCCGACTTGGCTCATTTTCTGTGGTCAAGGGCCACTTGAGCAATAGTAAAAAAATTGTGCAGAGCGAACCATTTTGGACACATTTTTACCGATTCTCAAAAAAGTATCCGCGCTCGATGAGGCTTAATTTTTTCGAACACTTAACATTGTTTTGGTCACTAAATCGTCAATTTTTGTCTGATTTGGCTCATTTTTTGTAGGCAAGCTCTACTTGAGCCATAGTTGGGGATAAAATTGAAAATTTGGGCAGAGCGAACCTTTTTGGACACGTTTTTACCAATTTAAAAAAAAAGTATCCGCGCTCGATGAGGCTTAACTTTTTCGAACACCGAACTTTGTTTTGATCAGCAAATCGTCAATTTCCGTCAATTTCGTCAAATTTTATTAAACTAAAATTTAAATTAGTGTAAATCTGTGAGTTTCATTCCCAGGTTGCACTCAAACCTGTGTTTTCAAACAAAACTTAACACAAAGTTGATTCTATTTTATTTACTATGATTATCAGAACTATTAGGCTAAAAGCATTTGACAAACATGAATACAAGATTGCAATACAAAACTGTTATATATAAATTTTTTCCCATTACAAATAACTACGACAAAACAATTTTGAATGCCCCGATATTTGTTCGATCACCTAAGTTAAGCTACATTGGGCCTGGTTTGTACTCGGATGAGTGACGCTTGAGAACACTAGGTGTCGTAGGCTTCTTCTTTTGAGTGTTCAAACCACAGAGAATGATTATATTTGATATTTACTTAATTTAGAGCCACAAAAAGACTAGGTGATCGAAATAATCAAGGCTCATCGGGCGCGGATACCTTTTGAAAATTGATAATAACTTGTCCAAAATGGTTCGCTGAGTCCAATTTTTTTCTTTTATCCACAACATTTACTTTTTTGAAAATTGGTAAAAATTTGTCCAAAACGATTCGATACGCCCAACTTTTTTTAATCCATAATTATTGCTTAAGTGGAGCTTGCGCACAAAAGAAGAGCCAAATCGAACTAAAATTGACGATTTGGTGACCAAAACAAAGTTTGGTGATTGAAACAATTCAGCCTCATTGAGCGCGGACACTTTTTGTTAATGACAATTTCAGCAATAACCATTGCTTCAAACAGACCCCAGATACTTGTATAGGCCATTCTATTTGTTCCCCCGCTTGTGTTTACTGTATATTTGATATTTGGAACTGTCTCAGAAACATCAAAACTAATTGTAAAGTTTGACTTTATTAAACTAAAATTTAATTTAGTGTAAATCTGTGAGTTTCATTCCCAGGTTGCACTCAAACCTGTGTTTTCAACCAAAACTTATCACAAAGTTGATACTAATTTATTTACTATGATTATCAGAACTATTAGGCTAAAAGCATTTGACAAACATGAATGCAAGGTTGCAATACAATACTGTAATATATAAATTTTTCCCATTACAAATGACTACGACAAAACAATTTTGAATGCACCGATATTTGTTCGATCACCTAAGTTAAGCTACATTGGGCCTGGTTTGTACTCGGATGATTGACGCTTGAGAACACTAGGTGTTGTAGGCTTCTTCTTTTGAGTGTTCAAACCACAGAGAATGATTATATTTGATATTTACTTAATTTAGAGCCACAAAAAGACTAGGTGATCGAAATAATCAAGGCTCATCGGGCGCGGATACCTTTTGAAAATTGATAATAACTTGTCCAAAATGGTTCGCTGAGTCCAATTTTTTTCTTTTATCCACAACATTTACTTTTTTGAAAATTGGTAAAAATTTGTCCAAAACGATTCGATACGCCCAACTTTTTTAATACACAGCTATTGCTTAAGTGGCGCTTGCGCACAAAAGGAGAGCCAAATCGAACTAAAATTGACAATTTGGTGACCAAAACAAAGTTCGGTGATTGAAACAATTCAGCCTCATTGAGCGCGGACACTTTTTGTTAATGACAATTTCAGCAATAACCATTGCTCCAAACAGACCCCAGATACTTGTATAGGCCATTCTATTTGTTCCCCCGCTTGTGTTTACTGTATATTTGATATTTGGAACTGTCTCAGAAGCATCAAAACTAATTGTAAAGTTTGACTTTATTAAACTAAAATTGAAATTAGTG
Source organism: Convolutriloba macropyga (assembly GCF_964194025.1). NCBI lineage: Eukaryota > Metazoa > Xenacoelomorpha > Acoela > Convolutidae > Convolutriloba > Convolutriloba macropyga. The sequence goes on along the minus strand of NC_134476.1, from coordinate 60,935,076 downwards.
TAAATCTGTGAGTTTCATTCCCAGGTTGCACTCAAACCTGTGTTTTCAAACAAAATTTATCACAAAGTTGATACTAATTTATTTACTATGATTATCAGAACTATTAGGCTAAAAGAATTTGACAAACATGAATGCAAGATTGCAATACAATACTGTTATATATAAATTTTTTCCCATTACAAATGACTACGACAAAACAATTTTGAATGCCCCGATATTTGTTCGATCACCTAAGTTAAGCTACATTGGGCCTGGTTTGTACTCGGATGAGTGACGCTTGAGAACACTAGGTGTTGTAGGCTTCTTCTTTTGATTGTTCAAACCACAGAGAATGATTACATTTGATATTTACTTAATTTAGAGCCACAAAAAGACTAGGTGATCGAAATAATCAAGGCTCATCGGGCGCGGATACCTTTTGAAAATTGATAATAACTTGTCCAAAATGGTTCGCTGAGTCCAATTTTTTTCTTTTATCCACAACATTTACTTTTTTGAAAATTGGTAAAAATTTGTCCAAAACGATTCGATACGCCCAAATTTTTTAATCCACAACTATTGCTTAAGTGGAGCTTGCGCACAAAAGAAGAGCCAAATCGAACTAAAATTGACGATTTGGTGACCAAAACAAATCTCGGTGATTGAAACAATTAAGCCTCATTGAGCGCGGACACTTTTTGTTAATGACAATTTCAGCAATAACCATTGCTCCAAACAGACCCCAGATACTTGTATAGGCCATTCTATTTGTTCCCCCGCTTGTGTTTACTGTATATTTGATATTTGGAACTGTCTCAGAAACATCAAAACTAATAGTAAAGTTTGACTTTATTAAACTAAAATTTAAATTAGTGTAAATCTGTGAGTTTTATTCCCAGGTTCCACTCAAACCTGTGTTTTCAAACAAAACTTATCACAAAGTTGATACTAATTTATTTACTATGATTATCAGAACTATTAGGCTAAAAGCATTTGACAAACATGAATGCAAGATTGCAATACAATACTGTTATATATAAATTTTTTCCCATTACAAATGACTACGACAAAACAATTTTGAATGCCCCGATATTTGTTCGATCACCTAAGTGAAGCTACATTGGGCCTGGTTTGTACTCGGATGAGTGACACTTGAGAACACTAGGTGTTGTAGGCTTCTTCTTTTGAGTGTTCAAACCACAGAAAATGATTATATTTGATATTTACTTAATTTAGAGCCACAAAAAGACTAGGTGATCGAAATAATCAAGGCTCATCGGGCGCGGATACCTTTTGAAAATTGATAATAACTTGTCCAAATTGGTTCGCTGAGTCCAATTTTTTTCTTTTATCCACAACATTTACTTTTTTGAAAATTGGTAAAAATTTGTCAAAAACGATTCGATACGCCCAACTTTTTTTTATCCGCAACTATTGCTTAAGTGGAGCTTGCGCACAAAAGAAGAGCCAAATCGAACTAAAATTGACGATTTGGTGACCAAAACAAAGTTCGGTGATTGAAACAATTCAGCCTCATTGAGCGCGGACACTTTTTGTTAATGACAATTTCAGCAATAACCATTGCTCCAAACAGACCCCAGATACTTGTATAGGCCATTCTTTTTGTTCCCCCGCTTGTGTTTATTGTATATTTGATATTTGGAACTGTCTCAGAAACATCAAAACTAATTGTAATGTTTGACTTTATTAAACTAAAATTTAAATTAGTGTAAATCTGTGAGTTTCATTCCCAGGTTGCACTCAAACCTGTGTTTTCAAACAAAACTTATCACAAAGTTGATACTAATTTATTTACTATGATTATCAGAACTATTAGGCTAAAAGCATTTGACAAACATGAATGCAAGGTTGCAATACAATACTGTTATATATAAATTTTTCCCATTACAAATGACTACGACAAAACAATTTTGAATGCCCCGATATTTGTTCGATCACCTAAGTTAAGCTACATTGGGCCTGGTTTGTACTCGGATGAGTGACACTTGAGAACACTAGGTGTTGTAGGCTTCTTCTTTTGAGTGTTCAAACCACAGAGAATGATTATATTTGATATTTACTTAATTTAGAGCCACAAAAAGACTAGGTGATCGAAATAATCAAGGCTCATTGGGCGCGGATACCTTTTGAAAATTGATAATAACTTGTCCAAAATGGTTTGCTGAGTCCAATTTCTTTCTTTTATCCACAACATTTACTTTTTTGAAAATTGGTAAAAATTTGTCCAAAACGATTCGATACGCCCAACTTTTTTTTAATCCACAACTATTGCTTAAGTGGAGCTTGCGCACAAAAGAAGAGCCAAATCGAACTAAAATTGACGATTTGGTGACCAAAACAAAGTTCGGTGATTGAAACAATTCAGCCTCATTGAGCGCGGACAGTTTTTGCTAATGACAATTTCGGCAATAATCATTGCTCCAAACAGACCCCAGATACTTGTATAGGCCCTGCTTTTTGTTCCCCCGCTTGTGTTTACTGTACATTTGATATTTGGAACTGTCTCAGAAACATCAAAACTAATTGTAAAGTTTGACTTTATTAAACTAAAATTTAAATTAGTGTAAATCTGTGAGTTTCATTCCCAGGTTGCACTCAAACCTGTGTTTTCAAACAAAACTTATCACAAAGTTGATACTAATTTTTTTACTATGATTATCAGAACTATTAGGCTAAAAGCATTTGACAAACATGAATGCAAGATTGCAATACAATACTGTTATATATAAATTTTTTCCCATTACAAATGACTACGACAAAACAATTTTGAATGCCCCGATATTTGTTCGTTCACCTAAGTTAAGCTACATTGGGCCTGGTTTGTACTCGGATGAGTGACGCTTGAGAACACTAGGTGTTGTAGGCTTCTTCTTTTGAGTGTTCAAACCACAGAGATTGATTATATTTGATATTTACTTAATTTAGAGCCACAAAAAGACTAGGTGATCGAAATAGTCAAGGCTCATCGGGCGCGGATACCTTTTGAAAATTGATAATAACTTGTCCAAAATGGTTCGCTGAGTCCAATTTTTTTTCTTTTATCCACAACATTTACTTTTTTGAAAATTGGTAAAAATTTGTCCAAAACGATTCGATACGCCCAACTTTTTTTTAATCCACAACTATTGCTTAAGTGGAGCTTGCGCACAAAAGAAGAGCCAAATCGAACTAAAATTGACGATTTGGTGACCAAAACAAAGTTCGGTGATTGAAACAATTCAGCCTCATTGAGCGCGGACACTTTTTGTTAATGACAATTTCAGCAATAACCTTTGCTCCAAACAGACCCCAGATACTTGTATAGGCCATTCTATTTGTTCCCCCGCTTGTGTTTACTGTATATTTGATATTTGGAACTGTCTCAGAAAATCAAAACTAATTGTAAAGTTTGACTTTTTTAAACTAAAATTTAAATTAGTGTAAATCTGTGAGTTTCATTCCCAGGTTGCACTCAAACCTGTGTTTTCAAACAAAACTTATAACAAAGTTGATACTAATTTATTTACTATGATTATCAGAACTATTAGGCTAAAAGCATTTGACAAACATGAATGCAAGATTGCAATACAATACTGTTATATATAAATTTTTTCCCATTACAAATGACTACGACAAAACAATTTTGAATGCCCCGATATTTGTTCGATCACCTAAGTTAAGCTACATTGGGCCTGGTTTGTGCTCGGATGAGTGACGCTTGAGAACACTAGGTGGTGTAGGCTTCTTCTTTTGAGTGTTCAAACCACAGAGAATGATTATATTTGATATTTACTTAATTTAGAGCCACAAAAAGACTAGGTGATCGAAATAATCAAGGCTCATCGGGCGCGGATACCTTTTGAAAACTGATAATAACTTGTCCAAAATGGTTCGCTGAGTCCAATTTTTTTCTTTTATCCACAACATTTACTTTTTTGAAAATTGGTAAAAATTTGTCCAAAACGATTCGATACGCCCAACTTTTTTTAATCCACAACTATTGCTTAAGTGGAGCTTGCGCACAAAAGAAGAGCCAAATCGAACTAAAATTGACGATTTGGTGACCAAAACAAAGTTCGGTGATTGAAACAGTTCAGCCTCATTGAGCGCGGTCGCTTTTTGTTAATGACAATTTCAGCAATAACCATTGCTCCAAACAGAACCCCAGATACTTGTATAGGCCATTCTATTTGTTCCCCGCTTGTGTTTACTGTATATTTGATATTTGGAACTGTCTCAGAAACATCAAAACTAATTGTAAAGTTTGACTTTATTAAACTAAAATTTAAATTAGTGTAAATCTGTGAGTTTCATTCCCAGGTTGCACTCAAACCTGTGTTTTCAAACAAAACTTATCACAAAGTTGATACTAATTTATTTACTATGATTATCTGAACTATTATGCTAAAAGCATTTGACAAACATGAATGCAAGGTTGCAATACAATACTGTTATGTATAAATTTTTCCCATTACAAATGACTACGACAAAACAATTTAGAATGCCCCGATATTTGTTCGATCACCTAAGTTAAGCTACATTGGGCCTGGTTTGTACTCGGATGAGTGACGCTTGAGAACACTAGGTGTTGTAGGCTTCTTCTTTTTAGTGTTCAAACCACAGAGAATGATTATATTTGATATTTACTTAATTTAGAGCCACAAAAAGACTAGGTGATCGAAATAATCAAGGCTCATCGGGCGCGGATACCTTTTGAAAATTGATAATAACTTGTCCAAAATGGTTCGCTGAGTCCAATTTTTTTTTTATCCACAACATTTACTTTTTTGAAAATTGGTAAAAATTTGTCCAAAACGATTCGATACGCCCAACTTTTTTTTAATCCACAACTATTGCTTAAGTGGAGCTTGCGCACAAAAGAAGAGCCAAATCGAACTAAAATTGAAGATTTGGTGACCAAAACAAAGTTCGGTGATTGAAACAATTCAGCCTCATTGAGCGCGGACACTTTTTGTTAATGACAATTTCAGCAATAACCTTTGCTCCAAACAGACCCCAGATACTTGTATAGGCCATTCTATTTGTTCCCCCGCTTGTGTTTACTGTATATTTGATATTTGGAACTGTCTCAGAAACATCAAAACTAATTGTAAAGTTTGACTTTATTAAACTAAAATTTAAATTAGTGTAAATCTGTGAGTTTCATTCCCAGGTTGCACTCAAACCTGTGTTTTCAAACAAAACTTATCACAAAGCTGACACTAATTTATTTACTATGATTATCTGAACTATTAGGCTAAAAGCATTTGACAAACATGAATGCAAGGTTGCAATACAATACTGTTACGTATAAATTTTTCCCATTACAAATGACTACGACAAAACAATTTTGAATGACCCGATATTTGTTCAATCACCTAAGTTAAGCTACATTGGGCCTGGTTTGTACTCGGATGAGTGACGCTTGAGAACACTAGGTGTTGTAGGCTTCTTCTTTTTAGTGTTCAAACCACAGAGAATGATTATATTTGATATTTACTTAATTTAGAGCCACAAAAAGACTAGGTGATCGAAATAATCAAGGCTCATCGGGCGCGGATACCTTTTGAAAATTGATAATAACTTGTCCAAAATGGTTCGCTGAGTCCAATTTTTTTCTTTTATCCACAACATTTACTTTTTTGAAAATTGGTAAAAATTTGTCCAAAACGATTCGATACGCCCAACTTTTTTTTAATCCACAACTATTGCTTAAGTGGAGCTTGCGCACAAAAGAAGAGCCAAATCGAACTAAAATTGACGATTTGGTGACCAAAACAAAGTTCGGTGATTGAAACAATTCAGCCTCATTGAGCGCGGACACTTTTTGTTAATGACAATTTCAGCAATAACCATTGCTCCAAACAGACCCCAGATACTTGTATAGGCCATTCTATTTGTTCCCCCGCTTGTGTTTACTGTATATTTGATATTTGGAACTGTCTCAGAAACATCAAAACTAATTGTAAAGTTTGACTTTATTAAACAAAAATTTAAATTAGTGTAAATCTGTGAGTTTCATTCCCAGGTTGCACTCAAACCTGTGTTTTCAAACGAAACTTATCACAAAGTTGATACTAATTTATTTACTATGATTATCAGAACTATTAGGCTAAAAGCATTTGACAAACATGAATGCAAGGTTGCAATACAATACTGTTATATATAAATTTTTCCCATTACAAATGACTACGACAAAACAATTTTGAATGCCCCGATATTTGTTCGATCACCTAAGTTAAGCTACATTGGGCCTGGTTTGTACTCGGATGAGTGACGCTTGAGAACACTAGGTGTTGTAGGCTTCTTCTTTTGAGTGTTCAAACCACAGAGAATGATTATATTTGATATTTACTTAATTTAGAGCCACAAAAAGACTAGGTGATCGAAATAATCAAGGCTCATCGGGCGCGGATACCTTTTGAAAATTGATAATAACTTGTCCAAAATGGTTCGCTGAGTCCAATTTTTTTCTTTTATCCACAACATTTACTTTTTTGAAAATTGGTAAAAATTTGTCCAAAACGATTCGATACGCCCAACTTTTTTTTAATCCACAACTATTGCTTAAGTGGAACTTGCGCACAAAAGAAGAGCCAAATCGAACTAAAATTGACGATTTGGTGACCAAAACAAAGTTCGGTTATTGAAACAGTTCAGCCTCATTGAGCGCGGTCACTTTTTGTTAATGACAATTTCAGCAATAACCATTGCTCCAAACAGACCCCAGATACTTGTATAGGCCATTCTATTTGTTCCCCCGCTTGTGTTTACTGTATATTTGATATTTGGAACTGTCTCAGAAACATCAAAACTAATTGTAAAGTTTGACTTTATTAAACAAAAATTTAAATTAGTGTAAATCTGTGAGTTTCATTCCCAGGTTGCACTCAAACCTGTGTTTTCAAACAAAACTTATCACAAAGTTGATACTAATTTATTTACTATGATTATCAGAACTATTAGGCTAAAAGCATTTGACAAACATGAATGCAAGGTTGCAATACAATACTGTTATATATAAATTTTTCCCATTACAAATGACTACGACAAAACAATTTTGAATGCCCCGATATTTGTTCGATCACCTAAGTTAAGCTACATTGGGCCTGGTTTGTACTCGGATGAGTGACGCTTGAGAACACTAGGTGTTGTAGGCTTCTTCTTTTGAGTGTTCAAACCACAGAGAATGATTATATTTGATATTTACTTAATTTAGAGCCACAAAAAGACTAGGTGATCGAAATAATCAAGGCTCATCGGGCGCGGATACCTTTTGAAAATTGATAATAACTTGTCCAAAATGGTTCGCTGAGTCCAATTTTTTTCTTTTATCCACAACATTTACTTTTTTGAAAATTGGTAAAAATTTGTCCAAAACGATTCGATACGCCCATTTTTTTTTTAATCCACAACTATTGCTTAAGTGGAACTTGCGCACAAAAGAAGAGCCAAATCGAACTAAAATTGACGATTTGGTGACCAAAACAAAGTTCGGTGATTGAAACAGTTCAGCCTCATTGAGCGCGGTCACTTTTTGTTAATGACAATTTCAGCAATAACCATTGCTCCAAACAGACCCCAGATACTTGTATAGGCCATTCTATTTGTTCCCCCGCTTGTGTTTACTGTATATTTGATATTTGGAACTGTCTCAGAAACATCAAAGCTAATTGTAAAGTTTGACTTTATTAAACTAAAATTTAAATTAGTGTAAATCTGTGAGTTTCATTCCCAGGTTGCACTCAAACCTGTGTTTTCAAACAAAACTTAGCACAAAGTTGACACTAATTTATTTACTATGATTATCAGAACTATTAGGCTGAAAGCATTTGACAAACATGAATGCAAGATTGCAATACAATACTGTTATATATAAATTTTTTCCCATTACAAATGACTACGACAAAACAATTTTGAATGCCCCGATATTTGTTCGATCACCTAAGTTAAGCTACATTGGGCCTGGTTTGTACTCGGATGAGTGACGCTTGAGAACACTAGGTGTTGTAGGCTTCTTCTTTTGAGTGTTCAAACCACAGAGAATGATTATATTTGATATTTACTTAAATTAGAGCCACAAAAAGACTAGGTGATCGAAATAATCAAGGCTCGTCGGGCGCGGATACCTTTTGAAAATTGATAATAACTTGTCCAAAATGGTTCGATGAGTCCAATTTTTTTCTTTTATCCACAGCATTTCCTTTTTTGAAAATTGGTAAAAATTTGTCCAAAACGATTCGATACGCCCAATTTTTTTAATCCACAACTATTGCTTAAGTGGAACTTGCGCACAAAAAAAAGCCAAATCGAACTAAAATTGACGATTTGGTGATCAAAACAAAGTTTGGTGATCGAAAAAGTAAAGCCTCATAGAGCGCGGACACTTGAGAACACCAGGTGATGTAGGCTTTTCCTTTTGAGTGTTCAAATCACAGAGAATAATTATATTTGATATTTACTTAATTTAGAGCCACAAAAAGACTAGGTGATCGAAATAATCAAGTGTCATCGAGCGCGGATACCTTTTGAAAATTGGTAATAACTTGTCCAAAATGGTTCGCTGAGTCCAATTTTTTTTCTTTTATCCACAACATTTGCAAAAGTGGAGCTTGCCCACAGAAAATGATCCAAATAGGACTAAAAATGGGGATTTGGTGACCAAAACAATGTTGAAATTGAAAGATTGAAAAATTAGGCCTCATCAATCGCGGATAGTTTTTGTAATTGACAATTTCAGCGATAAGCATTGCTCTAAACACACTCCGCATAATTGTATAAGCCATTTTATTTGTTCCCCCGCTTGCATTTACTGCAAATTTGATATTTGGAACTGCCTCAAAAACATCAGTACTAATTGTAAAATTTCCCTGTGTTAAACTTACTTGAGCCATAATTAGGGACAGAATTTAAAAAAATGGCCACAGCGAACCACTTTGTACAAGTTTTTACCAATTTCCTAAAGTATCCGCGCTTGATGAGACTTAACTTTTTCAACCTCCGAACTTTGTTTTGGCCACCAGATTGTCATTTTTGATCCATTTTGGCTCATTTTTTTGTGGAAAAGCTCCACTTGAGCCGTAGCTGGGGATAAAAGAAAAAAATTGGGCACAGCAAACCATTTTGATTTACTGATTTCCTAGTGGTTTTGGTCACCAAATTGTCAATTATAGTCCGATGTGGCTCACTTGTTGTGCGCAAGCTCGATGTGAGCCATAGTTTGGGATAAAATAAAAAAAAATGGGCACAACGAACCATATGGACGGTTTTTACTGATTTCAAAAAGTCATCCGCTTTTGATGTGGTCTAACTTTTTTGATCACTTTTGAGGCTTTTTGAGGCTCTTTGAGGCTTTTTTGAGGCTTTTTGAGGCTCTAAAATGAACCAAATCGGACTAAAATTCACAATTTGCTGACCAAAACAAGGTTCGGTGATCGAAAAAGTTAAGCCTCATCGGGCGGGGATACTTTTTTGGAAATTGGCAAAAACTTTTCCAAATGGTTTGCTAAGCCCGATTTTTCTTATTTTATCCCCAATTAAGGGTCAAGTAGAGCTAGCCTGCAAAAATGAGTCAAATGGGACCAAAATTGTGGATTTGGTGACCAAAGCAAAGTTCGGTGATCGAAAAAGTTAAGCCTCATAGAGTGCAGATACTTTATAGGAAATTGTTAAAATCTAATCCAAAATCTTTCGCTGAGTCCGATTTTTTTTAGCCCTAACTATGACTCAAGTGGAGCTTGCCCACAACAGATGAGCCAAATCGGACTAAAATTGACAATTTGCCAACCAAAACGAGGTACGGTGATCGAGAAGGTTAAGCCTCAGCGAGCGCGGATACTTTTTAGGAAATTGGTAAAAACTTGTCCAAAATGATTCGTAGTACGCAACTTGTTTTGTTCTATTCCCAACTATGGCTGAAGTGGAGCTTGCCCGCAAAAAATGAGCGAAATTGGACAAAAATTGACAATTTGGTGATTAAAACAATGTACGGTGATCGAAAAAGTTAAGCCTCATCGAGCGCGCATACTTTTTGGAAATTGTTCAAAACTTTTTTAAAATGGTTTGCTTTGTCTCATTTTTTATTATTTTCCAAACTATGGCTCAATTGGCGCTTGCACACAAAAAATGAGCAAAATTGGACAAAAATTGACGATTTGGTTGATAAAACAAAGTTCGGTGATCGAAAAAGTCACGACTCATCGAGCGCAAACATTTTTTTGGAAATCGGTGAAATTTGCCAAAATGATTTGTTGTGTCCAATTTTTCATTCTATCCCCAACTTGGACTATCACGTTGGACTAAAATTGACAAATTGGTGCCCAAAAAAATATTCAGTGATCGAAAAATTGGACTAGAATTGGCAATTTGCCAACCAAACCGAGGTACGGTGATCGAGAAGGTTAAGCCTCAGCGAGCGCGGATACTTTTTAGGAAATTGGTAAAAACTTGTCCAAAATGATTCGTAGTACGCAACTTGTTTTGTTCTATTCCCAACTATGGCTTAAGTGGAGCTTGCCCGCAAAAAATGAGCGAAATTGGACAAAAATTGACAATTTGGTGATTAAAACAATGTACGGTGATCGAAAAAGTTAAGCCTCATCGAGCGCGCATACTTTTTGGAAATTGTTCAAAACTTTTTAAAATGGTTTGCTTTGTCCAAAAAAATGAGCAAAATCGAACAAAAATGGGCGATTTGGTTGATAAAACAACGTTCGGTGATCGAAAAGTTACGACTCATCGAGCGCAGACACTTTTTTTGGAACTCGGTGAAATTTGCCAAAATGATTTGTTGTGTCCAATTTCTCATTCTATCCCCAACTTAAAATATCACGTTGGGCTAAAATTGACAAGTTGGTGGCCAAAACAATACTCACTGATCGAAAAAGTTAATCCTCATCGAGCGCGGATACTTTTTGTAATTGACAATATCAGCAATAACCATTGCTCCAAACAGACCCCACATACTTGTATAGGAGACTCTATTTGTTCCCCCGCTTGTGTTTACTGTATATTTGATATTTGGAACCGTCTCAGAAACATCAATACTATTTGTATTATTTCCCTTTTTTAAACTATTTTTAAGTTAGTGCAAATCGCTGAGTTCCCTTCGTTCGGCTGCACTCCACTAACGCAGAGTGCATTCAATTAAATTATACCAAATGGAGTTGGTACTTACCTATTTAATAAGTTTATCACAACAATTAGGCTAAAAGCAATTCAGCTATGATTTTCCCAAGTACGGCCTAAAGCCACTGAAGTCATACTTCCGGTTCAATTTCCGCTTATACAGGTTCCTGGGACCCAATTCATCTCTCCCTTGCTTTGCGGCCGTTCCACTGTATTTTGAATGGTTGGAAGCAAAAAGCTTGTGCGTTAGTCGTAATACACTGTATGGCTACGAATTGCATAAATTATAACACAACCATGTTAAAATTGCATGTGTTAAGTGACTATTTTGTAAACCGCAAGGCGGCAAGTTAAAGTAATCCTATATATGAATGTAAGACTACAATACAATACTGTTGTATGTAAATTTGCCCCCACTTACGCAAATGCCTCCGACCATACCATTTTGACTGCAGCCGTTCTCATCCGATCACCGAAGTTAAGCAACATTGGGCCTGGTTAGTACTTGGACGATATTGGACAAAAATTGACGCTTTGGTTACCAAAACAATGTACGGTGATCGAAAAAGTTAAGCCTCATCGAGCATGGATACTTTTTTGGAAATTGGAACTTGTCCGAAATGGTTCGTTGTGTCCATTTTTTTTATTTCATCTCGAATTCTGGCTGAAGTGGAGCTTGCCGACATAAAATGGGTCAAATTGGACAAAAATTGACATTTTGGTGACCAAAGTAAAGTTCGGTGATCGAAAAAGTTAAGCATCAGCGAGTGAGGATGCTCTTTAGAGACTTTGTAAAAATCAATCCAAAATGGTTTGTTGTGTCCAATTTTGTTTATTCTATCCCTAACTAAGTCTCAAGTGGAGCTTGCGCACAACAAATGAGCCAAATCGGACTAAAATTGAAGATTTGGTGACCAAAACGAGGTTCGGTAATCGAAAAAGTTAAGCCTCATCGAGCGCAGAAATTTTTTCAGAAATTGACAAAAACTTTTACCAAATGGTTTGCTGTAACTATTTTTTTTATTCTTTTCCCAACTATTCCCAATTTTTCCCAAAATTGACCAATTTGTGGCCAAAACAATATTCAGTGATCGAAAAAGTTAAGCCTCATAGAGCGCAGATACTTTATAGGAAATTGTTAAAATCTAATCCAAAATCGTTCGCTGGGTCCAATTTTTTTAGCCCTAACTAAGACTCAAGTGGAGCTTGCCCACAACAGATGTGACAAATCGGACTAAAATTGACAATTTGCCAACCAAAACGAGATTCGGTGATCGAGAAGGTTAAGCCTCAGCGAGCGCGGATACTTTTTAGGAAATTGGTAAAAACTTGTCCAAAATGGTTCGTTGTACGCAATTTTTTTGTTCTATCCCCAACTAACGCTTAAGTGGAGCTGGCCCGCAAAAAATGAGCGAAATTGGACAAAAATTGACAATTTGGTGACCAAAACGATGTACGGTGATCGAAAAAGTTAAGCCTCATCGACCATGGATACTTTTTTGGAAATTGGAACTTGTCCGAAATGGTTCGTTGTGTCCATTTTTTTTATTTCATCTCGAATTCTGGCTGAAGTGGAGCTTGCCGACATAAAATGGGTCAAATCGGACAAAAATTGACATTTTGGTGACCAAAGTAAAGTTCGGTGATCGAAAAAGTTAAGCATGAGCGAGTGAGGATGCTCTTTAGAGAATTTGTAAAAATCAATCCAAAATGGTTTGTTGTGTCCAATATTGTTTGTTCTATCCCTAACTAAGGCTCAAGTGGAGCTTGCGCACAACAAATGAGCCAAATCGGACTAAAATTGAAGATTTGGTGACCAAAACGAGGTTCGGTAATCGAAAAAGTTAAACCTCATCGAGCGCAGAAATTTTTTTAGAAATTGACAAAACCTTTTACCAAATGGTTTGCTGTGTCTATTTTTTTTATTCTTTTCCCAACTATTCCCAACTTTTCCCAAAATTGACCAATTTGTGGCCAAAACAATATTCAGTGATCGAAAAAGTTAAGCCTCATAGAGCGCAGATACTTTATAGGAAATTGTTAAAATCTAATCCAAAATCGTTCGCTGGGTCCAATTTTTTTAGCCCTAACTAAGACCCAAGTGGAGCTTGCTCACAACAGATGTGACAAATCGGACTAAAATTGACAATTTGCCAACCAAAACGAGATTCGGTGATCGAGAAGGTTAAGCCTCAGCGAGCGCGGATACTTTTTAGGAAATTGGTAAAAACTTTTCCAAAATGGTTCGTTGTACGCAATTTTTTTGTTCTATCCCCAACTAAGGCTTAAGTGGAGCTTGCCCGCAAAAATGAGCAAAATTGGACAAAAATTGACAATTTGGTAACCAAAACAATGTACGGTGAGGGAAAAAGTTAAGCCTCATTGAGCGCGCAAACTTTTTGGAAATTGGTAAAACCTTGTTCAAAATGGTTAGCTATGTCCATTTTTTTTATTTCATCCCTAATTATGGCTGACGTGAAGCTTGTCTACAAAAAATGGGTCAAATTGCACTAAAATGTTAAGTGTTCGGAAAAATTAAGCCTCATCGAGCGCGGATACTTTTTTGAGAATCGGTAAAAATGTGTCCAAAATGGTTCGCTCTGCACAATTTTTTTACTATTGCTCAAGTGGCCCTTGACCACAGAAAATGAGCCAAGTCGGACAAAAATTGACGATTTGGTGACTAAAACAATGTTCGGTGATCAAAAAAATTAAGCCTCATCGAGCGCGCATGCTTTTTGCAAATTGTTCAAAGCTTTTTCAAAATGGTTTGCTTTGTCTCATTTTTTTATTCTTTTCCCAACTATGTCTCAAGTGGCGCTTGCCCAGAAAAAACGAGCAAAATCGGACAAAAATTGACGATTTGGTTGATAAAACAATGTTCGGTGATCGAAAAAGTTACGACTCATCGAGCGCAGACGTTTTTTTGGAAATCGGTTAAATTTGCCAAAATGATTTGTTGTGTCTAATTTTTCATTCTATACCCAACTTCGACTATCACGTTCGACTAAAATTGACAAATTGGTGGCTAAAACAATACTCAGTGATCGAAAAAGTTAATCCTCATCGAGCGCGGATACTTTTTGTAATTGACAATTTCAGCAATAACCATTGCTCCAAACAGACCCCACATACTTGTATAAGCGATTCTATTTGTTCCCCCGCTTGTGTTTTCTGTATATTTGATATTTGGAACCGTCTCAAAAACATCAATACTAATTGTAACATTTCCCTTTATTAAACTATTTTAAAGTTAGTGCAAATCGCTGAGTTCCATTCGTTCGGCTGCACTCCACAACGCAGAGTGCATTAAAATAAAATTTGTCAAATAGAGTTGGTATTTACCTATTTAATAAGTTTATCACAACACTTAGGCTGAAAGCAATTCAGCTATGATTTTCCCACGTACGGCCTAAACCCACTGAAGTCATACTTCCGGTTCAATTTCCGCTTATACAGGTTCCTCGGACCCAATTCATCTCTCCCTTGCTTTGCGGCCGTTCCACTGTATTGTGAATGGTTGGAAGCAAAAAGCTTGTGCGTTAGTCGTAATACACTGTATGGCTACGAATTGCATAAATTATAACACAACCGTGGCTAAAATTGCATGTTTTAAGTGACTATTTTGCAAACCGCAAGGCGGCAAGTTAAAGTAATCCTATATATGAATATAAGACTACAATACAATACTGTTGTATATAAATTTGCCCCCACTTACGCAAATGCCTCCGACCATACCATTTTGACTGCACCCGTTCTCGTCCGATCACCGAAGTTAAGCAACATTGGGCCTGGTTAGTACTTGGACGAATTTGGACAAAAATTGATGATTTGGTTATCAAAACAATGTACGGTGATCAAAAAAGTTACGCCTCATCGAGCATGGATACTTTTTTGGAAATTGGTAAAAATCAATCCAAAATGGTTCGTTGTGTCCAATTTTGTTTATTCTATTTCTAACTAAGGCTCAAGTGGAGCTTGCGCACAACAAATGAGCCAAATCGGACTAAAACTGAAGATTTGGTGACCAAAACGAGGTTCGGTGATCGAAAAAGTTAAGCCTCATCGCGCGGAAATTTTTTTGGAAATTGACAAAAACTTTTCCAAATGGTTTGCTGTGTCTATTTTTTATTTTTTTTCCATTTATGGCTCAAGTGGCGCATGCCCAGAAAAAATGAGCAAAATAGGACTAAAATTGACGATTTGGTTGCCAAAACAAAGTTCGGTGATCGAAAAAATTACGACTCAACGAGTGCAGACATCGTTTTGGAAATCGTTGAAATTTGCCCTAATGATTTGTTGTGTTCCATTTTTTATTCTATCCCCAACTTGGTCTATCACATTGGACTAAAATTGGTGGCCAAAACAATATTCAGTGATCGAAAAAGTTAATCCTCATCGAGCGCGGATACTTTTTGTAATTGACATTTTCAACGATAACCATTGCTACAAACAGACCCCACATACTTGTATAGGCAATTCTATTTGTTCCCCCGCTTGTGTTTACTGTATATTTTGATATTTGGAACCGTCTCAGCAACATCAATACCAATTTTAATATTTACCTTTACTAAACTAACTTTTAAGTTAGTGCAAATCGTTTAGTTCCATTCCTTCGGCTGCACTCCGCTAACGCAGAGTGCATTCAAATAAAATTTATCAAATAGAGTTGATGTTTACCTATTTAATAAGTTTATCAGAACAATTAGGCTAAAAGCAATTCAGCTATGATTTTCCCAAGTACCGGCCTAAACCCACTGAAGTCATGCTTCCGGTTCAATGTCCCGTTATACCGGTTCCTCGGACCCAATTCATCTCTCCTTTGTTGTGCGGCCGTTCCACTGTATTGTGGATAGTTGGAAGCAAAAAGTTTGTACGTTGGTCGTAATACACTGTATGGCTACGAATTGCATAAATTATAACATAACCTTGGCTAAAATTGCATTTATTAAGTGACTATTTTGCAAACCACAAAGCGGCCTGTTAATGTATTCCTATATATGAATATAAGACTACAATACAAAACTGTTGTATATAAATTTGCTCCAGCTTACGCAAACAGCTACGACCATACCATGTTGAATGCATCGGTTCTCGTCCGATCACCGAAGTTATGCAACATTGGGCCTGGTTAGTACTTGGATGGGTGACCGCTTGGGAACACCAGGTGTTGTAGGTTTTTTTAGTATTCAAACCTCATAGAATAATTATATTTGACATCTACACATTTCAGAGCCTCGAAAAGCCTCGGTGATTGAAAAAATTAAGGCTCATCTAGCGCAGATACTTTTTTTGGAAAATGGTAAAAACTTGTCCAAAATGGTTCTCTGTGTCCACTTTTCATTTTTCTATCTCTAACTAAGGCTCAAGTGGAGCTTCCCACAACAAATGAGCCAAATCGGACTAAAACTGAAGATTTGGTGACCAAAACGAGGTTCGGTGATCGAAAAAGTTAAGCCTCATCGAGCGCGGATTTTTTTTTAGAAATTGACAAAAACTTTTCCCAAATGAATTGCTGTGTCTATTTTTTTGTTCTTTTCCCAACTATGGCTCAAGTGGCGCTGGCCCAAAAAAATGAGCAAAATCGGACTAAAATTGACGATTTGGTTGCCAAGACAAAGTTCGGTGATCGAAAAAGTTACGACACATCGAGCGCAGACATTTTTTTGGAAATCGGTGAAATTTAACAAAATGGTTCGCTGAGTCCGCCTCTTTATCTTTTGTCGCCAACTATTGAAAGTGTGTAACCTTCCCGCAACAAATGTGCCCACTCGGACCAAAAATTTACAATTTGGTGACCGAAACAATGTTCGGTGATCAAAAAATACCTGTCCATTTTCTCTAATTTATCCTCAGCTATGGTTAAAGTGGAGACTGCCTGCAAACATGAGGCTACAAGGAACAAAATTGACGATTTGGAGACCAAAAAAAGTTTTGTAATGGAAAATGACAAGCCTCATCAAGCGCGGACGCTTTTGTGGAAATTGTTAACAACTTGTCTAAAATTGTTCGCTGAGTCCAGCTCTTTATCTTTTATTCAAAACAATGTTGGTAATCAAAACAATGTTCAATGACCTACAAAGTCAAGCCTCATCGAGCGCGGTCACTTTTTGTAATCGAAAATTTCAGCATCAACCGCGTCTACAAACACACATCTAATACTCGAGTAGGCCACTTTTTTTTCCCCAACTTTCGTTTACTGCAGAATTGAGATTCAGAATTGTCTCAGAAGCATCTATGCTCCTTATAAAATTCCTCTTTATTAAAGTAATATTCAAGTTAGCTCAAATCGGTGAGTTTCATTTCTTAGGCTGCACTCTGCTAGGGAACTAAAACTTATCAAAAGCAGTTGATACTTACCTATTTACTAAGTTTACCACAACAATTAGGCTAAAAAGCATTTGACAAGTGTGAAAAACAAGACTACAATACAAAACTGTTGCACATAAATTTGTTCCCAATTACGCCAATTCCTGCAACCATATCATGTTGAAAGCAACGGTTTTCGTCCGATCACCGAAATTAAGCAAAACTGGGCCTGATTAGTACTTGGATGGGTGACCGCTTGGGAACAACAGGTGTTGTAGGTTTTTTTGAGTATTCAAATCTCATTGAATAATTATATTTGATATCTAAACATTTCAGAGCCTCCAAATCCTCGGTGATCGAAAAAGTTAGGGCTCATCTAGCGCAGATACTTTTTTGAAAATCGGTAAACACGTGTCCAAAAAGACTCGTTCCGCCCACATGTTTTTATTCTATCCCCAACTATGGCTCAAGTGGAGCATGCCCACAAAAAAAGAGCCAAAACGGACTAAAATTGACGATTTGGTGACCAAAACATAGTTCGGTGATCCAAAAAGCTACAACTTATCGAGCGCAGACATATTTTGGAAATCGGTTAAATTTGCCAAAATCGTTTGTTTTGTCCAATTTTTTATTCTATCTCCAACTTGGACCGTCACATTGGACTAAAATTGACACATTGGTGGCCAAAACAACACTCAGGGATCGAAAAATTTAAGCATCATCGAGCGCGGATACTTTTTTTAAAAGAAGATTTCAGCAAAAAAAACATTGTTCCAGGCCATTTTTTCTGGTTCTCCTGCTTGCGTTTACTGAATGATTGATAATTAAAACTGTCTCAGAAACTCAATACTAATTGTAAAATTGCCCTTTATTAAACTAACTTTTAAATTAGTGCAAATCGCTGAGTTCCATTCTTTAGGTTAAACTTTAGGTTAAACAGAACTTATCAAAAAAGTTGATACTTACCTATTTATTATATTTATCAGAACAATTAGCCTAAAAGCATTTGACAAACATGAAGACAAGAGTGCCATACAATACTGTAGTATATAAACTTTTTCCCAATTACAAATGACTACGACCAAACCCTTTTGAGTGCCCCAGTTTTCGTCCGATCACCGAAGTTAAGCAACATTGAGCCTGGTTAGTACTTGGATGGGTGACCGCTAGGCTTTTTGTTTTGAGTATTCAAACCTCATAGAATAATTATATTTGATGTCTACACATTTTAGATCCTCAAAAAACACCGGTGATCGAAAAAGTTCAGGCTCATTGAGCGCGAATACTTTTTTGGAAATTGGTAAAAACTTGTCAAAAATGGTTCGCGGAGTCCGTTCCTTTATCTTTTGTCCCCAACTATGGAAAGTTTGTAACCTTCCTGCAACAAATGCGCCCACTCGGACCAAAAATGTACAATTTGGTAACCAAAACAATGTTCGGTGGTCAAAAAAAACCAGTCCACTTTCTCTAATTTATCCTCAGCTATCGCTAAAGTGGAGCCTGACTGCAAATATGAGCCTACAAGGAACAAAATTGACGATTTGGTGACCAAAAAAATGTTTGGTAATGGAAAATGACAAGCCTCATCAAGCGTGGACACTTTTGTGGAAATTGTTAACAACTTGTCTAAAATGGTTCGCTGAGTCCGGCTTTTTATCTTTTATTCAAAACACTATGGCTCATGTATAACGTGCTCTTAAAAAACGCACCCAATTGGACCAAAATTGACAATTTGGTAATCAAAACAAAGTTCGATGATCTAAAAATTCAAGCCTCATCGAGCGCGGTCACTTTTTATAAACGACAATTTCAGCAACAACCACTTCGTCAAACACACATCTAATACTCGAGTAGGCCACTTAATTTGTTCCCCCACTTTCGTTTACTGCAGAACTGAGATTCGGAATTGTCTCAGAAACATCTATGCTCCTTATAAAATTCCTCTTTATTAAAGTAATTTTTAAGTTAGTGCAAATCGATGAGTTTCATTTCTTAGGCTGCACTCTTCTAGGGAACTAAAACTTATCAAAAACAGTTGATACTTACCTACTTACTAAGTTTACCACAAAAATTAGGCTAAAAAGCATTTGACAAGTGTGAAAAACAAGACTACAATACAAAACTGTTGCATATAAATTCGTTCCCAATTACGCCAATTCCTACAACCATACCATATTGAATGCAACGGTTTCCGTCCGATCCTCCAAATTAAGCAAAATTGGGACTGGAGAGTACTTGGATGGATGACCGCTTCTCAACACCAGGTGTTGTAGGCTTTTTCTTTTGAGTGTGCAAACTACAGAGAATAATTATTGTTGAGATTTACATATTTTAGAGCCTCAAAAGACATCGGTGATCAAAAAAGTTAAGGCTCATTGAGAGCAAATTCTTTTTTGGAAACTGGTAAAAACTTGTCCAAAATGGTTCGCTGAGTCCGCTTCTTTATCTTTTATCCCCAACTATGGAAAGTGTGTAACCTTCCCGCAACAAATGCGCCCACTCGGACCAAAAATTTACAATTTGGTGACCGAAACAATATTCGGTGATCAATAAAAACCAGTCCACTTTTCTCTAATTTATCCTCAGCTAAGGATAAAGTGGAGCCTGCCTGCAAACATGAGCCTACAAGGTACAAAATTGACGATTTGGTGACCAGAAAAATGTTTGGTAATGGAAAATGACAAGCCTCATCAAGCGTGGACACTTTTGTGGAAATTGTTAACAACTTGTCTAAAATGGTTCGCTGAGTCCGGCTTTTTATCTTTTATTCAAAACACTATGGCTCATGTATAACGTGCTCTTAAAAAACGCACCCAATTGGACCAAAATTGACAATTTGGTAATCAAAACAAAGTTCGATGATCTAAAAATTCAAGCCTCATCGAGCGCGGTCACTTTTTATAAACGACAATTTCAGCAACAACCACTTCGTCAAACACACATCTAATACTCGAGTAGGCCACTCTATTTGTTCTCCCACTTTCGTTTACTGCAGAATTGAGATTCGGAGTTGTCTCAGAAACATCTAAGCTCAATATAAAATTCCTCTTTTCTAAAGTAAATTTTAATTTAGTGCAAATCGGTGAGTTTCATTTCTTAGGCTGCACTCTGCTAGGGAACTAAAACTTATCAAAAGCAGTTGATACTTACCTATTTACTAAGTTTACCACAACAATTAGGCTAAAAAGCATTTGACAAGTGTGAAAAACACGACTACAATACAAAACTGTTGCATATAAATTTGTTCCCAATTACGCCAATTCCTACAACCATACCATATTGAATGCGACGGTTTCCGTCCGATCCTCCAAATTAAGCAAAATTGGGACTGGAGAGTACTTGGATGGATGACCGCTTCTCAACACCAGGTGTTGTAGGCTTTTTCTTTTGAGTGTGCAAACTACAGAGAATAATTATTGTTGAGATTTACATATTTTAGAGCCTCAAAAGACATCGGTGATCAAAAAAGTTAAGGCTCATTGAGAGCAAATTCTTTTTTGGAAACTGGTAAAAACTTGTCCAAAATGGTTCGCTGAGTCCGCTTCTTTATCTTTTATCCCCAACTATGGAAAGTGTGTAACCTTCCCGCAACAAATGCGCCCACTCGGACCAAAAATTTACAATTTGGTGACCGAAACAATATTCGGTGATCAATAAAAACCAGTCCACTTTTCTCTAATTTATCTTCAGCTAAGGATAAAGTGGAGCCTGCCTGCAAACATGAGCCTACAAGGTACAAAATTGACGATTTGGTGACCAAAAAAATGTTTGGTAATGGAAAATGACAAGCCTCATCAAGCGTGGACACTTTTGTGGAAATTGTTAACAACTTGTCTAAAATGGTTCGCTGAGTCCGGCTTTTTATCTTTTATTCAAAACACTATGGCTCATGTATAACGTGCTCTTAAAAAACGCACCCAATTGGACCAAAATTGACAATTTGGTAATCAAAACAAAGTTCGATGATCTAAAAATTCAAGCCTCATCGAGCGCGGTCACTTTTTATAAACGACAATTTCAGCAACAACCACTTCGTCAAACACACATCTAATACTCGAGTAGGCCACTCTATTTGTTCTCCCACTTTCGTTTACTGCAGAATTGAGATTCGGAGTTGTCTCAGAAACATCTAAGCTCATTATAAAATTCCTCTTTTCTAAAGTAAATTTTAATTTAGTGCAAATCGGTGAGTTTCATTTCTTAGGCTGCACTCTGCTAGGGAACTAAAACTTATCAAAAGCAGTTGATACTTACCTATTTACTAAGTTTACCACAACAATTAGGCTAAAAAGCATTTGACAAGTGTGAAAAACAAGACTACAATACAAAACTGTTGCATATAAATTTGTTCCCAATTACGCCAATTCCTACAACCATACCATATTGAATGCAACGGTTTCCGTCCGATCCTCCAAATTAAGCAAAATTGGGACTGGAGAGTACTTGGATGGATGACCGCTTCTCAACACCAGGTGTTGTAGGCTTTTTCTTTTGAGTGTGCAAACTACAGAGAATAATTATTGTTGAGATTTACATATTTTAGAGCCTCAAAAGACATCGGTGATCAAAAAAGTTAAGGCTCATTGAGAGCAAATTCTTTTTTGGAAACTGGTAAAAACTTGTCCAAAATGGTTCGCTGAGTCCGCTTCCTTATCTTTTATCCCCAACTATGGAAAGTGTGTAACCTTCCCGCAACAAATGCGCCCACTCGGACCAAAAATTTACAATTTGGTGACCGAAAAAATGTTCGGTGATCAATAAAAACCAGTCCTTTTTTCTCTAATTTATCCTCAGCTAAGGATAAAGTGGAGCCTGCCTGCAAACATGAGCCTACAAGGTACAAAATTGACGATTTGGTGACCAAAAAAATGTTTGGTAATGGAAAATGACAAGCCTCATCAAGCGCGGACAATTTAGTGGAAATTGTTACCAACTTGTCTAAAATGGTTCGCTGAGTCCGGCTTTTTATCTTTTATTCGAAACACTATGGCTCATGTATAACGTTCTCTTAAAAAACGCACCCAATAGGACCAAAATTGACAATTTGGTAATCAAAACAAAGTTCGATGATCTAAAAATTCAAGCCTCATCGAGCGCAGTCACTTTTTATAAACGACATTTTCAGCAACAACCACTTCTTCAAACACACATCTAATACTCGAGTAGGCCACTCTATTTGTTCTCCCACTTTCGTTTACTGCAGAATTGAGATTCGGTGTTGTCTCAGAAACATCTAAGCTCATTATAAAATTCCTCTTTTTTGAAGTAAATTTTAATTTAGTGCAAATCGGTGAGTTTCATTTCTTAGGCTGCACTCTGCTAGGGAACTAAAACTTATCAAAAGCAGTTGATATTTACCTATTTACTAAGTTTACCACAACAATTAGGCTAAAAAGCATTTGACAAGTGTGAAAAACAAGACTACAATACAAAACTGTTGCATATAAATTCGTTCCCAATTACGCCAATTCCTACAACCATACCATATTGAATGCAACGGTTTCCGTCCGATCCTCCAAATTAAGCAAAATTGGGACTGGAGAGTACTTGGATGGATGACCGCTTCTCAACACCAGGTGTTGTAGGCTTTTTCTTTTGAGTGTGCAAACTACAGAGAATAATTATTGTTGAGATTTACAAATTTTAGAGCCTCAAAAGGCATCGGTGATCAAAAAAGTTAAGGCTCATTGAGAGCAAATTCTTTTTTGGAAACTGGTAAAAACTTGTCCAAAATGGTTCGCTGAGTCCGCTTCTTTATCTTTTATCCCCAACTATGGAAAGTGTGTAACCTTCCCGCAACAAATGCGCCCACTCGGACCAAAAATTCACAATTTGGTGACCGAAACAAGGTTCGGTGATCAATAAAAACCAGTCCACTTTTCTCTAATTTATCCTCACCTAAGGATAAAATGGAGCCTGCCTGCAAACATGAGCCTACAAGGTACAAAATTGACGATTTGGTGACCAAAAAATTGTTTGGTAATGGAAAATGACAAGCCTCATCAAGCGCGGACAATTTAGTGGAAATTGTTACCAACTTGTCTAAAATGGTTCTCTGAGTCCGGCTTTTTATCTTTTATTCAAAACACTATGGCTCATGTATAACGTGCTCTTAAAAAACGCACCCAATTGGACCAAAATTGACAATTTGGTAATCAAAACAAAGTTCGATGATCTAAAAATTCAAGCCTCATCGAGCGCGGTCACTTTTTATAAACGACAATTTCAGCAACAACCACTTCTTCAAACACACATCTAATACTCGAGTAGGCCACTCTATTTGTTCTCCCACTTTCGTTTACTGCAGAATTGAGATTCGGAGTTGTCTCAGAAACATCTAAGCTCATTATAAAGTTCCTCTTTTTTAAAGTAAATTTTAATTTAGTGCAAATCGGTGAGTTTCATTTCTTAGGCTGCACTCTGCTAGGGAACTAAAACTTATCAAAAGCAGTTGATACTTACCTATTCACTAAGTTTACCACAACAATTAGGCTAAAAAGCATTTGACAAGTGTGAAAAACAAGACTACAATACAAAACTGTTGCATATAAATTCGTTCCCAATTACGCCAATTCCTACAACCATACCATATTGAATGCAACGGTTTCCGTCCGATCCTCCAAATTAAGCAAAATTGGGACTGGAGAGTACTTGGATGGATGACCGCTTCTCAACACCAGGTGTTGTAGGCTTTTTCTTTTGAGTGTGCAAACTACAGAGAATAATTATTGTTGAGATTTACAAATTTTAGAGCCTCAAAAGGCATCGGTGATCAAAAAATTAAGGCTCATTGAGAGCAAATTTTTTTTCCGAAACTGGTAAAAACTTGTCCAAAATGGTTCGCTGAGTCCGCTTCTTTATCTTTTATCCCCAACTATGGAAAGTGTGTAACCTTCCCGCAACAAATGCGCCCACTCGGACCAAAAATTCACAATTTGGTGACCGAAACAATGTTCGGTGATCAATAAAAACCAGTCCACTTTTCTCTAATTTATCCTCAGCTAAGGATAAAGTGGAGCCTGCCTGCAAACATGAGCCTACAAGGTACAAAATTGACGATTTGGTGACCAAAAAAATGTTTGGTAATGGAAAATGACAAGCCTCATCAAGCGCGGACAATTTAGTGGAAATTGTTACCAACTTGTCTAAAATGGTTCGCTGAGTCCGGCTTTTTATCTTTTATTCAAAACACTATGGCTCATGTATAACGTGCTCTTAAAAAACGCACCCAATTGGACCAAAATTGACAATTTGGTAATCAAAACAAAGTTCGATGATCTAAAAATTTAAGCCTCATCGAGCTCGGTCACTTTTTATAAACGACAATTTCAGCAACAACCACTTCCTCAAACACACATCTAATACTCGAGTAGGCCTCTCTATTTGTTCTCCCACTTTCGTTTACTGCAGAATTGAGATTCGGAGTTGTCTCAGAAACATCTAAGCTCATTATAAAATTCCTATCTTTTAAAGTAACTTTTAATTTAGTGCAAATCGGTGAGTTTCATTTCTTAGGCTGCACTCTGCTAGGGAACTAAAACTTATCAAAAGCAGTTGATACTTACCTATTTACTAAGTTTACCACAACAATTAGGCTAAATAGCATTTGACAAGTGTGAAAAACAAGACTACAATACAAAACTGTTGCATATAAATTCGTTCCCAATTACGCCAATTCCTACAACCATACCATATTGAATGCAACGGTTTCCGTCCGATCCTCCAAATTAAGCAAAATTGGGACTGGAGAGTACTTGGATGGATGACCGCTTCTCAACACCAGGTGTTGTAGGCTTTTTCTTTTGAGTGTGCAAACTACAGAGAATAATTATAGTTGATATTTACATATTTCAGAGCCTCAAAAGACATCGTTGATCGAAAAAGTTAAGGTTCATTGAGCGCAAATACTTTTTTGGAAATTGGTAAAAACTTGTCCAAAATGGTTCGCTGAGTCCGCTTCTTTATCTTTTATCCGCAACTATTGAAGTGTGTAGCCTTCCCGCAATAAATGCGCCCACTCGGACCAAAAACTTACAATTTGGTGCCCGAAACAATGTTCGGTGATTAAAAAAACCAGTCCACTTTTCTCTAATTCATCCTCAGTTATGGCTAAAGTGGAGTCTGCCTGCAAACATGAGCCTACAAGGAACAAAATTGACGATTTGGTGACCAGAAAAATGTTTGGTAATGGAAAATGACAAGCCTCATCAAGCGCGGACACTTTTGTGGAAATTGTTAACAACTTGTCTAAAATGGTTCGCTGAGTCCGGCTTTTTATCTTTTATTCAAAACACTATGGCTCATGTGTAACCTGCTCTTAAAAATCGCACCCAATTGTACCAAAATTGACAACTTGGTAATCAAAACAAAGTTCGATGATCTAAAAAGTCAAGCCTCATCGAGCGCGGTCACTTTTTGTAAACGACAATTTCAGCAACAACCACTTCTCCATAAACACACATCTAATACTCGAGTAGGCCACTTTATTTGTTTTCCCACTTTCGTTTACTGCAGAATTGAGATTCGGAGTTGTCTCAGAAACATCTATGCTCATTATAAAATTCCTCTTTTTTAAAGTAAATTTTAAGTTAGTGCAAATCGCTGAGTTTCATTTCTTAGGCTGCACGCCACTAGGGAATTAAAACTTATCAAAAGCAGTTGATACTTGCCTATTTACTAAGTCTACCAGAACAATTAGGCAAAAAAGCATTTGAAAAGCGTGAAAAACCAGACTACAATACAAAACTGTTGCATATAAATTCGTTCCCAATTAGGCCAATTCCTACAACCATACCATGTTGAATGCAACGGTTTTCGTCCGATCACCGAAACTAAGCGAAATTGGGACTGGAGAGTACTTGGATGGATGACCGCTTCGTAACACCAGGTGTTGTAGGCTTTTTCTTTTGAGTGTGCAAACTACAGAGAATAATTATAGTTGATATTCACATATTTCAGAGCCTCAAAAGACATCGTTGATCGAAAAAGTTAAGGCTCATTGAGCGCAAATACTTTTTTGGAAATTGGAAAAAACTTGTCCAAAATGGTTCGCTGAGTCCGCTTCTTTATCTTTTATCCGCAACTATTGAAGTGTGTAGCCTTCCCGCAATAAATGCGCCCACTCGGACCAAAAACTTACAATTTGGTGCCCGAAACAATGTTCGGTGATTAAAAAAACCAGTCCACTTTTCTCTAATTCATCCTCAGTTATGGCTAAAGTGGAGTCTGCCTGCAAACATGAGCCTACAAGGAACAAAATTGACGATTTGGTGACCAAAAAAATGTTTGGTAATGGAAAATGACAAGCCTCATCAAGCGCGGACACTTTTGTGGAAATTGTTAACAACTTGTCTTAAATGGTTCGCTGAGTCCGGCTTTTTATCTTTTATTCAAAACACTATGGCTCATGTGTAACCTGCTCTTAAAAATCGCACCCAATTGTACCAAAATTGACAACTTGGTAATCAAAACAAAGTTCGATGATCTAAAAAGTCAAGCCTCATCGAGCGCGGTCACTTTTTGTAAACGACAATTTCAGCAACAACCACTTCTCCATAAACACACATCTAATACTCGAGTAGGCCACTTTATTTGTTTTCCCACTTTCGTTTACTGCAGAATTGAGATTCGGAGTTGTCTCAGAAACATCTATGCTCATTATAAAATTCCTCTTTTTTAAAGTAAATTTTAAGTTAGTGCAAATCGCTGAGTTTCATTTCTTAGGCTGCACGCCACTAGGAAATTAAAACTTATCAAAAGCAATTGATACTTGCCTATTTACTAAGTCTACCAGAACAATTAGGCAAAAAAGCATTTGAAAAGCGTGAAAAACAAGACTACAATAAAAAACTGTTGCATATAAATTCGTTCCCAATTACGCCAATTCCTACAACCATACCATGTTGAATGCAACGGTTTTCGTCCGATCACCGAAATTAAGCGAAATTGGGACTAGAGAGTACTTGGATGGATGACCGCTTCGTAACACCAGGTGTTGTAGGCTTTTTCTTTTGAGTGTGCAAACTACAGAGAATAATTATAGTTGATATTTACATATTTCAGAGCCTCAAAAGCCATCATTGATCGAAAAAGTTAAGGCTCATTGAGCGCAAATACTTTTTTGGAAATTGGTAAAAACTTGTCCAAAATGGTTCGCTGAGTCCGCTTCTTTATCTTTTATCCCCAACTATGGAAAGTGTGTAACCTTCCCGCAACAAATGCGCCCATTCGGACCAAAAATTTACAATTTGGTGACCGAAACAATGTTCGGTGATCAATAAAAACCAGTCCACTTTTCTCTAATTTATCCTCAGCTATGGCTAAAGTGGAGCCTGCCTGCAAACATGAGCCTACAAGGAACAAAATTGACGATTTGGTTACCAAAAAAATGTTTGGTAATGGAAAATGACAAGCCTCAACAAGCGCGGACACTTTTGTGGAAATTGTTAACAACTTGTCTAAAAATGTTCGATGAGTCCGGCTTCTTATCTTTTATTCAAAACACTATGGATCATGTGTAACCTGCTCTTAAAAAACGCACCCAATTGGACCAAAATTGACAACTTGTTAATAAAAACAAATTTCGATAGTCTAAAAAGTCAAGCCTCATCGAGCGCGGTCACTTTTTGTAAACGAAAATTTCAGCAACAACCACTTCTCCAAACAAACATCTAATACTCGTGTTCACTTTATTTGTTCCCCCACTTTACTGCAGAATTGAGATTCGGAATTGTCTCAGAAACATCTATGCTCCTTATAAAATTCCTCTTTATTAAAGTAATTTTTAAGTTAGTGCAAATCGGTGAGTTTCATCGAGCGCAGTCACTTTTTGTAAACGAAAATTTCAGCAACAACCACTTCTCCAAACAAACATCTAATACTCGTGTAGGCCACTTTATTTGTTCCCCCACTTTACTGCAGAATTGAGATTCGGAATTGTCTCAGAAACATCTATGCTCCTTATAAAATTCCTCTTTATTAAAGTAATTTTTAAGTTAGTGCAAATCGGTGAGTTTCATCGAGCGCGGTCACTTTTTGTAAACGAAAATTTCAGCAACAACCACTTCTCCAAACAAACATCTAATACTCGTGTAGGCCACTTTATTTGTTCCCCCACTTTACTGCAGAATTGAGATTCGGAATTGTCTCAGAAACATCTATGCTCCTTATAAAATTCCTCTTTATTAAAATAATTTTTAAGTTAGTGCAAATCGATGAGTTTCATTTCTTAGGCTGCACTCTTCTACGGAACTAAAACTTATCAAAAACAGTTGATACTTACCTACTTACTAAGTTTACCACAACAATTAGGCTTAAAAGCATTTGACAAGTGTGAAAAACAAGACTACAATACAAAACTGTTGCATATAAATTCGTTCCCAATTACGCCAATTCCTACAACCATACCATGTTGAATGCAACGGTTTTCGTCCGATCACCGAAGTTAAGCAAAATTGGGATTGGAGAGTACTTGGATGGATGACCACTTCGTAACACCAGATGTTGTAGGCTTTTTCTTTTGAGTGTGCAAACTACAGAGAATAATTATAGTTGATATTTACATATTTTAGAGCCTCAAAAGACATCAGTGATCAAAAAAGTTAAGGCTCATTGAGCGCAAATTCTTTCTTGGAAACTGGTAAAAACTTGTCCAAAATGGTTCACTGAGTCCGCTTCTTTATCTTTTATCCCCAACTATGGAAGTGTGTAAACTTCCCGCAACACATGCGCCCACTCGGACCAAAAATTTACAATTTTGTGACCGGAACAATGTTCGGTGATAAAAAAAACCAGTCCAACTTTCTCTTATTTATCCTCAGCTATGGCTAAAGTGGAGCCTGCCTGCAAATATGAGCCTACAAGGAACAAAATTGACGATTTGGCGACCAAAAAAATGTTTGGTAATGGAAAATGACAAGCCTCATCAAGCGCGGACACTTTTGTGGAAATTGTTAACAACTTGTCTAAAATGGTTCGCTGAGTCCGGCTTTTTATCTTTTATTCAAAACACTATGGCTCATGTGTAACCTGCTCTTAAAAACGCACCCAATTGTACCAAAATTGACAACTTGGTAATCAAAAGAAAGTTCGATGATCTAAAAAGTCAAGCCTCATCGAGCGCGGTCACTTTTTGTAAACGACAATTTCAGCAACAACCACTTCTCCAAACAAACATCTAATACTCGTGTAGGCCACTTTATTTGTTCCCCCACTTTACTGCAGAATTGAGATTTGGAATTGTCTCAGAAACACCTATGCTCCTTATAAAATTCCTCTTTATTAAAGTAATTTTTAAGTTAGTGCAAATCGGTGAGTTTCATCGAGCGCGGTCACTTTTTGTAAACGAAAATTTCAGCAACAACCACTTCTCCAAACAAACATCTAATTCTCGTGTAGGCCACTTTATTTGTTCCCCCACTTTACTGCAGAATTGAGATTCGGAATTGTCTCAGAAACATCTATGCTCCTTAAAAAATTCCTCTTTATTAAAGTAACTTTTAAGTTAGTGCAAATCGGTGAGTTTCATCGAGCGCGGTCACTTTCTGTAAACGACAATTTCAGCAACAACCACTTCTCCATAAACACTTCCAATAATCGTGTTAGGTATTTTATTAGTTTCCCCGTTTTCGTTTACAGCAGAATTGAGATTTGGAATTGTCTCAGAAACATCTAAGCTTATTGTAAATTTCACCTTTATTGAACTAAATTTTGTGTTAGGCTGCACTTTGAATACATTCAATTGAAACTTCAAAAGCAGTTGATAGTTACCTATTTACTAAATTTACCACAACAAATAGACTAAAAGCATTTGACAAGTGGGAAAAACAAGACTACAATTCAAAACTGTTGCATATAAATTTGTTCCCAATTACGCCAATTCCTACTACTATACCCTGTTGAATGCACCGGTTCTCGTCCGATCACCGAAGGTAAGCAACAGTGAGCCTGGCTAGTGCTTGGATGGCTGACCGCTTCGTAACACCAGGTGTTGTAGGCTTTTTCTTTTGAGTGTGCAAACTACAGAGAATATTTATAGTTGATATTTACGTATTTTAGAGCCTCAAAAAATCTCGTTGATCGAAAAAGTTATGGTCTATCGAGCGCGGATACTTTTTTGGAAATTGATAAAACTTAGTCAAAAATGGTTTGCTGAGTCCAGTTCTTTATCTTGTATCACCAACTATAGCTAATGTGTTAGCTGCCCGCAAAAATCCGCCCATTCAGACCAAAAATTCACAATTTGGTGACCGAAACAATGTCCGGTGATAGAATAATTCCAGTCCACTTTTCTCTGTTTTATCCTCAACTTTGGCTTAAGTGAAGCCTGCCCGCAAAAATGAGATTGATAAAACTCGTCCAAATGGTTCGCTGAGTCCGATTTCTTAAATTTTATCCCTAAGTATGCCTAATGTGGAGCATGGCCACAAAAACGCGTCCAATTGAACCAAAATTGACAATTTGGGGACTAAAACGGAGTTTGATGAAGGAAAAAGCTATATAAGCTAAGCCTCATCGAGCGCGGGCACTTTTTGGAAATTGGTAACAATTTGTCTAAAATGGTTCGCTGAATCCGCTTCTTTTATCCCCAACACCAATGCTAATGCGTAACCTGCCGCAAAACAATGCACCCAATCAGACTAAATTTGACAACTTCGTAATCAAAGCAATATTCGATGATCGAAAAAGTCAAGCTTCATCGAGCGCAGTCACTTTATGTAAACGACAATTTCAGCAACAACCACTTCTCCAAAAACACTTCCAATAATCGTGTTAGCTATTTTATTAGTTCCCCCGCTTTCGTTTATAGCAGAATTGAGATTTGGAATTGTCTCAGAGTCTCAGAAACATCAAAGCTTATTATAAATTTCACCTTTATTGAACTAATTTTTACGTTAGGCTGCACTCTCAATGCATTCAACTAAAACTTTTCGAAAAAAGTTGATACCTACGTATTTACTAAGTCTATCACAGTAATTTGGCTAAGAGCATTTGACAGGTGTGAAAATCAGGACTAAAATACAAAACTTTTGCATATAAATCCGTTCCCAAATACGCCAATTCCCACGAGCATATCATGTTGAATGCACCGGTTTGCGTCCGATCACCGAAGGTAAGCAACAGTGGGCCTGGTTAGTACTTGGATGGCTGATCGCTTCGTAACACCAGGTGTTGTAGGCTTTTTTTGAGTGTGCAAACTACAGAGAATAATTATATTAGATATTTACGTATTTAAGAGCCTCAAATAGCCTCGGTGATCGAAAAGTTAAGGCTTATCGAGCGCGGAAATTATTTTGGAAATTGGTAAAAAACTTGTCTAAAATGGTTCGCTGAGTCCACCTCTTTATCTTGTATCCCCAACTATAGCTAATGTGTCAGCTGCCCGCAAAAATCCGCCCATTCAGACCAAAAATTCACAATTTGGTGACCGAAACAATGTCCGGTGATAGAAAAATTCCGGTCCACTTTTCTCTGTTTTATCCTCAACTATGGCTAAAGTGGAGCCTGCGTGCAAAGATGAGATTGATAAAATTTGTCCAAATAATTCGCTGAGTCCGATTTTTTAAAATTTTGTCGCTAATTATGCCTAATGTGGAGCATGACAACTTTGGCTAAAGTGAAGCCTGCCCGCAAAAATGAGATTGATAAAACTCGTCCAAATGGTTCGCTGAGTCCGATTACTTAAATTGAATCCCTAAGTATGCCTAATGTGGAGCATGGCCACAAAAACGCGTCCAATTGAACCAAAATTGACAATTTGGGGACTAAAACGGAGTTTGATGAAGGAAAAAGCTATATAAGCTAAGCCTCATCGAGCGCGGGCACTTTTTGGAAATTGGTAACAATTTGTCTAAAATGGTTCGCTGAATCCGCTTCTTTTATCCCCAACACCAATGCTAATGCGTAACTTGCCGCAAAAAAATGCACCCAATCAGACTAAATTTGACAACTTCGTAATCAAAACAATATTCGATGATCGAAAAAGTCAAGCTTCATCGAGCGCAGTCACTTTATCTAAACGACAATTTCAGCAACAACCACTTCTCCAAAAACACTTCCAATAATCGTGTTAGCTATTTTATTAGTTCCCCCGCTTTCGTTTACAGCAGAATTGAGATTTGGAATTGTCTCAGAGTCTCAGAAACATCAAAGCTTATTATAAATTTCACCTTTATTGAACTAATTTTTATGTTAGGCTGCACTCTGAATGCATTCAACTAAAACTTTTCGAAAAAAGTTGATACCTACGTATTTACTAAGTCTATCACAGTAATTTGGCTAAGAGCATTTGACAGGTGTGAAAATCCAAGACTAAAATACAAAACTTTTGCATATAAATCCGTTCCCAATTACGCCAACTCCCACGAGCATATCATGTTGAATGCACCGGTTCGCGTCCGATCACCGAAGGTAAGCAACAGTGGGCCTGGTTAGTACTTGGATGGCTGATCGCTTCGTAACACCAGGTGTTGTAGGCTTTTTTTGAGTGTGCAAACTACAGAGAATAATTATATTTGATATTTACGTATTTAAGAGCCTCAAATAGCCTCGGTGATCGAAAAGTGAAGGCTTATCGAGCGCGGAAATTATTTTGGAAATTGGTAAAAACTTGTCTAAAATGGTTCGCTGAGTCCACCTCTTTATCTTGTATCCCCAACTATAGCTAATGTGTCAGCTGCCCGCAAAAATCCGCCCATTCAGACCAAAAATTCACAATTTGGTGACCGAAACAATGTCCGGTGATAGAAAAATTCCAGTCCACTTTTCTCTGTTTTATCCTCAACTATGGCTAAAGTGGAGCCTGCGCGCAAAGATGAGATTGATAAAATTTGTCCAAATAGTTCGCTGAGTCCGATTTTTTTAAATTTTATCGCTAATTATGCCTAATGTGGAGCATGACCACAAAAAACGAGCCCAATTGAACCAAAATTGACAATTTGGTGACCAAAACGGAGTTTGGTGATGGAAAAAGCTAAGCCTCATCGAGCGCGGACACTTTTCGGTAAATTGGTAAGAACATGTCTAAGGTGGAGCCTTTGGCTAAGTTGGAGCCTGCCCAGGAAAAATGAGTTCAACTGGATCATAATTGACGATTTGTAAACCAAAAAAATTTCGGTGATAAAACAAGTTAAGCCTCATCGAGCGCGGACATTTTTCTGGAAATTGGTAAGACTTTGTCCAAATTGAAATGGTTCACTGGATCCGATTCTTCTTCTTTTATCCCCAACTATGGCTACTTTGTAACTTGCCCACAAAAAGTGAGCCAAATCGGACCAAAATTGACGATTTGGTAATTAAAAAAAAGTTTGGTGATCAAAGACAATAAGTCTCATTGAGCGCGGTCACTTTTTGTAGACGACAATTTCAACTATTGACCCAAACAAAATTCGAATACTCGTGTATGACTTTTTAAGTCTTTTCCCGCTTTCGTATACTGCAAAATTGAGAATTGGAACTGTCTCAGACACATCAAAACTATTTTTATAATCCCCCTTTATAAAACTAAATTTTAAGTTAGTGCAAATCGGTAAGTTTCAAACTTTCGGCTGCACTCCGCTTACGTAGAATGCATTCAAATAAAACTTATCAGATAAAGTTGATACTTACCTATTTACTAAGTTTATCACAACAATTAGGCTGAAATCATTTGACAAGTATGAAAGCAAGTGTACAATACAGTACTGTTGAATTAAAATTTGTTCCCAATTACAAGTGACTAAAACCATACCATGTTGATTGCACCGCTTTTTGTCCGATCATCGAGATTAGGCAAGATTGCGCTGGTTTAGTGCTTCGAAGGGTGACCGCCTGGGAATATCAGCTAATTTAGGCTTTTTTAGCGTTAAAACCTTATGGAGTATTTATTTTTGACATTTTCACACTTCAGAGCCTCAAAAAGCTTCGGTTATCGAAAAAGTAAAGCATCATCGAGCGTGAACTTTTTTTTGGAAATGGAGAAAAATTTGTCCAAAGTGGTTCAAATCAATGAAACCACTTTTTTCTATTTTATCGTCAACTATGGCTAAAGTGGAGCCTGCCCACAAAAATGAGGCTAGGCTGCAGGAAACAAAATTGGCATTTTGGTCACCAAAACAGAGTTCAGTAATGGAAAATGCCAAGCCTCATCGAGCGCGGACACTTTTCTGGAAATTGGTAAAAACATGTCCAAAACAGTTCACTGAGTCCGATTCTTCTTCTTTGATCCCCAACTATGACTATTGTGTAACTTGCCCACTGACGTTGAGCCCACTTGGACCAAAAACTTTCGACTTGGTGACCAAAACAATGTTCCGTGATCGAAAAAATTACGGCTCATCGAGCAGCGACGCTTTTTTGGTATATTGGTAAGAACAAGTCCAAAATTGTTCGCTCAGTCCAAATTTTCTTGTTTTATCCCCAACTACGGCTGAAGTAGAGCCTGCACACATAAAAAAGCCAAATCGGACCAAAATTGACGATTTGGTAACGGAAAAAGATTCGGTGATCGAAGAAGTTAGGCCTCACCGAGCTTGGACATTTTTTTTAGAAATGGTTGAAAGTTTGTGCAAAGTGGTTCGCTGAGTCGTTTTTTTATCCTCAACTAAGGCTAAAGGGGAGCTTGCCCATAGAAAAATGAGCGCAAACGGATTTAAAATGACGATTTGATGACAAAAACAAAGTTGAGTGATCGATGAAGTTAAGCCTCATCGAGCACGGACACTTTTCAGGAAATTGGTAAAAACTTGTCAATGATGGTTCACTTTTTCTTGAGTCCAATTTTTCTTCTTTTATCCCCAACTATGGCTTTTGTGTATTTTGCCCACAAGAATTTGATCCTAATCGGATCAAAATTGCCGATTTGATAACCTAAAAAGTTTGGTGATCGATGAAAATGAGTTTCATCGAGCGCGGTTACTTTTTGTAAACAATTTCGGCAAGAACCATTGCACCAAACACATTTCCAATACTCTTATAGGCCTTTCTATTTGTTTTGCGCTTTCGTCTACTACAGACTTGAGAATTGGAACTGTCTCAGAAACATCTATACTATTTGTATAATCCCACTTTAGTAAACAAAACTTTAAGTTAGTGCAAATCGGTGAGTTTCATTTTTTAGGCTGCAATCCGCTAATGCAAAATGCATTCAAAAAAATTATCAGATAAAGTTGATACTTACCTATTTACTAAGTTTATCACAACAATAAGGCTAAAAGCAATTCACCACTGATTTTTCCAATTACCGGCCTAAACCCACTGAAGTCATGCTTTCGGCTCAATGTCCGGTTATACAGGTTCCTCGGACCCAACTGATCTGTCCTCTGTTTTGCACCCGTTCCACTGTTTTTTGGCTGGTTGGAATAAAAAATTTGTGCCTTGGTAATAAAACACTGTATGGCTACGAATTTCATAAATAAAAACACAACCGTGGCCAAAATTGCATGTATTAAAATAGTATTTCGCAAACCGCAGGGCGAGCAGTTAAAGTAATCCTATATATGAATATACGATGACAATACGATACTGTTGTATATAAATTTACTCCCACTTACGCAAATGCCTACAACCATACCATGTTGAATGCACCGGTTCTCGTCCGATCACCGAAGTTAAGCAACATTGGGCCTGGTTAGTACTTGGATGGGTGACCGCTTGGGAACACCAGGTGTTGTAGGCTTTTTTCAAGTATTCAAACCTCGTAGAATAATTTTTTCTGATATTTACACATTTTAGAGCCTCAAAAAGCCTCGGTGATCGAAAAAGTTAAGCCTCATCGAGCGCGGATACTTTTTTGAAGATTGGTAAAAACTTTTCCAAAACGGTTCGCTGTGTCCAATTTTTTGTCTTTTTCCCAATTACGGCTTAGGTGAAGCTTGCCCAAAAAAATGAGCCAAATCGGACTAAAATTGAGGATTTGGTGACCAAAACAAAGTTCGGTGATCGAAAAAATTAAGCCTCATCGAGTTCGGATACTTTTTGTAAATCACAATTTCAGCAGAAAGCATTGCTCCAAACATACTCCACATACTTGTATAGGCCACTTCATTTGTTCCCCTGCTTCCGTTTACTGCAGGATTGAGATTTAGAACTGTCTCAGAAACATCTATGCTTTTTGTAAAATTCCCCTTCATTAAACTAAGTTATAAGCTAGTGCAAACCGATGAGTTGCGTTCTCTAGGCTTCACTCCGCTAACACAGAATGCTAGAATGCATTAAACAAAAAATTATCAAGTGACGTTGAAACTTACCTATTTACTAAGTTTATCACAACAATAAGGCTAAAAAGATTTGACAAGTATGAAAACAAGGCTACAATACAATACTGCTGTATATATATTCGGTCCCAATTGCTTAACTGCCTACAACCATACCATTATGAATTCACCGATTTTTGTCCCATCACCAAAATTAAGCAACATTGGGCCTGTTTAGTGCTTCCCAGGTTGACTGCTTGAGAACAACAGGGGGTCGTAGGCTTTTCTTTTGAGTGCTCAAACCTGAAAGGATAATTGTATTTGATATTTGCACATTTTAGAACCACAAAAAGGCCGCGGTGGTCAAAAAAGTTAGTTCAGCATTATCGAGTGGGGTCACTTTTTGTAATTGACAATTTCAGCAATTATCGCTGCTCCAAGCACACTTACAATACTCCTGTAGGCCATTTTATTTGTTCCACTGCTTTCGTTTATTGCAGAACTTAGATTTGAAACTGCCTCAAAAACATCTCTGCTAAAGGTAAAATTCCCCTTTTTTAAACTAATTTTAATAAGTGCAAACCATGACTTCAGTTAATTAAGCTGCACTCCAGTAATGCAGAACACATTTATATAAATATATCAAACAAAATTGATACTTACAAATTTACAAAGTTTATCACAACAATTAGGATAAAACGATTTGACGAGTATGAATACAGGACTACAATACAATAATGTTGTATATAAATTTGTTCCCAAATACTTAAATGCCTACGTCCATACCATGTAGAATGCACCGGTTTTCGTCCAATCACCAAAAATAAGCAACATTGCGCCCGATTAGTGCTTCGCAGGTTGACTGTTTGGGAACAACAGGGTTTGTAGGCTTTTCTTTTGAGTGCTCAAACTTCAAAGGATAATTGTGTTTGATATTTGCACACAAAAGCCCGCGATGATCAAAATAGTTAGTTAAGTATCATCGAGCGCGGTCACTTTTTTGTAAACAACGTTTTCAGCAATAACCGCTGCTCCAAAGACAATTCCAATACTCGTTTACGCCAATTTATTTGTTCCCCCGCTTTCGTTTACAGCAGAATTGAGATTTGGAACTGTCTCAGAAACATCTATGCTAATTGTAAAATTCCTCTATATAAAACTAATTTTTAAGCTAGTGCAATTCGGTGAGTTGCATTCTCTGGGCTTCACTCAGCTAACGCAGAATGCATTCAACTAAAACTTATCATTTAAAGTTGATACTTACTTATTTACTACATTTATCACAACAATTAGGCTAAAGGGATTTGACAAGTATGAATACAAGACTTTAATACAATACTGTTGTACATAAATTCGTTCCTAATTACGCAAATGTCTAAAACCATACAGGTTGAATCCACCGGTTTTTGTCCGATCACCGAAGTTAAGCCACATTGGGCCTGTTTAGTGCTTCGAAGGGTGACTGCTTGGAAACAACAGGTGTTGTAGGCTTTTTCTTTTGAGTGTTCAAACCTCACAGAATAATTATATTGGATATTTGCATTTTTTACAGTTTCTAAAGGCCTCGCTGATCAAAAAAGTTAGTTAAGCATTATCGAGTGGGGTCATCTTTTATAAACAACAATTTCAGCAATAACCGCTGCTCCAAACACAGATCCAATACTCGTGTAGGCCTCTTTTTTGTTCCCCCGCTTTCGTTTACTGCAAAATTGAGATTCGGAACTGACTCAGAAACATCTATGCCAATTGTAAAATTCCTCTTTATTTAGCTAAACTTTAAGTTAGTGCAAATTGGTGAGTTCAATTCTTTAGGCTGCACTTCGCTAACGCAGAATGCATTCAACTAAAATTTATCAAATAAAGTTGAAGCTTACCTATTTACTAAGTTCATCACAACAATAAGGCTAAAAGCAATTCACCACTGATTTTCCCAATTACCGGCCTAAACCCACTGAAGTCATGCTTCCGGTTCAATGTCTGGTTATACAGGTTCCTCGGACGCAATTCATCTGTCCTTTGTTTTACGGCCGTTCCCCTGTATTGTGGATGGTTGGATTAAAAAGTTTGTGCGTCGGTCATAAAACACTGTATGGCTACGAATTGCATAAATTATAACACAACCAGGGCTAAAATTGCATGTATTAAGTGACTAATTTGCAAACCGCAGGGCGAGCAGTTAAAGTAATCCTATATCTGAATATACGATGACAATACAATACTGTTGTATAAAAATTCGTTCCCACCTACGCAAATGCCTACAACCATACCATGTTGTCCGTTCAACGAAATTAAGGAAGATTGGACCTGCTTAGTACTTGGAAGGGTGAACGCCTGGGAACATCAAGTGTTGTAAGCTTGTTTTATAGCATTAAAATCTCATTGTATAATTATATTTGATATTTGCACATTTTAGACTCTCAAAATACTCGGTGATCGAAAAGGTTAAGCATAATCGAGCGCGGAAACTTTTCTGGAAACGGGTAAAATTTAGTCCAAAGTGGTTCGCTGACTTCATTTGTTCTATTTTATCCCATTCACGGCTAAAGAGGAGCCTGCCCACAAAAAATGAGTCCAAACGGACCAAAAACGACAATTTGATGACGAAAACAAAGTTGGGTGATCAATAAAGTTAAGCCTAATCGAGCGCAATTTCTGCAATAGCCATTGCTCCAAACACACTTCCGATATTCGCGTGCAGGCCATTTTTTTCATTCTCCCCGCTTCCGTTTTCTGCAGAATTGAGATTTAGAACTGTTTTAGAAACATCTATACTTATTGTAAAATTCCTTTTAGTGAACACTTACAGCTATCAAAGAGAATGGACTGAAAACCATTCCATATCATAGTGCCAATCGAAGCGGCTGTAAATATAGACAAACTGAAAATAAACTTAGCCAGGTAACCCATCTGTTAAACTATGAAACGCTCATTGAATTAGATGATTTGACAAACAACAATAAAGCTATAAAACATTTTTATCGCCAAAAAGATAAGATTAAAGAAATTGATCATTACAAAATGTTACATTTGATGAGGCTTAACTTTTTCAGTCACCGAACTTTGTTCAAGTCACCAAATCGTCAATTTTGATTGAAATTTGCTCATTTTTTGTGGTCAGGTGCCACTTTAGCCAAACTTTGTCCTAAATTAAAAAATTATGGCTCAGTCACTCGAAAATTTAGAAGTGCGTGAAAATGTCACATGAGAAGTCAGAGATTATTCTAGAAAAAGCGCAAAGATGGTCAAGCAAAAAAAATGCATTAAAATTACAGTCGGTGGATTACCCGAAACGACGCGAAGAGTCGTACAATATAATCTCTAAATCAGAAGAATCAAGAGAAAGAGAAGGCGTTCCGCCTAAATCGGAAGTGTTGAAAAAAGGAGACGCGTTTATTGATTTGAGGGCTTGGGTTGGTGTTGGGGGCAGGTATATGAAAGGGAGGGTAGCTTGGGTGCGCGGTAGGTGGGTGGGGGTGGGTGTAGGTTGGTTGGGGGCGGGGGGCGTAGGGCGTAGTTGGGTTAGGGGGTAGTAATGTACGGGGGAGGTAGGTTGGGGGCGTAGGTTAATGGGGGGGGGGGGGGGGGGGGTAGGTAGATGGGGCAGGGGGGTCCCTTTCCTCCGCCAATTCGTTGAAGATATCCGATATCTGGGTTATGCTGGTTATTTAATTGTATACCCAGTAGATCATGTCTTGTAATATTTCAACTATACCCGTCGTTTGGCTGTGTAGTCGCACTTTCGTGTGTTTTGATTTCCTCGCAGCTGCGGTACTGGTATGATCTCTTGGCTAATAGGTTTGGCCTTGTCCTTTTTCTACTTTGGCATCCCTTCCTGTACATTTCGGATTTCTCTCTGTATTTGAGCATAGGGAAGAGGGAATGTTATGGGAAGAAAACTTCTTAAAATGACCTTTGGACCTTGAACATGACCAACAGCACCTAATCACTGTATTACTAACTAAGCTACTGTTCGAAAACAGATGTTCACCTTCTAAAACACAAGTCAATGTTCGAAATCAAAAGTACAAGACATGAACAAACTTGCGTCATCTAAATAAAAACAACCTGTAGAATCTCAATACTCCTCTTTGCGTCTTAAAAAGACACACGTTTACAATAATTGCTTCTTATTCGAGAGCAGTTAAAAATCTACTATTAATTTTTGTCTTTCTATTTCTAAATAAAAATGGTTATTATTGAATAACTTGAATTATTGCGGAAGTAAA
This sequence comes from Convolutriloba macropyga, assembly GCF_964194025.1. Lineage (NCBI taxonomy): Eukaryota > Metazoa > Xenacoelomorpha > Acoela > Convolutidae > Convolutriloba > Convolutriloba macropyga. Next base: position 60,894,266 of record NC_134476.1, on the reverse strand, counting down.
AAGCAACAGAAGCATAAGCACGAGATTCGTTATTGTACAAAGCTCATTTCAATTCCATATCCAATCAATTCAATCATTTAACTTCACTGACGATCAAATTAATCAACCTCGTCTTCTGTTCACATCTAAGAGCACATGTTAACACTTAGGCTGGGATCAACTTCAAACCATTAGAACTCATTATTTACATCTTTCCCATTTAGTTCAAAACCAATTAATTTGACATTCAACCGAGACTAGTTGGGCCAACTTTTGGATTGAAAATCTTCACATTCCCATTCACCTCTACTCACCTATATTTAAACATACCCAGCAGATTGCCGGAAAATAGCCGCCGTTGATTCCCAAAACCACGATTGTGATTGACAGACTGGAAAACACTAAAAAAAATTGATTTTTGTACAAAAACATTTTTAAATTGCGAGCCATTTCAATGTCATTTTGTAGTTGAACATAATCCTGTCTCTTAGTGAGAGGATACAAGGACTAGTAACAATACCAATAAGCATTAGAGATGGTAACTAAGATATATAAGATATATAGGGTTTGTCCCACTTCTATCTGTGATTTCGTGTTTTTGGATCTTTTCCGTTTGTGCCCCCCCCCTCCCCAAGGCTTAGTGACATTTTGAAAAGGTTTGTTGAGCAACTGCAGTTTAAAAGCACTTTGAGTAGAATGAGATATGATCGAAACTAGCTTAGTTAAAAAGACTCCACGCAAAATGTAGTAAAAGCGGCAAAATGAGGCAAAGCAAAACAAATTTTTGTTTGACGAAGCAAAAAAAAACATAGCAGGACAAGTCCTGAAATACAATTCCAAGAACTAAAGGACAAACTGAAAACCCATGCATCTGTCCAGCAGATCAATTGAACAAAGCCGCTCAGGAAGAAATAGCCTCAAATGTTGAAACTAAAATATTCAAAAAAGTAAACAAAATTATTATCACTGCTAGAACTCTTAGAGTTTTTACCCAGTAGACATTATTTGATCCTTTCAATTATACCCAATAACCAACGCACAAGCATTGAAAGGGGCCTACTGGCCACAAAAGAATTAGCATAAATACTTAGAAATATATATATGAAATATGACAAATGCTTAGAAAAATGAAAATTGCAGAACTTTTTGAAAGTTTAGACTTCCCAATATCAATATTTCCAAAACCACTTTGAAATGGAAAAAAATCTTCAAAAAACTGATTACAGTTGAAAATTTCAAAGTCTCAAGAACTAATCCATTGTCTCCAGAAAACTTAATCAAAAATTTGCAAAAAATTTGTGATATTAAAAAGCTGAAAATAGTCCTATTCTCTCCAGTAACCCATCTGCAATGCGCAAAAAAATTGATTGGACCTCAAAGATCGACAAAAACAGAAAATGACAATATTTTAAAAAACAGTTGGAAATTTTATAGAAATGTTTCCGAAAATTGAGATAATAATATCTTCAGAAACAATGAATTGTCTCCAAAAACTATTCAGCAACCTAATTTCAAGCCTGCAGGCCGATAAGATAGATAACTTCGGAAAATGAGAAGAATTTTCAAGATAATTTAAAAAAATGCAAAAATTGGTGATATTATTATGCTGAATGCCATTTCTTTGTCCCTATCAACGATTCACTAACCTATTATCAAACCCTAGAAGAAATTACCTGCCTCTTAGGGCTGAAAATTGACAGTTTTGAGAATTTGAAAAATTTAAACAGAAATTGCTAAACTTCGTGAAATTAAAAAGTTGACAACCATTCCATTGCTACTTGAAACTATGCATTAACCTATTATGCAACCTTTGAGGAAGCTCTTTGGCCCCAGGGGCTGGAAAAACTCGAAGAACAACAAAAAATTTCGAAGTTGCAAAAATTGCAAAAATTAGAATAATTTTGCGGGTCAAAAAAAGTAATGATGTCTAGCAAAAGACCTTGTTACCTTTAACAAACGTCAACCCAAAACTGGTCAAGCAAAAAATTCGAGAAATGACGGAAAACGTGAAAAATTTCAATGTTTTGGGATCAAAAACTCCCAATAAATGGTCTTTTAACCTTGAATCCTTGAATTACTGTCTTCCCAGTACGTTCACCACTCTAAGCACTTGAGGCACAGCAAAAACCAGCAAAATGCCTCTACTGAAACCTGATGCCCGCTGAGCTTTACTTGTTTAGCCCCTTTTGAAAACTCAGTCATGGAAAAAGGTAACAGAACATCTTAAAAAAGCATGGCAGGAAAATAAAAACTGGAAAATGTAGGTTTCTTAATTTTGCAATATTAAGAAATTCAAAACCACTTTTTTCTCTGGAATCTGTCCAGCAACCTATCTGCATAACCTAAAAAAGATAATCGGAAATTTTAATCAAATGCTGCTAAACTTTTTGAGATTACTCCCTTCAAAACTCTCTCATTGTCCCCAGAGGCTATCCATTAACCCAATTTGCAGCCTCAAATAGTTGCATTGGCTCATAAAGATTGATAAATTAGGATCATGACAAAAATTTAAAATTTTTTCAAAAAATTGCAAGAATTCGTCATAAAAAATGATTACCACTCCTTGCCCATAGCAACTATGCAGTAACAAACTAGAAAAGCCTACATAAAAAATGAACAGAACAAATATTTTCGAACAGAACAAAAAACGAAGTATATTGCAAGTTTTAACAAAAAATTTGCAAAAAAAATCGTGATATTAAAATGTTGAAAACAACTTCATTGCCACTAAAAACTAAGTTTCCAAAACATATAGCTGATGAAATGGCCAAAAAATATATCCTACAAAAGAACTTTATCAACTTTGACAAATGTCAATTCAAGAGTAATCAATCAACAAACTGGAAAACTGAAACAAAGTGAAAATTGCGCCTCTTTGAGCTCGAAAACTGCCTTTTAAAAGAAACATTTAAACCTGAAGTAAGGCTTTCCCAGCAGCTTCACCACTCTAAGCACTTGAAGGACTACAAAAGTCAACTTTGGGCCTCCAACGAAACTTAATGCCTATTGGGCGTCACCTTCTTATCCCGATTTGAAAGATCAATGTCAGTGAAAAATGTGTGAAAACGTCTTAAAAAAATATAGCAGGACAAGTCCCGCCACAAAGAATTTTCATTGACTTAACAGAAATCAACTAGACAAAAACCATTTAGAGAAATCAAACGCAACAAATCACATGACCGCATGTAAAAAAAATACCACACGCGAGAAAGCGAATTGCTGTTCGAACCCCGTTTTCTCACTCACAAAATTCAATTAAAAAATTCACGCCGCAAAACCATTCGATGTTTCGCTTCACTTCCTGTTTCGGCGTGACCAAAAACATTGCTCCAATTTACTTCAAAAATAATAAAAACGTGTGAACAGATCATTAAATAAAACATAAACTGCTCACCAGAAAGAAATATTTGAAGTAAAAGTTTGTTAAAAAGAAATTGAACTAAAAAACTAGAAAAAAGTAACTACTTTTTATAATACAAAGGCAGATAAAAACAAACGGATCTAGCTCGGGGGCGTAAATATAAGCCAACAAAGCTGGGAGGGGGACAAAACAGAATATATCATAACAAACAAACATTTAAGCCTAAATGTTGTGACACTTGGTCTAATTGATGTGATCCTTAAAAAAAGTAAAACACTGAGAGCTAGATCTGTACCTGTGCTCAGAGAATGAACAGGCAACTTAGTAGCTTCAACACTGAGGAAAGTCGACGCTCTTGTTTTTCATTAAAAAGTTGAATTTTGCTTGCCTCTTCTGTCATATTCCTTAAAAATTTTTCCACTTTTTCTACCAAAAAATCTAAATCACTAGTCTTTTCTCCCTAAATAACGCGCTCCACAATAGAGAAGCAAACCACCACCTTTTCCTAACAATCTTAAAATGAAAACTCTGCAGTCTCACTCCATCTCACTCCACTCACACGAGAACACCTCAAATGAAGTGGAGAAAAGCATCCTCGCCGCTTTCAAACCCATCTTCAGACCAAAAATTACAATATCAAAAACTTTTACGAGAAGAAGGCTACACACAGTTCTAGTAATTTCCCCTATCAAAGGAACTGAAGATTTAGAAGATCAATATGAAGATCAACGACCTCAGTCTCTTCAAACGCACAGTGTTCCCCACCGCAGAGGAGTTGTAGAGAACCAATTATAATGGTTTTCCAAAAAGAGTCATGCTCAGAAAGAAGACAAATTTACATTTCCTCCTTGAGGACGAGACCTTGAATGAAATTTTGGATTTTCCACAAAACATCCAACCAACTGGACAAATAAAAAGAGAAACAAAACGCATCGATGAGGGTGAACACTTCACTGGCAAAGCTGCAGGCTTAATTCACATAGAAAATAAACAGGAGAAAGACCTAATACAGTGGTCATACGAATCTGCAACGAGAATAAAGAAATATGAATGGCTCGACAACCCAATCCAAGCGCATGTACCTTCCCTGCATAACTGTGCCCTAGGCAGACCTGGAAAGAAATCAATTATTGGCCATCACGAAAGCTGGTGTATAGAAAAGCGAGAAACAGTAACAACAACGGTTCAACAAGAAAAGATTATTGAAGACCCAAACTAAAACAACGATGAACACGAATTCGAACTACAAATCCATGAAATTGTAAAAAAAAAAACTGTTAATTATAACGGAACCCAGGAGGATGCTGACTTCTGGAGACAAGCGAGAGCCGGTAAACAGAACAACAAGCGAAGTAGCAGCTACATCTCCTCCATTGCAGCGCCAAACAGATTTGAAATACTAATGAAACCAAACAGGCTTGATAAAGCAGTCAACAATAAAACATCAAACTTAAGTAATCAAACTCATAAGTGTTGAATTTATTAAAGATGGCTACTGTTTTAACACTCATCTGTCGTGGGCTAGGACCTCATTTGATGATAGAGCTTCTTTCGCAGATTAAGCAAAAAACAAACATAGCTGGCAGATTGTCAGAAAATAGCCGCAATAGATTCGTTGATCGGCAGTCTAAAAAAAACAGTAAAAAAACAGACCAAAAAAATTCGCCTTTTCATTGAAGGCTGATCTGTTATATTTTGATTAAAAATCTGTATAAGTTATTGCTGCCTCTATTAGCTGATCTCAAATAACCTTCATTTAGATTGACACACATCCATTTGACCTTATCTCTTTGAATTAAAGTAAATAAAAGTCAATTTCAAAGTGAGGAAGTCATTTTTAAGAGTGAGGTAAGTCAAGTGTGACCAAAAATTTAATCACGCGCATGAACAAAAAAAATCGCTCCACTAAGAGCGAAAAATGACGTCACACATGCAATTCAGTTGAAATTGCATGAACGAATGAACAAAAAGTTGCTGTGACGTCATATGGTCGTAACAAAAATCATGACGACGAAATAAAAAAAACAGCAGGACAAGTCCTGAAATACAATTCAAAGAATTGAATGAAAAACTCAGACGTACTCTACCTCACTAGCAGATCAATTGAACAATGCCAGCCAGAACGCAAAAATCATCAAAGAATTGAGAAACTAAAAAAATCAAAACTAAACAAAAACAAGCTCATTGCTAAAACTCTTGAAGCTTTTTAACCTAAGGCAAAATTTTTTCCGTTTAAAAATACCTATTACAAAAATTTGTTCAAAATCAATTTTTGTTTCTGAAATCGGTCCAGTATTTTATCTGCAAGACCTGAAAAATATTCATTGGCCCTTGAAGATCGATTAACTCGAAAATGACCCAAAAATTTAAGAAATCAATTGCAAATTATAAGGAAATGTTGCTGCAAATCGTGATATAAATATCTTCAGAATCATTTCTGTGTCTCTAGAAGCTATCCAGTAAACCAATTCCAAGCTTAAAAAAACTCATTCGCTCATAGATCGATAGGCAATAACTTTTAGAAAAAATTTCAAAATCGTTCTATTAAAATGTTGAAAGCAATTCAATTGCCCCCTAGCAATTATTTAATAACATACTGTCAAACCCTGGATGCGGTTACCGGGCTACTGAGGCAAGAAAAAATAAATAAAATACAAACTTTAAAAAAATTTGGAAAAAATTGCTAATTCTATCAAAAAATTTCTAAAAGTCGAAAGGTTAAATTGTTGAAAACGAATCCATTGCAACTAAAAACCATGCAGTAACGTTTTATCGGAACCTGGAATAGATTTTCTTGCACTTGAGAATGGACGAATATCAAAAACTGACAAAAACTTTAGGAAACATTAAAAAAAATTGCAGATCATATAAAAAAAATGCTAAAACTCGAGACATTAAAAAGTTAAAAAGCATTCCAATATTACTAGAAACTATGCAGTGCCCTATAACAAACCTCAAAGGAGATCGCCTGGTCCCTGAAACTAAAAAAACTCAAAAAAATGATGAAAAATTTCAAAAACCTGAAAAAAATGCAAATTTGTTTAAAAAAATTGCTAAAATTAGTGATATCAAAAAGTTGAAACCTATTCCATGCCAACTAAAAATTTTTCAGTAACTTATTATCCAACCCCCAATGCGGTTTTCTTGCCCCTGGGACTCAAACAACTTGAATGATGACACTAAATATGTCAAAAAACATGAAAAATTTGCAACTTTTGTCAAAAAATGCTAAAATTCATGATGTCAAAAAGTTGAAAACCGTTCCATTACCACTAGAAACTGTTGCAGTAATCTATCATCAAACCCTAGAGGAGGTGTCATGACACCTAGGGCTAAAAAACTCAAAAAATGACAAACATTTTTAAAAAACCTGAAAAAAATTGCAAAAATTAGTATCATTTTGTGTGTTTGTAGTACCACGATATATAGCTCACAAAATGGTCATAACAAGCAATTTTGTCTCGCGAAAGGCCTTCAACAGCTTTTAAAAACATCAACATAAGACTAATCAAACAAAAATCTCAAAAAAAATCACAAAAAAACATAAAAAATTGAACCATTTTCAGCCGAAAAACTCCTAAAAATGACCTTTTAACCTTAAATTAAGGCCATCCCAGCAGCTGCACCACTAAACGCACTTGAAGGAATACTAAAGCCTACTTTGGGCCTCTAATGAAACTTAATGCCCGCTGGGCTTTACCTGTTTATCCCGTTTTGAAAGCTCAAAGTCATTGAAAAATGTGTGAACACATCTTGAAAAAAAAACACAGCGCACCAATACAATTCAAATTCTTTGAATTGTAAAAAACCAAGAGAAGGCCAATAATAGACCCAGCTATCGCTGTGCGGCTACTGAAAAAGAATTGTGTGATCACCCTTCTAGAAACGGAAATAGAAAGACTAAGGCAAACCATATAGCAATTTTAATCGTTTCAAAAGTCCGTTTCTTTAATGAACCAGTCGAAAAATCAGGTGGTCTTCTTTTAATAGTACCATGCATTCGGAAAATTGAGATCATAGAAAAAACGCTTCATTTATCCTATTACAAAATAAGTTGACAGAGAAAAATTTTAGTACAAAATACCTGAACTCCAAAATCCCAAGCACAAGTACAATTTCATCCATTGCTCAGAAGATTGAAATAATCATCAATGACTTCACAATTTGGTGAGAAGGGCACTTTAAGGCAACAGATCCAATTTAAGCTACGACAGAAGTAAAGGCAAGGGATAGGAGGTTGAAAAGATACCGACAAATTAGCCATACTTCAATTCATTAGGATGCCTTGATGTTTTTAAACGCAAAAAAAATTCAAAACTCAATTTGATAAAAAAAAGAACAATAACAAACCCGGATTGAACACTTCAGTAGCAACAACTGCAACTTAGTTCAAAGCCTTAACCTTGTTAAAAGATCATTAAGTGATCATTACATTCTGCAGCTAGACAATAACAAACAACCAGGTTACGTACAGAATCGTTGGAAACTGGAATAGAACTTTATCAATGAACCCTAGAATTCACTAGAATTCTAGTACAAATGAATTTACGCACAACTACAATAACATGAATGCTCAGAAAAGAGATCATCTAAGGTATCTCAACATAAGGGATCAAAAGAGGGGATCAAAAGAAGGGAATTGTTAAAACAAAGAACTGAAAGTGAGCACACCCGAACAGCCCGGACTCGACGCTTGAAAGCAACGTTTCAAAAAAATTACCTGGATTTGAATTGCGGGGATTCAAAAGCTCTCACAAATCTTTTATCAATATATCCGAACTTGGACAATAATGGGGAAGTAATAGAAGATATAAAAGATATTCAAGGACTAATAGATTTATTCACAGATTACTACAGTCATCTATATAGTAAAGCTGAGAAGCCTGATATAAAAGAGATGCAAAAGAGAATCATCAAACATTCTTCTAAAACTAACAATAAGCTAATCAAAAAATAAAAAAAAAGCAATTCAAATCAGTCAATTTCAGCGAACAAGAGGTTAGACAAGCTAATCAAAACTTAATAGCCCTAATGCTCCAGGATCCAACGGATTTACATCTAGCTTATTTAAGAAACATTTACTTCTCTGCTCAAGAACTCACTAAGCTCTTTTATTCAATCGCGACAAAGGAAAAAGTGCCGGTTGCGTTTTGCATCTTCATAATGAAGATGCTACCCAAAATCGATTCATTGTGTAATGTTGATAACTTATGATAAATAGGATTACTTAATAACTACCCGAAATTTTCTCACATGTTCTTCAACGTTCAGACTCAAAATCTTTGGAAGCTCTTATAAAGTAAAATCACTTTGCCTACCTCCCAAACCGCAGCATCAGTACGGCTATCTGACTCGCTAAAATGGTTAAAGACAATTTAGACAGATCAAACAGCATGATCTCAATAGATTTCAGTAAGTCACTCCATAGGCTTGGTAGAGTTGTTGAATGAGATGGGCTGCCCACTCATACTGACAAAAAACACAAGCTTGTACAGGAAAACCGAAGCGTGTATTGAAATCAATGACCAACTCTGTTTCATTGAAAATGAGAGCGGTATTAAGCAAGGTTGTCACTTTTTGTTCTCATTTTTATTCTAGGTATAGAACCACTGCTTCAAGCCAAACGAAGAAACACTAAGATCAAAACAAATAAAAAGTTACAACTTATTGCTTATGCTGATGACATCAGTGTTTACCAAACCAGTAGCATAGAACAGGTTTTGGATGAAGTTGAATCTTTTTATTACCCAACTGGACCTCGACTCAACTTACAAAAACCGAAAAGCTTACGACTGGATTAAACAGTTTATCGATAACAAAAATTGAGGTATTAAAGATGGTAGGAATAGTGATTAAAAAAATAAGAACAAAGATCAAACAAAGGAAAACTCTCTTCAGAAGGCTCAAACTATAGCCTTTGACCCATGACTTTACGTGCAAGATGGATTAATATTTCAACTTTGTGCGAAACAAACTGATTTACCAGCTCAGACACCTGGAACTCTCAAGACCTGCATAGAAAAAATAGACAAAATGTTGATCAATTTCTAGTGAAATAGACATTTCTTGAGCAAATAATTCATACAATTTTACCAAGAAAAGCGATATTGTATTTCATAATTTGAAAACGCAGATTTTGACAAGTAAATTGATAGCTCCAACGACAACAGCAACAAAAATGAATAATGTACCATCAATTAACAAATCAAATCTTCACAAAAATTCCATCACATTTGCTAAAGAACAGGGACTATTTAGGTTTGCAATTACAAAAGACTGCTTCAATATAGACTATTTAAAGAAAAGTATCGACATTGGAAACCTATCGCAAGCAAAAATTTCCAAATATTATTTACTCACTCAGAGGTAAATGAATGAATTGAGGAAAGGGTTCGCGAATTTTGTGATCCATTAAAGCAAGAGTTTTCGATTACATTGATGACCTTCGTCAAAAACATTTGGAAAAAAGAACACTTACACCTCTAGATAACACCTCTAGATTTACCAAATTTTAACTACTCACTCAGAGGTAAGTGAATGATTTGAGGAACATGGAAAATAAGAACATTAACACCTTTAGATAAAAACTTCCTCTATCTGCTATTCTTTAACAGTTATATGGAAAGACCAAGGAAGTAGCTGAACAACATCAAAAGACAACCTTTATTCTACTCTTCTGAAAAGGGATTTGAAATGTTTAAACAACACCTCTACAAATGTCCAGTAGATGAAACAATTATGTCATAATAACTGATTACTAATATAAACAAGCTGATTCAAGATAGAAAAAATCTAGGACTAAACATGCCTAATTGTCCTGGAATGAAGAGGAGATTACTTACATGAATAAACTTTATTTTTTTGTAAGTAGTGATTAATTATTTTTAAAAAAATGCTCTGGTTAACATGATTAACTTGTAATTAATTTCTTGGACAACTAAAATTCAGCAAAATAGCTGCAAAACATACAAATTTTCATAAAATTCATACTAACAACCAGAAACCCACAAACCAATAAAAAACAACCCATAAAACAAAACAATATCATAATCAAACTTCCAAAACAAAAAATAAGAAAAGCCGCAAGTGAACAAAAAATTTGCTGGCTTACTGAAACTTTTTTACACTTCAAATTTTATTTCTCTAAAACACCGGTATGAACAAAACACCACTCTCTATTTACTGCATTATAGCACTCAATTTAAAGAAAAACGAATAACCGTTTCGACTCCTTTGCTAGCAGATTTTCCGTACTAGTTCTTACTCCTGTTTCAAGATCTTGGGATACAGAGGCTAGTATCAACGCCAATAAGCATCAGAGATCGTCAAAAGACTTATAAGAGGAAAATTAAGCATCATGCATCTAAATTTCGACTTGATGGGTTTATACCCTTTTTAGTTTGCATTTATTTTTTCAATACTGATTCTGTTTATTTTAGAGGATTGCTTTTCTGAGCAACTACCGCCTAAAAACACCTTAAGCAGAATAGGCGAAGAATGAAACCAGCCTAGAGATGTCAAAAATCTTTCATGCAAAATGTTGAATAGACTGTGAACTAAGGTAAAGCAGAATATATATTTATTTGACGAAGTAAAAAGAGCTCAGAGAATATGAGGGAAAAAATTAAAAGCAAAAAAAACAAGCGATACATCTCGAAATGGAGAAGAACTGATAAAAAAAAGAAACTAAAGGATAAAATCAAAGAAACCTGTTAAACATTTTAAAAATGGTCCCCAAAAACTGTAGACTCTCAGGAGATGTCAACAAATTTTCAGCACATTTTTAAAATATTCTGAAAATTTCTTGACCAGTTACACGAAACCCAAATGCACTGAAAAGCACATAAAACATGAGGGGAAAATAAAAACTATAAAAAACAGCGAGAACTCATTTGTATTACTATAAAAAAAGTGTGTGCTTCTTTTCCACTTAGGAAAAAAATCATACAACCAAACTGGATTAAACAATTGAATATGAAACAACACTTTGAAAGGCAGAAACAACCGTATTTAAAAATCGAAAAACAGAAGAATTAGGCAAAAATATTGTTCAAAATTAGACCTTTTTCTAACACTGAAACAAACTTCAAATGATAAAAACAAAATTAAATGAACCCGAAAACGCACATCAAAACTAATTCCAACCAAACAGATTACTTCGAACACTACAACTGGTAATCAATGTAAACAAAAACAGCTGAAAAGGCGGCAAAAATGCGAAATCACAAAAAGAGCTCCTGATTGCATTAAAAAAATCTAACATATGATTGAGATGGTCAAAAATTCTCCCAAACAAACGATTTTTTAAATATGATCTAGAACAACCAACTTACTCGGATAAAACTAACATAGCCGGCAGATTACCGGAATTGCCGCGAAAGAAGAGACTTGCGTGCCGTATAATAGAGATAGAAACAGATGCAGATATAAGTTGAAAAAGTTATCGACGCCGGTGAAAAAGCTATGAAAAAAAATAAACGATAAATTAATAAAGCTTAAAATTCATTGCGCAGAAGCCTTTTCAAAAGGGACCCTTATTACACATATGAGTTCCTTAGTAGTAAAGGAAAGTGACTAGAACCTCAACGGGGGGGGACGGACAATTTTTGCAATGCACATCTACAACGGGGTGGGACACTTTATAGGTTGCAAAAATTGTCCCCCTCCTTTTTTGACCAAAAATGGAAAACTTTTCGGTTGATTTTAACTTTGTTCAATTTGTTTACAAGCTTGACCCAGTTTTTGTTACGACTAACTGTTTGCTGCGGGGTCTGTTTGCTGCGGGATCTGTTTGTTTGTTTAGAACAGTGATATAAATTAAGCACTGCTATTGCTAGCATTGCGATTACATGTTTTGTGTATGATAAAAGTATTCAGATCCAGTTTTTCATATTTGAGAATTTACCGCTAATGGGCGTCGACACTTGTAAAAATTTTTGAAAAATGGGGTCGAAAAATTTTTTTGCGTTTTTTCGGCTTTAATCAATGTAAAAATGTGTGAAACATGTTTTTTGAGTAAAAAAAGTTGTCGGAAAAAATTTTTTCAAATTTTGAAATTTTTGCCCTATAGGAGATCAGATCTTGTAAAAATTTTTGAAAAATGGGGTCGAAAAATTTTTTTGTGTTTTTTCGGCTTTAATCAATGTAAAAATGTGTGAAAAATGTTTTTTGAGTAAAAAAAGTTGTCGGAAAAAATTTTTTCAAATTTTGAAATTTTTGCCCTATAGGAGATCAGAACTTGTAAAAATTTTTGAAAAATGGGTTCAAAAATTTTTTTTTGTGTTTTTTGGTTTGAATCAATGCAAATAGTTGTGAAACACGTTTTGTGAGTGATAAAAATGGTCAGAAAAGATTTTATTGGAAATCGAATTTTTGTCCTATAGGAGGACAAGAACTTATTAAATTTTTTGAGAAATAGGGTCCAAAATCTTTGTTGATTTTTTGTCTCTATTAGATGTGATACGGAGTTAATCATGTTTTGTGCATCAACCACACCCCAACCAACACGCCCAACCCACCAACACCCGACCACATCCCAACCAACACGCCCGACCCACCAACACCCAACCACACCCCAACCAACACGCCCAACCCACCAACACCCGACCACACCCCAACCAACACGCCCAACCCACCAACACCCAACCACACCCCTACCAACACCCCCAACCCCCAAACACACACAAACACGCGCCACCCACCTACACCAACCACACCCAAACACAACCTCCGATTTAAGTAAAATATTTCAACTGCAGTACATATATGCAAACAAAAAAATCTATAAATTCACGTAAAAAGGTTGAGCAGGAGATAGTTTTGATCTACCGACCTCTGGGTTATGGGCCCAGCGCGCTCCCCCTGCGCCATCCTGCTTTAAATACATAAACATTTATATATAGCAACTTGCATACATCATACAAAACTGCATATATGCATATACAACATGCATACACATATACATACATACATACATACATACATACATACATACATACATACATACATACATACATACATACATACATACATACATACATACATACATACATACATACATACATAAACAATGATAAAAAACCCAGAGTTGTACAAGAAAACAAGTTTTTACCTAAGTATGTACACAATTATGGTCATAATCACTTATGTCCATAAATGCATACATAAATTGGTGAAAACAACAGTAAAACAACTAACCTGTTATTAGATGTATAAAATCATTAATGATATATCAATTGGAGAGTCATCAGATCATGCCCAAACATGTTCAGGGTCACAAAACTTTCCAAAATAAATTGACCAATCGGAGTGCTTGATTTATTACTCAAGTTGACAACCAATCAGAATTGAAAGATTTATAAACAAAAACTCTAAGCGCTCACGTTCAGTAAACAGTAAATAATGAACACAATAGGAACAAAAGACATCAAGCTCATTCATGAGAAAGTTTTATCACTGAGAGGTAACATAAATTATACACACATATCTTATCGACAATTAAATTTCGTAGCTGCTTGTTCTTTGTTAGATCCAGAAGTTGACGGAGAAATAGCACTTAAATTTAGACCCTATGGTGGTTTCATTGGAATTGATAATTCAAGACTAGATCCTTTATTGAAACGGAGCAAAGTGCTACGACTTCATGCTGCATTACATGACGCCGCTGGATTTATAAAAGATTGCCGAAACAAAGGCCCTGGATATGTTTACGCTTTCCGTTACTCACCAGTAAACAATTGTCTTTTTGGACACCTGACAGGAATATTATTCATTCTATCAGTGAAAATTTTTCATTCACAATTGTTTCGTGAATTGGAATGCTAGAAAATTTTGGCAGCAAAACCACAAATATTATTGTCCTCGATCTCGAAGGTTTCAAACTCAAGTCACTTGGATTCATTATAAAAGAACTCAGTTTGTGTTCCAGTTACAACGATACAAAATTTTTCAAACCGCCGCTTAAATTCGCTGATTTACCCACACACGATAGACAAACTGTTAAAATTTTTGAAAAATGGGGTCGAAAAATTTTTTTGCGTTTTTTCGGCTTTAATCAATGTAAAAATGTGTGAAACATGTTTTTTGAGTTAAAAAAGTTGTCGGAAAAATTTTTTTCAAATTTTGAAATTTTTGCCCTATAGGAGATCAGAACTTGTAAAAATTTTTGAAAAATGGGGTCGAAAAATTTTTTTGTGTTTTTTCGGCTTTAATCAATGTAAAAATGTGTGAAAAATGTTTTTTGAGTAAAAAAAAGTTGTCGGAAAAAATTTTTTCAAATTTTGAAATTTTTGCCCTATAGGAGATCAGAACTTGTAAAAATTTTTGAAAAATGGGTTCAAAAATTTTTTTTTTGTGTTTTTTGGTTTGAATCAATGCAAATAGTTGTGAAACACGTTTTGTGAGTGATAAAAGTGGTCAGAAAAGATTTTATTGGAAATCGAATTTTTGTCCTATAGGAGGACAAGAACTTATTAAATTTTTTGAGAAATAGGGTCCAAAATCTTTGCTGATTTTTTGTCTCTATTAGATGTGATACGGAGTTAATCATGTTTTGTGCATCAACCACACCCCAACCAACACGCCCAACCCACCAACACCCGACCACATCCCAACCAACACGCCCGACCCACCAACACCCAACCACACCCCAACCAACACGCCCAACCCACCAACACCCGACCACACCCCAACCAACACGCCCAACCCACCAACACCCAACCACACCCCTACCAACACCCCCAACCCCCAAACACACACAAACACGCGCCACCCACCTACACCAACCACACCCAAACACAACCTCCGATTTAAGTAAAATATTTCAACTGCAGTACATATATGCAAACAAAAAAATCTATAAATTCACGTAAAAAGGTTGAGCAGGAGATAGTTTTGATCTACCGACCTCTGGGTTATGGGCCCAGCGCGCTCCCCCTGCGCCATCCTGCTTTAAATACATAAACATTTATATATAGCAACTTGCATACATCATACAAAAACTGCATATATGCATATACAACATGCATACACATATACATACATACATACATACATACATACATACATACATACATACATACATACATACATACATACATACATACATACACAATGATAAAAAACCCAGAGTTGTACAAGAAAACAAGTTTTTACCTAAGTATGTACACAATTATGGTCATAATCACTTATGTCCATAAATGCATACATAAATTGGTGAAAACAACAGTAAAACAACTAACCTGTTAGTAGATGTATAAAATCATTAATGATATATCAATTGGAGAGTCATCAGATCATGCCCAAACATGTTCAGGGTCACAAAACTCTCCAAATAAATTGACCAATCGGAGTGCTTGATTTATTACTCAAGTTGACAACCAATCAGAATTGAAAGATTTATAAACAAAAACTCTAAACGCTCACGTTCAGTAAACAGTAAATAATGAACACAATAGGAACAAAAGACATCAAGCTCATTCATGAGAAAGTTTTATCACTGAGAGGTAACATAAATTATACACACATATCTTATCGACAATTAAATTTTGTAGCTGCTTGTTCTTTGTTAGATCCAGAAGTTGACGGAGAAATAGCACTTAAATTTAGACCCTATGGTGGTTTCATTGGAATTGATAATTCAAGACTAGATCCTTTATTGAAACGGAGCAAAGTGCTACGACTTCATGCTGCATTACATGACGCCGCTGGATTTATAAAAGATTGCCGAAACAAAGGCCCTGGATATGTTTACGCTTTCCGTTACTCACCAGTAAACAATTGTCTTTTTGGACACCTGACAGGAATATTATTCATTCTATCAGTGAAAATTTTTCATTCACAATTGTTTCGTGAATTGGAATGCTAGAAAATTTTGGCAGCAAAACCACAAATATTATTGTCCTCGATCTCGAAGGTTTCAAACTCAAGTCACTTGGATTCATTATAAAAGAACTCAGTTTGTGTTCCAGTTACAACGATACAATATTTTTCAAACCGCCGCTTAAATTCGCTGATTTACCCACACACGATAGACAAACTGTTATTTGGCTGACCAATAACCTACACGGTCTTGATTGGGACGAAGGTGATATACCTTACTGTGATTTGAAAACAATCTGTCTGAGTTTCAGTTTCCGGTTCACACGAAAAAATTTTTTTGCCAAAGGCATTGAAAAGTGTGAGCTCCTCAGTAAGCTTTTACAAAAAACTGTTTATAATCTGGAGGATCTAAATTGTCCCCGAATCTCAGAGATAATATCAGAAGAACAAGTTCCTTCCTGTTATCATCATTCAAACTTTCGTTCAACAAACGATCAATTATCAAATCACTGCGCGGAACGTAAAGCGAGAATATTTTCACAGTGGACACAAAGTGATGCACAGAGAAGACACGGCCACCTTAACAACTTATCTATCAGACAACTTGAAGATATTCACTTGCTTGACTCCACTTGACGATCAGCCGATTATAATATTCAACAGAGTTCAGGATCCCTCTCCACCAATACAGAATAATTTTTCAAGTGATCAACAGAACCGAACGAACTATCTCAACAATAAGCCAAACACAGCACAACAACCGCGTTACAACCCGCTTTATAGCGCAGCAGCAAAACGTTATTTTGCAACCATTACTCTTTCTCCCGACGAGCTAGACAGCTTTAGGGCTTTCCTGCCCGTGATAGATAATTTCTATCACTTCCAACTGTACGTGAAAAATAAACAGAGAGCTCGAGAACATCGGAATCAGTTCAATTATGGCTATGAACAAAACAAACCCGAAGCCTATGCAGTCCCCCGAAGAGCAGCGAATCCCACGTTGGAAGCAATGGGCGGACAAAAAAAGTTCCTCAATTTAGATTGAAAAAATCACCACCAGAACGTGAGCTATCACTAAATGAGAAGCCGAATGAGTTGCGGTTATATGTCTTGGAGCACCCCGAAGTTGAAAAAGTTTTCAATCAACCATCGTTCGAGGAAAATGACTCATCAACAGTTTGTTATAAACTAGAGATAAAAAGTCAGATTAAAGGTTTCAATTTATTTGAGTTCTGGTACATGATACAGTTGCCCAGTGAATAATTCAAAAAATTAACATTTTATATCATTCTTGTTTCAATTCACTTTTCAATTGATTTTTTTTCTCCAATGAATCAAAGAGACGAGGCTGACGCCGGTATCAGTAATTTAGTATTTGATGTGAACAACAAAGAGAGGCCCCCATGGCGTTGTTGTTCAAATTCAACAGTACCAAGGTCCGAAGTAATATTTTTTGTTCAAGTTAGTATCATTGTCTTAATGATCATTCTTTGCTTCTCTATGCTCTTTCTATTATCAGAAAGCTGTGAAGAGAAATCAATTTGGATTGCTCTCTTATCGAGTTTAGTTGGTTACATTTTACCTAATCCCAAACTATGAACAAAATTATTCTTACACATGACAGGGTATTCATGTCTATTGTAGGACCAAGTGGTTGTGGTAAAACAGAACTCTTATTTCGAATGCTAAAAGGTTCGACCTTTTATCCACGCTTTGAAAAAATTTATTATTTTTACAAAGAGTTCCAACCACTTTTCAAAGATATGCAACGAGTTATACCAGGGATTGAGTTTCTAAAATACTCAGGCTTTGATATAACAAAAAATCTATCGCATTGTCTACTTATCTATGACGATTCATGTGAAGAAATCTTCAACGATAAAGAATTTGTAAAAATAGCTACCTCAGGACGTCATCGCAAATTACATGTTATATACGTCAAGCATAATTTGTTCCATCAAAGCAAATGGTCCAGAACCATTGATCTGAATACAACACACATAATATTATTCAAGTCGCTTCGTGACATTCAACAAATTGAATATCTTGGAAAACAGTTGAATTGTCTCCAACTGATAAAAGAAGCATACAAACTAGCAACTGCGGAGGCCTTTGGACATTTGATGATTGATCTCGACCCAAAAACCAGTCAGGGTTTACGTTTTTCATCGCAACTAATTGGACCGGATCCTTCTATTTTTTACATTTCGTCCCCTGAAGCAGTCATTACAACAATTACAAATGAAAAAGAAACATTTGCTTATGCTCAAGCAATGGGCAAATAAGAGGAATGAGAACACGGCTCAAATAGAATTATTACATCAGGGCGATTTCATTTGGTTCTTGAGTGACTGTGTGATGAACGTACTCTCTAGAGTTGTACCAATCAATAAAGTTGAATTAAAAAAATTCGAGAAACCACTACGTAAACTTGCAGACAGGCGAGTTGAAAAAAGTGAGAGAATCAAACTTTTTCGATCAGATTCTGGAATTCGTCTAATTAAACTGATTGCGTTACCTTGTATTGCTTTTCTGGAGCAAAATGCACACTGAAGAGTTTGTGCTAATTCCTCGTCAAATGTATGCGAATGAACAACCTCAAATTGCTCAACTTCTCAACAATAAAAATTTCCGAGAGAAAGCAAAACAAATATCACTGTTGCAAAGAAGCAAGTCTCCAACAGCACCTTCTACCACGCAACAAGACACGCAACAGCAGACCGATAATATTTTGGAGAATATCAAAGATGAGTTGAATGAGATGACAAAATTGATACAAAAATTTCAACTGAAATCAGGGAGCGAGTTTTGAGAGATATTAAACACCTTGACAGAAAAAAGTTTGAAAAAGCGAGCATAATATTGGAAAAAATAGAAGAGTCAGAATCTCTATCGCTTGATCAGACATCAAGACTAATGGTTAATAAGTCAAGCACGGGAATTCTTGTCGCAGATTTTCTTTCCGATCTACAACAAACATCATCTAAGCTTTCACTTGAACATTACAAAGTCCTGACCTTTCTAGATATCAGTTCACAATTAACTTGTAATACATACGCAAAAAAATTTCTTGCCTTATCACTAAAAGAAAAGTTACAGTTGTTTGAGGATGAACCAGAAAACGAAGAATCAGGAGTCTCGAGAACAGAAGAATCAAAAGCTTCTGGCGACGATGAAGGAAGCTTTGAAGATGCAAAAGACGAAATCCAACCGTCTAGCTCGTGGACAAATTACTTCCTCTCACGTTAAACAATTGAACAAATTATAAACAAAAGGTAGTGCAGCTTTTGGTAGCATAGCTAATTTGAAGAAAGCCAGTGGTTTACCAAGATCCAAAGTTGTTCAATACCTTCAGTCGAAAGCCCCATACACAAAATACAGACATTTCAGAAAAACTTTTCCGAGACTAAAAGCTGTTGCATACAGAATAGACGAAATCTGGTCTGTCGATGTGGCGTATATGGATAAAATTGTCCAACACAACAACGGAGTCAAATATTTACTGGTGGCTGTTGATGTTTTATCGCGATACCTTAGAGTGCAACCAATGAAGGCTTTATATGCAAAAGACGCTGTTGAAGCGTTCAAAAAAATGATCAAACAGAAAAAAACCAGAAAGAGTTTGGACAGACAAGGGATCCGAGTTTAAAGGTGAATTCAAAAAATTTTGTGAAAAGAAGGAGATTCATTTATATACAACCGAAAACGAAACCAAGTCGGCATTTGCTGAGAGGAATATTCGATCAATCAAAAACATTATTCACAAATACCTGGAGGAAAATTGGACTTGGACTTATATTAAGCAATTGCCCCAGTTTGTAAATACTATAAACAGTCGTGTTAATCGTGTTACACAACTTGCGCCTAATAAAACTTTCAAAAAACATGAACCGTTTCTAATATCCCTAGCAATTAGCACAAAAAAAGTACAAGCCAAAATACGAAGAAGGAGACCTGGTTCGGATTGCAAAGCCAGACGAAACATTTAGGAAAGGTTATAAACAAAATTACACAGACGAAGTCTTCACAGTATTCAAGGTTGCCACCCTTAGTCCACCAACATACAACCTTATAGACGCAAACAACGTTATAATTGAAGGTAAATTTTATGAACCAGAATTAGTCCAAGTGAACGTCCTTCCTGTCGAAGACTAAACATGAGTATTAATAAAGAATTTACTATTGATTTGATATCGAATGCATCAATGGGAATTTTTACCAATAATACTATGGCCAAGTTTCGAAATCAACTCGCCCAACCATTACAGTTAGATGGAGATTGGCAAGTTGCCCTTGCTTCAATATCATTTCCATCAAAGATCAACAATATAAACTCAGCCGAAATAGTTGCATATGTCAGTTCTGGCGCTGAACTTGATGCTTCACATAACCGCACTGGACAACTCCGAAGAATTCGCAAAGGTATATACAACAGTTCAGAAGAGCTTCTGGAAGAAATTTTTCGAATCGCTCAATTGAAAAACTTTGACTATGATTTTGACACTGTAACGCAAAAGTTAGTTTTGAAATTTGGGCCTAACGAAGGTTTGTCATTTGAAGATGAAGAAGTCCCCAGTATTCTTGGTTTTAAAGGTTTTAAAGGAATAAGAGATATTTCGAATCCTGGTTTTATTCACATTGGTTACAAGTCAGAAAAAGCAGGCAACACTTTGAACGGACATGTTGGAGATTTCCCAGTTGATATCACTTGCGGATCACAGCTAATATTTGTATACATTGATATAATTGAACATCAAAACGTTGGTGATGTGAGAGCTCCGGCAATAAAAATCATTGAGTCTGAAAGACGTTTGAGAAACGGTAGCATAAACACAGTGACACCCATACACCATAAGTCTTACACAAATTTGGATTACAAGCCAATATTATCAAACAATATTCAGAACATCCAGGTAGAGTTGAGAAACGAAACTGGAAAACTAATTCCTTTTACTGGTACCGGAAAAGTTATAGTCAGTTTAAAATTTCAAAAAATTATTTGATATGGAGACATACTACAGCAATCAAGCATCTCAATCAATGCCGCATTTTTCCGGACACTACAGACAAAGAGGCAGCGGTTCTGGAGCCCTTGCTACAGGTATTGGAAGAGTTGCTCTGCCATTAGCAAGCAAATTTCTCTGGCCCACAGCGAAAAAGATTGGTCGTGATTTATTGGTTCAGGGAGCACCAGAGTTAGTAGAATTTGCAACCAAAAGTAAGTCAGCAAAACAAGCACTGAAAAGTACAGTAGCAAAAACAGCTCGCAAACAAATAGGTGGATCTCTTCAATCACGTATTGCATCAGGCCGTAAAATAATTAGACGAAAAAGGCGACAATACACGAGAACTCGTTCAAACCAAAAACGAACAATCTCAACCAGACGAATCATTTCTCAAAAACCCCGTCCGAAAAGGAGTCGTCTGGATTTTTTCTCGCGAGTGAAAAATGCGAACTAATATTGTGATACCATCTGAAGCCACTCACAGTTCTTTAGACTTATTTGAAAAATCACCTTTGCTGGTAACATTTGATCAATCATTCGAGCAAAAAACAGGACCGCTTTATTCGCCTTCAGGATCATCATTGGAATTTAAAGTTGTTGGTGATTGCAACAATTTTATTGACTTGCAAAAAATTTACCTGGAGATCAAATGTCGAATACTTCAAACAGATGGAACGGATTTGCGCTACACAGCTGGTGACGCTAATGCCAGTGATCTTCCATATTTTGCTAATAATATCCTTCATTCACTTTTCGCCGACTGTACTGTTTCTGCAAATGGTATCAAAATTTCAACAGCTAATGGGCACTATGCACACAAAAGTTTCATAGAAACTGAATTCTCTCATGGGACAGACGCAAAGAAAACATGGCTGAAATGTCAGGGTTACGAGTATGAGGAAAACCCGGGCACTATTCCAACAGCAATATCAGATATAAGAAAAAGAACAGTGCGACAATCCGTACGCATAACATTATATGGAAAGTTGGCGGTTGATTTCTTTTCATGTGAGAATCATTTGGTTAGTGGAGTTACCTTACGCATTTCAATGAGAAGATCTCAAGATGACTTTGCCGTCATTAGTGAGGACCCCGCGAAACACTACAAGGTTAAAATAGATGAGGCTAAATTATTTATCAGGAAGATGACGGTGTCAGATAATGTTGTAGGTGCAATTGAGAAGACATTATTGAAAACTCCGGCAATTTACCGATACAATGAAGTAATTACCAAAACATTCTTGGCTACAACAGGCCAACAAAGCTGGAAACATGAGGATATTTTCACTAAAGAGCCAATCAGAAGAGTCATTGTTGCATTATGCGTTGGTACAGCATTCATCGGTACCAACACCGCTAATCCATTCCATTATCAAAAATTTGGTTTAAGAGAGATAACCATTTATCGAAATGGTTTTGCAACGGCTGGAACTCCAATGTCAACAACTGACAACAAGAGGTTGTACTACAATTCAATGAGTGCATTAGCTTATGTAGAAAATGGCCATGGAATACCTCTGAGTGAGTTCGCAAACCATTATATAATGGTATTTGATCTGACCAGCACTCAAGAGGCAACTCATGACTTTATTCATCCAGAGCTCACAAATTCATCATTGTCTGTTGAGCTCAAGTTCGATGCAGCGTTAGCTCATAATGTTGAAATATTTTTTCTTGGGGAAAAAGCCTCTACGATCTACATTGACTCTGCAAGAAACGCATCTAAAAACGCTCTTCCCATGATCACATACTAATGGACGAAGACCAAATTCATCTTCAAGTGAAAAAGTGTAAACACCTCAAATTCAAATTCAGAGGGGTTTATGCCGCTGATCCTCTGAACTTGCAAACCAACACATTTATTATTGTTAATGCATCACGATCCAACTCTATTGGAACCCACTTGGTAGTGCTAGCTAAACGATATGCATACCCAATAATATATTTTGCGGATCAATTAGCTCTACCCTTGATTACCTACAAGGATATTTTCAACCGTTTACAACAGTGTAAAGACTTGGAGATAATGATGGATATCATGGAACATAGAAGAGACATTCAGTCTCCATTGCAAACATCAGACTCCCAGCTTTGTGGTTTATTTTGCATATATATTGTTCATTATTTTTATAGTGAGAAATTTCCATTCATACCTGATGTAAATGAATTAGAGTTGCTAGCTTTTGTAAAACATATGAAGTAAAAGTTAATTTAATTTTGAAACAACAACAATATTTTTTTGAGTATCAATTTTTACAAAATTGAAAGGTTATGAAAGAGTTTGAGGATTCTCGCACAAAACTCCCATGGCCACTAAGCAGAATATCCATTATCTGATAAAGAGTTGAGGAGTGTTCACCTATCATAAGCTGGCAAAATCGTTTTATAGTTACATCAGGGACTGTAGAAGAACGTTTGTTGGCCGTAAAAGTACTAATAGATTTCGCTGTTGCCTCACTCAAAGGTGCTGGAAGTTGTTTCTGGTTCTTGGTAACTGAAGAAGAAGTTGATTTTGAAAGGTACTCAACAGCAACATGTAGTCGTGAAATTATTGCACCGCGCTTAACAAAGTCTTTTTGCGTAGGCTGAATAAGTAATTTGAAACAGTTAACGAGACACGGTATCACCGCAGGTACATAAAGAGAATCGAATAAATTATCATCCTGCGAACCAAATTCATACATAACATGATAATGATTGGAGCCAAATGTACAACCTTCGATAACTGTAGCAGATGAATGATAACCATATGCATAATTTTCAATTGTTGTGTGTTCAAGTCTTGGTTCCGTCTCACAAATATTGTACTTGAAACGTTTTTGAAATTTCTTGAAATATGCGGGACTGTTCTCATACATTGCCTCAACCATAACGAACGAAAAAGAAAAAGCTAATGAACTAACTATGAAAGCATAAACAATGACAGGAAGCAAAAGTAATAAGAGAAATTATTCCGATTCCTCATTGACTGTTACAGATGTTTTTGGTATCTTCTTTTGGCGCTCAGTCTGTGTTTTGCCAGCCCGTTTTGCTGGACGCTTCGAGTCATCAGTTGAATCCGGTTTTAGAAGTGAGTCGATCAAGCCAACTGGTTGATCAAGCATTTGTTCTAGTTTTTCTATGTTCTGACATATCAACCGAAACTCTGGCGCCGAAAGTGTAATTTTTTGATTGAAATCCCAGTCGACCTGTTCACTATCACGTTTGAACAATTTCAAGGATAAAAAGGTGCCAGTGGTATGATAATTCTTAACAGCAGCCCTAACAAGCCGTTTTTTATTGAGCGAGAGATCCAAATGAAAGTCACTGTACTCAGCATCCTTCGACAAAACATTACCCATAATGTTGCATATATTGAGACAAACTCTATCAAAGTAATCTGAAATGATGAATGACTAATAAGTTACTGTTTATTGGAATGTAAACAATTTCAAACCCCCCGCCAACATGTCTAGACAAGATAACAGCTGAGCAAACAAACCCGCCCACCCTAGCGTGTAAACAAATTTATACTCCTCTATATCGGCTATGACGTTTTTACGAAATATGAAATTCAAAAGATCGGAAAAAATATACCCTGCTGAATCAAGACCCATTCAATGTCACAATTGTCCAAGGCAATTTAAAAATTTCCATTCACTAATGCAACATCGCCGGGCCAAGCATTATAAAGGCCATAGCAGAAAACAGTTTTACAAGTCCCGACCTTTAAATCTAAAAACTGACAAATTTTCATTAGCAATGGATAAATTAGCTCGCCTCCTCGAGTCTATTTATATTTCTCGAGAGCAACCCAATTCAACTTTGGTCAATTTGACATAATTCTATTTATAGACATGACGGAATAATGATGAAATGATTAAGTCAAATAAACAAATCGGTCTGCAACAATTTCTTCAATCTTTCCGCCATTGGTTCTTTCTCGTTGTTCAATATAAGTTTTGTGAAAACTCTTTAGTTCTTTGGCACCTCATTACAATACTGCAAGTCTTTTGTTACTTAATCTTCTTCTTGAATTGGCTTTCATCCTGCTTTTCCTTTCAGTTCCATACGATATAAAAGCAAGTTTTCATTTCTCTTGTTACTAGAATTGGTTTTAGACTCTGCTGTTAAGTCTTTATAAAACTTTCCTTCGAAAGAAAACTGTTTGCTTTGTTACCGCTTAAATCCGGAAAATCAGTAAAAACATCTCAATTGTTTATCCATCACCTGTAATATGGCTGCTGAATATTTAGAAATAGCAAAAACAAGTGAGCGAGGTACTAGAACCCTTGTGCGAATGTGTCACAACTTCAAAAATATTGTCCTTGTGAAGGAAAGCTTTGATGTCAAGACTCAATTATGGCACACAAAAAACAGCTTTATTGTTCCAGTTAATTACATTGAACCAATACTTGAATACACAAAACAAAACGATTTATTTCATCTTACAAAAACGCCAGAAAAATCACCGAGACAAGTCTCCATATGCTCATCGATATTATGGATGTATTACTCCCATTCTAACAAAAAAGCAGGATGTCAAAAAATTGACAAAGCGAACAAGAAAACTTTTTGCAGACTACGATCATGAGTGCATTGAAATTTGGGGAAATCAACTAGGACAGCTAGAAGAAGTTGAGCAGATATCAGATTTTTGGAGTTTCGATCAATCTCAATCGCCTAGTGACATGAAAACTCCGGAAAAAAGTCTCCCTTTACTTTCCAATAACTTTTCGGATGACGTTAGCATCGAGGAAACTCCTCCGTTAAATCAGTGTTACGCTCCAGTCAAGAAGGTGATCAAGTTATCTCGGCTCTAAACAAAACAAACTTTCGTCAAACTCATTGTACATATTGAACTTTTTATTTTTGGCTCATTACTGTGTTTCAACGTATGAACTTTGTGTTTACTTCTTTAAACTAGTTCTTAATTTAATTTTCACTAATGATTCATCTCAGCATCAAACATAGCATGAATGTTTGGAAGAAGGAATTAAGCGTTGCAGAAAAATTCAGACATTGAACAAACAAGTGGATGAAAGATTGTATTAAACAAATAAACAAAAGTAAAAAGGGTAGAATTAAAACCAGCTGAAGCTTGGGTATTTTCATATCATGACAAAAAATCAGTAAACAATTTTCAGCAGATACTAGTACGCGATACTAGTGATAAAACAAAACTGGGGTAAACAAATAACCCCGCAGACTGACCTACCTGCACTGAGCAAACAAAAAGCAGGAAAGCAGGTAAACAGTTGAATCTCTGTTATTGGCACAAAGGTCTGCGAGACTACAGGCCCACTGTTTGCTCAGAAGTAGCTTTCAGTTGCAAATGTAAACAAAACGTTTGCCGAGCAGTAGCTTTCAGTTACAAAAGTAAATAAACAATACGCGCACTCTGATTGGGTTAGAGAGTTGTGAAAATGTGTGACAACCCAATACTCGATTTTGTCATTTGCATTTTGCCTTAACTTTACAAACACACGACAACTATTTTCTTTAGCTTCTGATTCAAATATCTAAAATCTTTTGAAAAGTCAGGCATTGTCCCAAAATTTTTAGCCTTTGGCTAGTTTTCTTTCCTTGTTCCACAAACGTTTAAGTTTGAACTAACGAAAATGAATAGTGTCGATTGTAAAATCTGTCATCTAACGCTCTCGGATAAGCGCACTCTAAGAAGACATATGAAAACTGTATCGCAACCGGATAAAGATTCGACGAAAACGCCTGAAAAGCAGCTTCCCTCACTGTCGAACAATTTTTCTGATGAAGAAGAGACTCCACCTCTAAGCAATTGTTATGCTCCATCAAAGAAGGTAATCAAACTGTCTCGCCTTTAAAAAAAATATTACTTGCTCTACATTCTGTTGTTTTAATGTTGTTTTAATTTTGTATCGCTTTAAAATTAATTATTTCTCATGTATGCTTTTCATTGATCAGGTTCGAACATGATCTTTAACCAATTACGGTTCTTTAACTAATCTGGCAATCAATAATTTATCAATAAGATTCTATTTTCTTTAACAATAAGGTTTTCAAATAGCGGAAATACTATGTTGATTAAACAAACGCTAAAATTTATCGCTTTATCTCTTGTCTAATTAACAATAATTTGGCAAACATGAGAACCGGTTTATTATTGACATAAGAGTCTTAGCAACAATTTTAGTTTCGTTGCGTATGCAGAGCAAAGAAAACTGAGTCAATAAACAAATTGTAAACAAAACCACTTTCCAAAAGAATGACTCAACAGGAAATTGTAAATTGTGCTATACACAATTTTGCATTTGTCTTTTGCGTATTCACTCGTATTAGTTTGTTTTAATTCCCTCAATTTCGGCTTGCTTTAAAACATAAATTTAGGAACTTTTACTCTAACATATTAAACGTTGTTTTAATGTCCTGCGCATTTTCCTGACCAAACACGACTCAAAACGACTGACGGCACTAGCGGATTTTTTTTAAATATCACAACTCAATTTGATTTTGAAACTAAGGAATATCAATGAGTACCGAAACTTGTACTATTTGCAACAAAAAACTTTCAGACAAGCGTAGTCTCAGACGTCACAAACAAACAGTCCATAAACAGTACAAAAAAAATAATTCCTTTGTATGCCATGCATGCGGTTATGAAAGAAGTGGGGTTATTGAAATGGAAAATCACATGAGAGAAAAGCATCTCTCATTCAGACCCCGATATTGTCTTTATTGCAATAAACTTTTTGTTGGTGACTCTTCCTATGTGCAACACATGAATAAAGTTCATGGCTTACCAATATGGAACTCGGACGCAAAAATTGACACATCAGGTGAAATTTTTGCCACTGAGAAGGCTTTTGGTGGTGTTCTTAAAATATATGACATTTCGGTGGACAATAATGATATTGATTTGCTCAGCTTCATGCGCGGTAAACAAAACGAAATTGACAATTTCATTCGATTGAACACCCAAACTCAACCACAAAAAGTTCAATTCTGTGCAACTGTAGAGCTTACAAAACCAGTGGATGAAGAAACTTCACAAGCTGCAGTTGAACATATAACAATCTTTGCAAATTCGAAAGCGCAAAGGGTCGAGTTTCCTGGATTAAATAACGAATGCTTCTCTGAAATGACCGAGCAAATGATAATAGCGTTGAACAATTTTTCATCACATGGTAGCGGTTGGTCGATAAAGCAAATCAAAAAGGTTGAAATGCGGCTTACGAAAACGAAACAAATCCGAGCATCCTCGAAGTAAATTTTGCTACCAAGTATTCAAAAACACCAAGACAAGAAATGGTTTTGTCACAGAAAAATTACGATCATCACAGTAGAGAATCACTAAAATTGCAAAAGTGGCTCAGGAAACGAATAACGGAAGACAAACATATACAAACTCGTTGAAATACTCAAGGTTTAGCAAACACAATAACAAAGAATTACTCTAATTTTGACTTATGTTTCGTTATGTATTGACACTAATTGAAAACCAAGCCTTCGCTTTATTCATTTTTCATGAGGAAGGGTATGGGGTGCAAACTTGCAGTTATTATTTGGTATATGAAAGTGCATACGCACAAAATTTGCATAAATATGCTGAAATATTTTACTTAATGACATCTCATTGGCTCTGCCATCTAAGAACAAAAATTAGAGCACTGATGTGTTCACGTTTATTTGCGAAAAACACAAACTCATGAACAAGATTGAGCGTGATATATAAAAGTTTATATATTCAAATCTTTCAGTTATCAAGGAAGCAATTTATCTCCACCTGCAAGGTTGGTTCGTTCATGTTATTCCTCTTGGCTTTTTGCATATTTTTGTGCATATGTACTTTCATATAATCTAGAATATGACAGTGCTTATGCACAAAATTTGCATAAAGAATAATTTTTAGGTCATTATTGTGGCTATGTAATTTACAATTATTTGATATTGTGGCTTGATATGCAGTGATGGGTTTGGCGTGTGGGTTGAAGCTTGGTTGGTTGGACGTGTGTGTTCGTGGGTTGGGGGTGTTGGTAGGGGTGTGGTTGGGTGTTGGTGGGTTGGGCGTGTTGGTTGGGGTGTGGTCGGGTGTTGGTGGGTTGGGCGTGTTGGTTGGGGTGTGGTTGGGTGTTGGTTGGTCGGGCGTGTTGGTTGGGATGTGGTCGGGTGTTGGTGGGTTGGGCGTGTTGCTTGGGGTGTGGTTGATGCACAAAACATGATTAACACCGTATCACATCTAATAGAGACAAAAAATCAACAAAGATTTTGGACCCTATTTCTCAAAAAATTTTATAAGTTCTTGTCCTCCTATAGGACAAAAATTCGATTTCCAATAAAATCTTTTCTGACCACTTTTATCACTCACAAAACGTGTTTCACAACTATTTGCATTGATTCAAACCAAAAAACACAAAAAAAAATTTTTGAACCAATTTTTCAAAAATTTTTACAAGTTCTGATCTCCTATAGGGCAAAAATTTCAAAATTTGAAAAAATTTTTTCCGACAACTTTTTTTACTCAAAAAACATGTTTCACACATTTTTACATTGATTTAAGCCGAAAAAACGCAAAAAAATTTTTCGACCCCATTTTTCAAAAATTTTTACAAGTGTCGACGCCCATTAGCGGTAAATTCTCAAATATGAAAAACTGGATCTGAATACTTTTATCATACACAAAACATGTAATCGCAATGCTAGCAATAGCAGTGCTTAATTTATATCAGACCCCGCAGCAAACAGACCCCGCAGCAAACAGTTAGTCGTAACAAAAACTGGGTCAAGCTTGTAAACAAATTGAACAAAGTTAAAATCAACCGAAAAGTTTTCCATTTTCGGTCAAAGGGGGGGGGGGGACAATTTTTGCAATCTATAAAATTTTTGGAAGTGTCCCACCCCGTAGTAGACGGGCGTTCCAAAAATTGTCCAAGCAATAGCAGTGCTTAATTTATATCACTGTTCTAAACAAACAAACAGACCCCGCAGCAAACAGTTAGTCGTAACAAAAACTGGGTCAAGCTTGTAAAGAAATTGAACAAAGTTAAAATCAACCGAAAAGTTTTCCATTTTTGGTCAAAAAAGGAGGGGGACAATTTTTGCAACCCATAAAGTGTCCCACCCCGTTGTAGATGTGCATTGCAAAAATTGTCCGTCCCCCCCCCCCCCCCCCGTTGAGGTTCTAGTCACTTTCCTTTACTACTTTCCTTTGCCCTGAACCTAATTCAAATTTAACTTAAGTTTTAAAGTGCAGAAGTCATTTTTATTGAGTGAGGTAAGTCACTGATGACCAAAATCTAATCACGCAAAAAACTTTTGCTAGAGAGAGTGAGAAATGACGTCACGCACTCAAAAGCAGTTAGTGAGTGGAAAAAGTAATTCAGAAAATTTGACTTTTCAGCTTTGAGGTGTGAACAAATGTAAAACGAAAAAAGAGCGTCAGACGACGAAACAAAAAAAACCAAGAGACCCGTAATATAGCTCCGCTCAGCTTACAGCTATAAAAAACATAATTAGAAAAACTAAAAACCTGCAAGTGGTTATAAAACTTTGCTCGCATAACAAAAATTTTTTCACACCTAGTTTGCGGCGTTGAATTTACATCCTGTTTTAAATAAACTCCAAAAAAATCGATCAAATAGAAAACTAAGCAGGACAATTCCTGACCTGCAATGCAAAAATTTTTCATTGACAAAATAAACTAGAACTAGAATGGACTATGCCTGTAGTGAAAGATATTTACAAAGAAATCCTATCAAAATTGAAAACACGAATTTTCATACACTGTTTTCTTACTGCCCTTAAAAATTAAAAGAAAAAAATCCACGCCGCAAAAAACTCCTCGCTTTTTCGCTCCACTCCTTGTTTCGTCGTGAACAAAATCATCACTCCAATTTGACTTCAAAAATCTTCAAAATGTGTGAACAGATCTTGAAAAAACACAGCGCCCCAATACAATTCAAAATCTTTGAGCCCCAATACAATCCAATTCTGGGATTGTGAGAAAGACTGAACCCCATTACAATCTAATTTTTGGATTATAAAAAAGACAGCACCAATACAATCCAATGCCTGGATTGTAAAAAAGACAGAACCCCAATACAATCCAACTAATGGATTCAAAAAAAGACAGAGCACCAATACAATCCAATTTTTGGATTGTAAAAAAGACAGAACCCCAATACAATCCAATTCTTGAATTGTAAAAAAGACAGAGCCCCAATACAATCCAATTCATGGATTTTAAAAATAGGCGCGCTATAATAGCCTGCTGAGATGAGGGTGCTACTAAACATAGCCGGCTTGTGGCCTTCCGTGAATTGAAACAACTAAAGAAATAAAATAGACAGATTGACCACCAGTCCTTTAATAGACCGCTAGAATTTTTGGTTCGATTCGGACTGTCTTGTTTATGAGACAACTACGCTCCAAAGGAAAAACCCAAGAATTAGGGCATAAACGATCGACCTTTAACTAGTGAATGTTCATAAAATCTAAAGTTCATTAAGCGAGTTCAGAAGTCATTTTTTAGTGAGGTAAGTCACGCAATTGACCTAAAAGCAGAACAACGACGCCACGCAAACAAATTTTAACTGCAAAGCAGTAGAAATCACTGAAATTGAAAAAGTCAATTCCAAGAAGTCAAGTAGCAAGAATCATCGATGAAGACAAAATTTAAAAAAATCATAGCCGGAAGAATTCCGGAAACGACTCGAAAGAAGAAATTGCCCATACGTGTGACTAAACAACTAACTAGAATAACTTACCTCCACAAATGCCATAAAAAATTAAGGAAGAATAGAAACGGCATTCAAAAACAAATTGAATAAAAAACTATAAAAACTTTATGAAGGAAACATAAAGCTGAATACAGTTTCTTCGCAATCAGAGTAAGGAAAAGCTCGCAAAACAATGGACAAGTCATAATAGGCTAAGAAACTTGTGTTAGATGAAAAAAGAGAAAAACTGCAACAAATTAGGAAAATTGGTTCAAAACTTCAATCAATTGGTATCTGAAAATTCCTTAAGTAACAAGCTTCCATTCAAATCCCACTTAATGCAGTAAAACAAAAAAACCGATCAAAAAATCATTAAAATTTGTCTAAAAATCAGCAAAACTGATCAAAAACCTCCAAATTACCATTAAACTCAAATTAACTACTTGAAACCTTCGATTCCTATCAAAACAAACTTAACACTAATACAATATCATAATCAAACCTCACAACCATCAAAAGTTGCAAAAATACTGCTTTTAAAAGCCGCACGTTAACAAAAAAATTTCGCTCGCTTAGAGAAAATTTTTTAACACATCAAATTTCACACATCTTTGAGTCGTAATAAAAACCACGATGTTCCCAATAATAGCCGCAGTCGCTTCGCGGCTATTTATCAACAATGGCCATTTTGAGGACTCTGCACACTGCTTCTTAATCCATGTTCTTTGTTTAGCTTAACGTTTGTTTTGATTGACTTGAAAACATCTTTAACATTTATAAACTCAACATATAACTATGTCTTCAAAAGTCCCATTTATGTGGCAATTCGTTATGCTGTTTTTGCCGAATTAAAAATGGGTGGGGGCTTTGGCTTTAGTGGGAAAGAGTCAGCAATAAAATTCACATATCACATTTAAGTTGACAACTTGTTCAATTGCGAATTTTGACTAATGCTGTTTCATGTCTTTCATCACTTGTCACCACACATCAGAGTGTCTTCGAAGAGTCTTCTTTAAGAGTGACAGTTCTGTTGAACACCAACCCATTCTGGTCTCCTTTCATAGATACAGAGTCCGGATCTACAGAGAAGTAGCCAATCCTCTCAAACTGGAACTTGTCATACACTTGAGCACCCTGCACAACACAACACACTACTCTTAAAAAACCCATAACCAACTAACGTCCGACGAATTGCTATTGCTCTCAAACGATGTAGTTTGGCTTCGGTAGTAGCCAGCTGAGGCTTAGGGATGCTAGCATTGGGGGATGTGGGCTCAAGCGATGGGGGTGGGGTTGCGAAAGCTAGATGAGCGGAGGTTCAAATGGACAGGTGGATGAGGGTAGATAATGGGAGTGTTGAGAGGGGGTGTGTAATGTGGGGGGGGGCTGATGGCGGCGGTGATGGAGGGTGACCGAGGCGTCCAAGCTTTTAAGATTGAACTGCCTGTCATAAGCATGTCTACATCAGTAATGTGTATATGTCCGCAGCCGCGCCAATGAGCCACGATCTAGGGCCATATACACATTACTTTATTTCCCTTTTGGTTTATCCACTACATTTCCCTTTATAATCCCTCAAAATCTATCATTTCCTGTCTTACTTAGTGCAATCCACTAGTATTGAGTTAAGCTGGTAATTAACCGTTATCAGACGGATAGTTCGGGTTCTATCCCCACTGACTCCAGTGGACGTATCCCAGATAGTAGTGTAACTAATAAGACCGTGTAACAAGCACGTAAAACCAACTTGCGAAAATAAACTTGAACAAAAAACCAGCTTAACTCTTTTATAATTGAAGAAAATAATAATAAAATAATTTTTATATATGATCTCATACCAATATTATAATTATAATTCTACTAATAACTTAATAAGAGAATCTAAATTCACCATTAAAATCTCTAATACCTTTATCATCAAATGGATCAATAGCTATCTTGTATTGTTCTTTTGTTTCTAAATGATGTTTATTACTATCAATAATACATTTAGTTACATATTCACTTTTTGCATCATATACAGCATTTTTATAGTCTTCAATAGTAATTTGGTTTTTAATAGTAGCTTTGGTTATACCTTTCAACTTTTTTCTTCTTCTCTATTAACTGTATTAAAACAATATGCTTTAGCTTTAAGGAAACAAGCTTCCATAATAGTATCATTAGGTATTTCAACTTTCATTTTACATAACTCCGAGTTATGTAATATATCTTTCATCTTATTCAATTCAGTTTCTATATCACTATCTAAAGGAACATTTATGTTTATAAATATACTATCAGTATAATGATAACTACAATCTAACTTTTTCTCAAAGTATTCATATATAGCTTTATACATAAACAGTTTAACCTTTTCTAATATAACAAAACCAATATAATTAAACTTGTCTAACTTACCATTACCTCTTGTTTTATGTACAGCTAATAGTTCATCATCAAACTCTACAGCATATTTAAAACTAATATTCTTCACAAATTTTACATATCTATCCACATCATTAACCAACTCCACATCTTGTCTATTGTACACATTTTCTATTGTTTTTCCATAGAAGGCTTTATTCATTAACTTAAAGAATTTATCACCAAATTTATCTCCCTTAGCTTTAGCTTCTTTTCTTTTCTGAATATTAAACTCAATATAAGGCTTTTACCACTCACTATTATTATATTCTAACTTGCTTAATTGTATCATCTTAAAACCTTAAACCATTACTTAATTACCAATCTAGCATCTCTCCATCAATTACATAGTCTACCTTATCCGTTAACTTCAACATCAACTTTTCATTTGGTTTGCATCCTTTCTTTTCATTTTCATTTTGATAGTCTGTAAACTGATCAATGTTAGCCTTTGTCTTTTCTGGAAAGAATGGATACTTCTTTGTTTTTTGTTTCAACTCATCATTATACTTTACATCAATGGTATAGATATCGCCTGTATTATTACTACAACTAGTGTAATTATTATCTGTGAAGCCAGTTTCTGGATCATTACACACTTTGATTTCACCAGTAGATAAAGCTTGCACCATAGCAGAGGAACTTAATGAGTTGAAGTATTTTAAATAATTCTCTTTACCTCTATACTCAATGCTTTAGCGTGACCCATATCAATACAAATATAATTCATCAGTTTTTGTTAATACTTTGAAGTCCAATCTTCTTTGCGAGTTAGGTTATAAATAGGTGATTATCATAATTAGAAGAATTAAATGCATATATTGGTACAAAATTATTCTTAGCCTGAAGGTTACACTTATTGTAAGCATATCCTCTAAATTTGCCATTTAGGTGATCATGATATCTAAAAATGTCTTCACGCATATACTCGTTACAAAAATAACAGTTAGTATATAGAGGAGTAATCTTTCAATGGAATATTTATACTAAATATATCTTTAAATAATTTATTATAATAACTCATCCTACTTATAAACCAATCAACTACATCGGTTGAGCCGCCACTTTGCGGATCTTCTCCAACGTATCCTTTCATACTTATCTTCTAATATATCAGGATAGTCAGTTTCTAAATATAACCTACAAGCAATAGGAATGTGTTTTCTGTTTTTATTATACATTTAAAATCATAATACATAGCAAATGGTACTCTGTTTCTATAGTGGAACTTATCAAACTTTAGACAATCATCATGATGGAATGTTCTTCTTCCAATATTATTACACAATTCTAAATGTTTATTTAATGCATTTTCAGTTCGAAATGACACACAACACCTTAGACATGGATAACCTTTATGACTAGATGATCTTAATGAGAATGATACATCTTTTCATAGGAAGTAATAATTATCCCAGTATAATATATTACATCCTTTAGAATCATTATGATTGATTAATACGGGATTAATAGTTTTATTTTTATTTAGATTAAACACAATAAATAATACTTTATCTTTGTTTAACTTTATATCCATAAGGAGGTGGAAGGTTTGGTAATTTTATCTCATTATTATATTCATATTTATTTTAATTACTAACTCTATTGGTATGGTCTTTAGCAGGATGTAGATAAGCAAGTAAACACCACAGTAAACATTTATTATCAGTATTCTTTATCTTAAGTATATATCTAGATGTGAATGCTAACTCAGTAGTACAACCACCAGTTGGATAAAACCTGTGTATATATACATAGTTCTTTTAACAAATCTTTGCATGCTCCAACTAGATTGTTTCATCTCTTGTTCTTGCATTCTACTCTCAAGGTGACTATTCAACATATCCAAGTCATAAGGCCCATTATATTGTCTAGTCATTAGTCTAAATGTGAATTCATTTTCTTCTAACTTATCATCTGTAGGTTTTGAATTTCTTATCACATCAAAGGTGTTAAACTTAATATGGGGATGTATGTTATACATTGTCTCTAATACTTTTAAGAATTTAGGATCTTCATAATTACCTTTTGTTATCATTTAATATTTCATATTATGATCTAATCCTAACTCATTAACTTTCTCTCTCCACATACCATCAGCAAGTTTTTTCTGTTTAACATTTTCTTTATGTTCATCTGATTCATTGTGTTTAGTTTTATTGTTATATCTAGTATTACATATATCGCAATAGCCTGTACTATCTTCAGATATATTATGGGTCGTTGACCATGTTTCACCATTATCCTTAGATTTATTGTCCTTATCTTTACCCTCAACATTATCTAGATGTATCTTTGTTTTTAAATGATTATCCACACTATATTGACTTAGAGTAGTCTTGCTTGTTACACATTCAATCTTACTCCCATTCTTTATTATTTCTCCATTATTTAGTCTTACATTATTCCTATGTTTTAATGTTTCTATATGTTTATTATATTCGGTGATATTATCTAGATACATGTCACAACTATCACAATACTTTATTCCCTCTAGTTCAGGATAATTTTTATCTATTTTTTGTTCTACATCTTTATTAGCAACTTTTACCCCAAAATCATTAGCACTCAATAATTTTATGTCTACTATATACTCGCTCATTCTTATTATGTTTAAGTGATTGAATGTGTCTTGAATAATTCCATTGAGTTAACTCCTCTTTACAATCTTCACAGCTAACCTTATTAGAATTTGTTTTTGAGGTTTTTTAACATAGGCAATTTCATCAGATGAATCTGAATCTTTAGAAAAATCTGAATCTAAATCTTTAGATGATTCTCCATTTTTCGATGATTCTCGATCTTAAGATGATTCTCTATCTTTAGATGATTCTCTATCTGGAAAGAACTTTGCTTCAGTCTTTTGCATTGACTCATACATATCCACTTCTCGTTGTTTTGAGTTTTTAACCTGTTTATCATATAACTCCTTTATCTCATTTATTTGATTAAACCTTCTGATTGATTCTAAAGCTTTTTCTACTTCCTCCTTTTGTTTTTCTTTATCTATTGGTTTGTTTTCTTCTCTTAGTTTGTTTTGATTTATCAGCATTTGGGCCGCCAAGCTAGTAGAACTAGATTGGGTTTGCTCATTTCTAGATTGGGCTTTACCACTTCTAGATTGAGCTTGTCCACTTCCAAATTGGACTTGTTCACTTGCAAAATGAATGTTTCCGTAGAAATCTCGCACACTCATTTTTATACAAATTTTGAAATAATATGATTTATATAACTTTTTATCTATTTTTTGTTCTACATCTTTATTAGTAATATTCACCCCAGACTCATTAGCACTCAATAATTTTATATCTACTAAATACTCGCTCATTCTTACTATGTTTAAGTGATTGAATGTTCCTAGCATAATTCATTTGAGATAACTCCTGATTACAATCTTCACATCTAATCTTATTAGAATTTTATTCGAGGTTTTTTAACATAGGCAATTTCATCAGATGAATCTGAATCTTTAGACAAATCTGAATCTGAATCTAAATCTTTAGATGATTCTCGATCTTTCGATGATTCTCGATCTTAACAAGATTCTCTATCTTTAGATGATTCTCTATCTGGAAAGTATTTTGCTTCAGTCTTTTGCATTGACTCATACATATCCACTTCTCATTGTTTTGATTTTTTAACCTGTTTATCATATAACTCCTTTATCTCTTCATTTATTTGATTAAACCTTCTGATTGATTCTAAAGCTTTTTCTACTTCCTCCTTTTGTTTTTCTTTATCTATTGGTTTGTTTTCTTCTTTTAGTTTGTTTTTATTTATCAGCATTTGGGCTGCAATGCTAGTAGAACTAGATTGGGCTTGCTCATTTCTAGATTGGGCTTGACCACTTCTAGATTGAGCTTGTCCACTTCCAAATTGGACTTGTTCACTTGCAAATTGAATGTTTCCGTCGAAATCTCGCACTCATTTTTATACGATAAATTTTGAAATAAAGATTGATATAATTTTTCACAATTAAAAAAAGATTAGTACTAAGTGCGATAAATTTAAAAATAAGGCTTGGTGTTGGAGTTGTGATATGGGTCAAAGTAAACCTTTCTTATGTTTTGTATGTAATGACACTATAACATATAGAGAGAGACATGATCATATGCATATACATTATAATGATCCTAATCAATACTTAGTATGTAGAAAGTGTAAAGTAAATAAACATATCTCTCACTATAGATTTAAACATTTCACTTGAAGGGTATGCTTGTATCTCAATAGATAAAGATTTGGTCATACTAAAGAAAGATTCATAGAACATGTAAAGAAATATAAAAGAAGTTTAGTCCTAATAAAATGTTATTGGTGTTCCCGTTAGTTATTATGTTATTATTTATTATTATAATTGCTTATTGAAATTATGATATATTCTGATTTAGGAAAGAGTTAAAGGATATAGGAATGATGTACCAGAACCATCTGAAACGATAAAATAACTTTATTATTTATGGTCCATCTAATTCAAGCAAAACAACATTTATAAAATACTATTGTGGTTTGTATGATAGTGTTGATGTATTGTATCGATACCGATGAGTGGAACGGTTATAACGTATACGGTATTGATGATTTAAAATTATTAGGTAATATAGAAAAACTTTGCTAATAGTCTAATTACTTTTGATAATATGGGAGAAAACATTAGATTACCAGCTATAGATTCATTATACTCTAAAGGTAGACATCACAACATTAATATAATATGTGTAACCCATACTGTAACAGATTTCATTACTAAAGCAAGAGAGAACACACCAGCTGTATTTATTACTTTAAATAGTTCACAACAATTCATTGAAAGAGTAAAAGAGAATTTTAAAATTGATTCTAATCTATATAGATTTAAACATTATAAATATGGCATATTAAAATATAGTACTATTGGTCACTATTATATTGTATAAGATAAAAATAAAAATGTTGTATATGATTCTAGAATTGGTGATATTGATATTGAGAAGTAGATTGATTATACTGAGTTTAAAGAAAAGGAATTTAATATACTAAGTAGATATTTAATAGATAGAATGTTCGAACCATCACATATTAAACCAAATGAATTAATGTTCTATTTTGAAGAATCTTTAAATTTTAAAGGAATAAATGAACCATTTAATTTTTCTAAAACATATATGAAAGTAAAGTAAAAGGTATATTAACTGAGATACATAGTGGATATTACGCTATATTTGGTGTAATTAGTATATTTATATTTGCATATAGTTACTATAAAAAATATGGTAACAGTAATTTTAATGATAATATTCATGGTATAGATATAATGAACATAGAAAAGGCCAAGATAAGATTAAGAAATGAAAAGAAGTTAACAATAGTTTATGGTATATTTAATAATAATAAAAATGAAGCATTAGATATACTATCTATACTGGGCTGTTGTCTTGGATCTATTTATGCAACTCACAATGTTATTAATCTCCAACTAAAAATGACGTTAATATGTAGAAAATGTAATATTGAAATTGATGATAGTGGTGAACATCCAGAACATGAACTAATGACACATTATAATAATTTACATAAAAAATTACTGGTAAGATGTATGAAATGTATAAAAAAAACATTTTAAGTCCAAACATAATCGTACAGGTGCTATATCATCACTACATAGTTATATTGATTATACTGATATTAATAATAGTGATAGTGATAACAATGATCTAAAAAATATTATTATAGAGGATTTAAAAGATTATATTAGAAATGATTCAAGAACAGGAATTATAAATGATTTAAAAATAGAGATTATAAAAAAATTAAAAGCAGAAACTATAAATGCGATAAAAACAGAAATTATAAATGAATTAAAAACAGGAGGTAATATTAAGAAAAGTGAAGAAACTAAAACAACTAGAACTTGTTGTTTATGCAAAATTGAAAAGAACAGAGATTGTTTTCATAAAATTGGTGGTTTATGTAAAGATTGTTGTTCAGAGAAAGTTTCATATCAACATGTAATAATATGTTAAATAGATCTTCTTTTAGTAAACATATAAAAGGCCACGTAATATCCAGAACAATGATTCTAGTTGAAATTAGATTACATAGAATAACATAAGATTAATTAGAAAAACAATAGATTACATGGAATAACACAGATTAATATATAGCCCAAGATAATTCCGCACGCTCCTGTTTCTAATTCATTTATAATTTTTGTTTTTATCCCATTCATAATTTCTGTTTTTAATTCATTTATAATCTCTATTTTTAAATCATTTATAATTCCTGTTCTCAATTCACTTCTAGTCTTTTAAATCCTGTATAATAATATCTTTTAGATCATTGTTATCACTATTACTATCACTATTATTAATATAAATATAATCAATATAAATTTGTACTGATGATATAGTACCTGTACGATTATCTTTACATTTATCCTCAAAATGATAAATGTAAAGATAATCGTATATAATCGTTCTATCTATTAAATATCTACTTAGCATATTAAATTCTTTTTCTTTAAACTGAGTATAATCAATATATTTCTCAATACCAATGTCACCAATTGTAGAATCATATACAACATTTTTGACTTTATCTAATACAATATAATAGTCACCAATAGTACTACAATTTACTATGCCATATTTATAATGTTTAAATCTATATAGATTAGAATCAAACTTCCCTTGTACTCTTTCAAAGAATTGTTGTGAACTATTTAGATTAATATATACAGCTGGTGTGTTCTCTCTTGCTTCAATGAAATCTGTTACATTATTGGCTACACATATTATATCAATAATTTGATGTCTACCTTCAGAGTATAATGAATCTATAGCTGGTAATCTAATGTTTTCTCCCATATCATCAAAAATAATTAGACTATTAGCAAAGTTGTCTATATTATCTAATAATTTTAAATCACCAATACCGTATACGTTATAACCCTTCCACTCATCGGTATGGATACAATACATCAACACTATCATACAAACCACAATAGTCTTTTATAAATGTTGTTTTGCCTGAATTAGATGGACCATAAATAATAAAGTTATTTTTTCAATTCAGATGGCTCTGGTACAACATTCCTCTATCCATTAAGTCTCTTCCTTAAATCCGAATATTTATCATAATTCCAATAAGCATTGTTGATAGTCATAATTCCAATAAGCAATAAGAAAGTGAAAAGTTTAAGTCTATAGTGAGAGATGTTTGTTAATTTTACACTTTCTACATACTAAATATTGATTAGGATCATAATAATGTATATGCATATGATCATGTCTCTCTCTATATATATTATAGTTACATTACATACAAAACATAAGAAAGGTTTACTTTGACACATATCACAACTCCAACACCAAGCCTTATTTTTAAATTTATCGCA
The DNA here is from genome assembly GCF_964194025.1 of Convolutriloba macropyga. Lineage (NCBI taxonomy): Eukaryota > Metazoa > Xenacoelomorpha > Acoela > Convolutidae > Convolutriloba > Convolutriloba macropyga. The sequence goes on along the minus strand of NC_134476.1, from coordinate 60,852,647 downwards.
CTTAGTACTAAACTTTTTTTAATTGTGAAAAATTATATAAATCATATTATTTCAAAATTTATCGTATAAAAATGAGTGCGAGATTTCGACGGAAACATTCAATTTGCAAGTGAACAAGTCCAATTTGGAAGTGGACAAGCTCAATCTAGAACTTGTCAAGCCCAATCTAAAAGTGAGCAAGCCCAATCTAGTTCCACTAGCATGGCAGCCAAAAATGTTGATAAATAAAAAGAAACTAAAAGAAGAAAACAAACCAATAGATAAAGAAAAACAAAAGGAGGAAGTAGAAAAAGCTTTAGAATCAATCAGAAGGTTTAATCAAATAAATGAAGAGATAAAGGAGTTATGTGATAAACAGGTTAAAAAATCAGAACAACAAGAGGTGGATATGTATGAGTCAATGCAAAAGACTGAAGCAAAATACTTTCCAGATAGAGAATCATCTAAAGATAGAGAATCATCTGAAGATCGAGAATCATCTGAAGATCGAGAGTCATCTAAAGATTTAGATTCAGATTCAGATTTGTCTAAAGATTCAGATTCATCTGATGAAATTGCCTATATTAAAAAACCTCGAATAAAATTCTAATAAGATTAGATGTGAAGATTGTAATCAGGAGTTATCTCAAATGAATTATGCTAGAAACATTCAATCACTTAAACATAATAAGAATGAGCGAGTATATAATATAAATAAAATTATTGAGAGTGGTAATGAGAGGTAAAAGTTACTAATGAAGATCTAGAACAAAAAATAGATAAAGTATCCTGAACTAGAGCGAATAGAGTATTGTGATAGTTGTGACATGTATCTAGATAATAATACTGAATATAATAAATATACAGAAACAATAAAACATAGGAATAATGAAAGACTAAATAATGGAGAAATAATAAAGAATGGAAGTAAGTTTGAATGTGTAACATGCAAGACTACTCTAAGTCAATATAGCGTGGTTAACCATCTAAAAACAAAGATACATCTAGATAATGTTGAGGGTAAAGTTATGGACAATATATCTAAGGATAATTGTGAAACATGGTCAAAGACCCATAATATAACTGAAGATAGTACAGGCTATTGCGATATATGTAACATTAGATATAACAATAAAAAAAAGATAATGAATCAAATGAACATAAACAAAATGTATGTGGAGAGGGAAAGTTAATGATTCAGGATTAGATCAAATAATGATAACAACAAAGTATAATCCAATAATGATAACAACTGGTAATTATGAAGATCCTAAATTGTTGAAAGTATTAGAGACAATGTATAACATACATCCCCATATTAAGTTTAACACCTTTGATGTAGTGAAGTATACAAAACCTACACATGATAAGTTAGAAGAAAATGAATTCACATTTAGACTTATGACTAGACAATATAATGGGCCTCATGACTTGGATATGTTGAATAGTGAACTTGAGACTTGAATGCCAGAACAAGAGATGAAACAATCTGGTTGGAGCGTGCAAAGATTTGTTAAAAAACTATGTATATACACAGGTCTTATCCTACTGGTGGTTGTACTACAGAGTTACTGTTCACATCTAGATATATACTAAATATAAAGAATACTGATAATTGTTTACTGTGTTGTTTACTTGCTTATCCTGCTAAAGACCACACCAATAGAGTTAGTATTTATAATAAACCTGAAAAAATTAAATCAATCATAATGATCCTAAAGGATGGAATATATTATACCGGGATAATCATTACTTCCTATGTAAAAATGTATCATTCTTATTAAGATCATCTAGTCATAAATGTTATCCATGTCTAAAACGTTGTGTGTCATTTCGAACTGAAAATGCATTAAATAAACATTTAGAATTGTGTAATAATATTGGAAGAACATTCCATCATAATGATTATCCAAAATTTGATAAGTTCCACTATAAAAACAGAGTACCATTTGCTATGTATTATGATTTTGAATGTATAATAAAAACAGAAAACATATTCCTATTGCTTGTAGGTTATGTTTACTTGTAGGTTATGTAACTGACTATCCTGATATATTAAAAGATAAGTATGAAAGTTATGTTGGAGAAGATCCACAAAGTGGCGGCCCGACCGATGTAGTTGATTGGTTGATGATCTGGCACACTCAATTTTATACGATAAATTTTAAAATATGATTTACATAACTTTTTGTTTTTCTTTATCTATTGCTTTGTTTTCTTCTTTTAGTTTCTTTTTATTTACCAACATTTTGGCTGCCACGCTAGTGGAACTAGATTGGGCTTGCTCACTTTTAGATTGGGCTTGACCAGTTCTAGATTGAGCTTGTCCACTTCCAAATTGGACTTGTTCACTTGCAAATTGAATGTTTCCGTCGAAATCTTGCACACTCATTTTTATACGATAAATTTTGAAATAATATGATTTATATAACTTTTCACAATTAAAAAAAGATTAGTACTAAGTGCGATAAATGTTAAAATAAAGCCTGGTGTTGGAGTTGTGATATGTGTCAAAATAAACCTTTCCTATGTTTTTTATGTAATGAAACTATAATATATAGAGAGAGACATGATCATATGCATATGCATTATAATGATCCTAATCAATATTTAGTATGTAGAAAGTGTAAAGTAAATAAACATATCTCTCACTATAGATTTAAACATTTCACTTGTAGGGTATGCTTGTATCTCAATAGATATAGATTTGGTCATACTAAAGAAAGATTCATAGAACATGTAAAGAAATATAATAGAAGTTTAGTCCTAATAAAATGTTATTGATGTTTCAGTTAGTTATTGTTATTATTTATTATTATAATTGCTTATTGCAATTATGATAAATATTCTGATTTAGGGAAGACTTAAAGGATATAGGAATGTTGTACCAGAACCATCTGAAATGAAAAAATAACTTTATTATTTATGGTCCATCTAATTCAGGCAAAACAACATTTATAAAAGACTATTGGGGCTTGTATGATAGTGTTGATGTATTGTATCGATACCGATGAGTGGAAGGTTTATAACGTATACGGTATTGATGATTTAAAATTATAAGATAAAATAGACAACTTTGCTAATAGTCTAATTACATTTGATGATATGGGAGAAAACATTAGATTACCAGCTATAGATTCATTATACTCTAAAGGTAGACATCACAATATTAATAAAATATGTGTAGCCCACACTGTAACAGATTTCATTACTAAAGAAAGAGAGAACACACCAGCTGTATATATTACTTTAAATAGTTCACAACAATTCTTTGAAAGAGTACAAGAGAATTTTAAAATTGATTCTAATCTATATAGATTTAAACATTATAAATATGGCATAGTAAATTACAGTACTATTGGATACTAATATATTGTATTAGATAAAGATAAAAATGTTGTATATGATTCTAGAATTGGTGATATTGATATTGAGAAGTAGATTGATTATACTGAGTTTAAAGAAAAGGAATTTAATATACTAAGTAGATATTTAATAGATACAATGTTCGAACCATCACATATTAAACCAAATGAGTTAATGTTCTATTTTGAAGAATCTTTAAATTTTAAAGGAATAAATGAACCATTTAATTTTTCTAAAACATATATATGAAAGTAAAGTAAAAGGTATATTAACTGAGATACGTAGTGGATATTATGCTATATTTGGTGTAATTAGTATATTTGTATTTGCATATAGTTACTATAAAAAATATGGTAAAAGTAATTTTAATGATAATATTAATGGTATAGATATAATGAACATAGATAAGGCCAAAATTAGATTAAGAAATTATAAGATGTTAACAATAGTTTATGGTATATTTAATAATAATAAAAATGAAACATTAGATACACTATCTATACTGGGCTGTTGTCTCTGATCTATTTATGGAACTCGCAATGTTATTAATCTCCATCTAAAAATGACGTTAATATGCAGAAAATGTAATATTGAAATTGATGATAGCCAGAACATGAACTAATGATACTTTATAATAATTTACATAAAAAATTACTGGTAAGATGTATGAAATGTATGAAAAAACATTTCAAGTCCACAAACATAATCGTACAGGTGCTATATCATCAGTGCATAGTTGTATTGATTATACTGATATTAATAATAGTGATAGTGATAACAATGATCTAAAAAATATTATTATAGAGGATTTAAAAGATTATATTAGAAATGATTCAAGAACAGGAATTATAAATGATTTAAAAATAGAGATTATAAAAAAATTAAAAGCAGAAATTATAAAAGCGATAAAAACAGACTTATAAATGAATTAAAAACAGGAGGTAATATTAAGAAGAAAAGTGAAGAAACTAAAACAACTAGAACTTGTTGTTTATGCAAAATTGAAAAGAACAGAGATTGTTTTTATAAAACTGGTGGTTTATGTAAAGATTGTTGTTCAGAGAAAGTTTCATATCAACATGTAATAATATGTTAAATAGATCTTCTTTTAGTAAACATAAAAGTCCACATAATATCCAGAACAATGATTCTAGTTGAAATTAGATTACATAGAATAACATTAGATTACATAGAAAAACATTAGATTACATGGAATCACACAGATTAAAATATAGCCCAAGATAATTCCGCACGCGTGCGGAATTATCTTGGGCTATATATTAATCTGTGTTATTCCATGTAACCTAATGTTATTCTTTGTAACCTAATGTTATTTTATGTAATCTAAAGTAAAATGTTATTCTATGTAATCTAATGTTATTCTATGTAATTTGCAATTTTGATGCGGAATATGCGGGAAATTTATGAGCATAATGCGGAATTATCTCCGGACTATATATAATCTGGGTAATTTTTGTAATTTAAAATCTAATGCCAAATTTCAACTAGAGTTATTATTCTGGCTATTTTGTGGCCTTTTATATGTTTACTAAGAGAAGATCTATTTAACATAAAATTACAAGTTGACATGAAACTTTCTCTGAACAAAAATCTTTGCATAAACCACCAGTTTTATAAAAACAATCTCTGTTCTTTTCAATTTTGCATAAACAACAAGTTCTAGTTGTTTTAGTTTCTTCACTTTTCTTCTTAATATTACCTCCTGTTTTTAATTCAATTATAATTTTTGTTTTTATCCCATTTGCAATTTCTGTTTTTAATTCATTTATAATCTCTATTTTTAAATCATTTATAATTCCTGTTCTCAATTCACTTCTAATCTTTTATATCCTGTATAATAATATCTTTTAGATCATTGTTATCACTATTACTATCACTATTATTAATATCATTATAATCAAAATAAATTTGTACTGATGATATAGCACCTGTACGATTATCTTTACATTTATCCTTAAAATGATAAATGTAAAGATAATCGTACATAATCGTTCTATCTATTAAATATCTACTTAGTATATTAAATTCTCTTTCTTTAAACTTAGTATAATCAATATACTTCTCAATATCAAAATCACCAACTCTAGAATCATATACAACATTTTTATCTTTATCTAATACAATATAATAGTCACCAATAGTACTATAAATTACTATGCCATATTTATAATGTTTAAATCTATATAGATTAGAATCAATTTTGAACTTCCCTTGTACTCTTTCAAAGAATTGTTGTGAACTATTTAGAGTAATATATATAGCTGGTGTGTTCTCTCTTGCTTTAATGAAATCTGTTACAGTAGAGGCTACACATATTATATTAATATTGTGATGTCTACCTTTAGAGTATAATGAATCTATAGCTGGTAATCTAATGTTTTCTCCCATATCATCAAATGTAATTAGACTATTAGCAAAGTTGTCTATTTTATCTTATAATTTTAAATCATCAATACCGTATACGTTATAAACCTTCCACTCATCGGTATCGATACAATACATCAACACTATCATACAAACCCCAATAGTCTTTTATAAATGTTGTTTTGCCTGAATTAGATGGACCATAAATAATAAAGTTATTTTTTCATTTCAGATGGCTCTAGTACAACATTCCTATATCCTTTAACTCTTTCCTAAATCAGAATATTTATCATAATTTCAATAAGCAATTATAATAATAAATAATAACATAATAACTAACGGGAACACCAATAACATTTTATTAGGACTAAACTTTGTTTATATTTCTTTACATGTTCTATGAATCTTTCTTTAGTATGACCAAATCTTTATCTATTGAGATACAAGCATACCCTTCAAGTGAAATGTTTAAATCTATAGTGAGAGATATGTTTATTTACTTTACACTTTCTACATACTAAGTATTGATTAGGATCATTATAATGTATATGCATATGATCATGTCTCTCTCTATATGTTATAGTGTCATTACATACAAAACATAAGAAAGGTTTACTTTGACACATATCACAACTTCAACACCAAGCCTTATTTTTACATTTATCGCATTTAGTAATAATCTTTTTTTAATTGTGAAAAGTTATATAAATCATATTATTTCAAAATTTATCGTATAAAAATGAGTGTGCAAGATTTCGACGGAAACATTCAATTTGCAAGTGAACAAGTCCAATTTGGAAGTGGACAAGCTCAATCTAGAACTGGTCAAGCCCAATCTAAAAGTGAGCAAGCCCAATCTAGTTCCACTAGCATGGCAGCCAAAATGTTGATAAATAAAAAGAAACTAAAAGAAGAAAACAAAGCAATAGATAAAGAAAAACAAAAAGAGGAAGTGGGAAAAGCTTCAGGATCAATCAGAAGGTTTAATCAAATAAATGAAGAGATAAAGGAGTCATATAATAAACAGGTTAAAAAATCAAAACAACAAGAAGTGGATATGTATGAGTCAATGCAAAAGACTGAAGCAAAATACTTTCCAGATAGAGAATCATCTAAAGATAAAGATCGAGAATCATCTGAAGATCGAGAATCATCTAAAGATTTAGATTCAGATTCAGATTTGTCTAAAAATTCAGATTCATCTGATGAAATTGCGTATGTTAAAAAACCTCGAATAAAATTCTAATAAGATTAGATGTGAAGATTGTAATCAGAAGTTATCTCAAATGAATTATGCTAGAAACATTCAATCACTTAAACATAATAAGAATGAGCAAGTATATAATAGAAATAAAATTATTGAGAAGGCTAATGAGAGGTAAAAGTTACTAATGAAGATATAGAACAAAAAATAGATAAAGTATCCTGAACTAGAGCGAATAGACTATTGTGATAGTTGTGACATGTATCTAGATAATATCACTGAATATAATAAACATATAGAAACATTAAAACATAGGAATAATGTAAGACTAAATAATGGAGAAATAATAAAGAATGGGAGTAAGATTGAATGTGTAACAGGCAAGACTACTCTAAGTCAATATAGTGTGGATAATCATTTAAAAACAAAGATACATCTAGATAATGTTGAGGGTAAAGTTCAGGACAATATATCTAAGGATAATCGTGAAACATGGTCAAAGACCCATAATATAACTGAAGATAGTTCAGGCTATTTCGATATATGTAAAACTAGATATAACAATAAAAATAAAGACAATGAATCAAACGAACATAAACAAAATGTTTGTGGAGAGGGAAAGTTAATGATTCAGGATTAGATCAAATAATGATAACAACAAAGTATAATCAAATAATGATAACACCTGGTAATTATGAAGATCCTAAATTGTTGAAAGTATTAGAGACAATGTATAACATACATCCCGGTATTAAGTTTAACACCTTTGATGTAGTAAAGTATACAAAACCTACAGATGATAAGTTAGCAGAAAATGAATTCAGATTTAGACTTATGACTAGACAATATAATGGGCCTCATGACTTGGATATGTTGAATAGTGAACTTGAGACTAGAATGCAAGAACAAGAGATGAAACAATCTGGTTGGAGCATGCAAAGATTTGTTTAAAAAACTATGTATATACACAGGTCTTATCCTACTCGTGGTTGTACTACAGAGTTACTGTTCACATCTAGATATATACTTAATATAAAGAATACTGATAATAAATGTTTACTGTGTTGTTTACTTGCTTATCTACATCCTGCTAAAGACCATACCAATAGAGTTAGTAATTATAATAAACCTGAATATATTAATGAGATAAAAACACCAAACCTTCCACCTCCTTATGGATACAAAGATTTACAGAAAATACAAGAGTTAAACAAAGATAAAGTATTATTTAATGTGTTTAATCTAAATATAAATAAAACGATTAATCCTGTATTAATCAATGATAATGATCCTAAAGGATGGAATATATTATACCGGGATAATCATTACTTCCTATGTAAAAATGTATCATTCTTATTAAGATCATCTAGTCATAAATGTTATCCATGTCTAAAATGTTGTGTGTCATTTCGAACTGAAAATGCATTATATAAACATTTAGAATTGTGTAATAATATTGGAAGAACATTCCATCATGATGATTATCTAAAACTTGATAAGTTCCGCTATAAAAAGAGAGTACCATTAGCTATGTATTATGATTTTGAATGTATAATAAAAACAGAAAACATATTCCTATTGCTTGCAGGTTATGTTTACTTGTAGGTTATGTAACTGACTATCCTGATATATTAAAAGATAAGTGTGAAAGTTATGTTGGCGAAGATCCACAAAGTGGCGGCCCGACCGATGTAGTTGATTGGTTTATAAGTAGGATTAGTTATTATAACAAATTATTTAAAGATATAAGTAGTATAAATATTCCATTAAAAGAAGATAATATTACTCCATTATATACTAACTGTTATTATTGTAACGAGTATATGCGTGAAGACATTTTTAGAGATTATGATCACCTAAATGGCAAATTTAGAGGATATGCTTACAATAAGTGTAACCTTCAGGCTAAGAATAATTTTGTACCAATATATGCATTTAATTCTACTAATTATGATAATCACCTATTTATAACCAAACTAGCACAGAAGATTAGACTTAAAGTACTAACAAAAAGTGATGAGAATTATATTTGTATTAATATGGGTCACTCTAAAGCATTCGATATGTTTAGGTGCTTCCATCCACTTAGCTTAGATGCTATTAAAAAAACATTGAGTGATAAAGAGTGTGTAACATTAAATAAATTCAAGTTAGAGAGACGTAAAGGTATATTCCCAAATGAATGGTTACATAGCATAGATAAACCTAATGAAACATCATTTCCAGCTATGGAAGCATTCTATTCTAAGTTGAGACAAAGTGGTTTTACTAATGAAGAGTATAAGCAAGCATTAGATTGTTCGAATGAGTCTGAATGTGAAAAAAAAAATTATATGATGTTATATCTTAAAACTGATGTATTATTATCAGTGGATGTATTAGAAAGTTTACAAGATAAGTGTTTAGAATATTATGAAGTAGATCCTTGTTACACATATTCTTCTCCTGGATTAACCTGGTTATGTGGATTGAAATATACTAATGTTAGACTTAGATATTATAAAAATACAGTTAATATTTATGATACAATACAACATGGTATTAGATGTGGGTTAGCTTCAGTATTAGGTGATTGTCATGTTGAATGTAAACATAAACAATTAGATACTGAGAAAAGCGGTAAAGAGAACTATTTAAAATACTTAGTCTTCAACTCATTATATTCCTCTGCTATGGTGCAAGCTTTACCTACTGGTGAAATCAAAGAGTGTTATGATCCAGAAACTGGCTTCGCAGATAATAATTAAACTAGTTCGAGTAATAATACAGGCTATATCTACACCATTAATGTGAAATATAATGATGAGTTAAAACAAAAAACAATGAAGTATCCATTCTTTCCAGAAAAGACAAAGGCTAACATTGATCAGTTTACAGACTATCAAAATGAAAATGAAAAGAAAGGATGCAAACCAAATGAAAAGTTGATGTTGAAGTTAACGGATAAGGTAGACTATGTAATTGATGGAGAGATGCTAGATTGGTAATTAAGTAATGGTTTAAGGTTTTAAGATGATACAATTAAGCAAGTTAGAATATAATAATAGTGAGTGGTAAAAGCCTTATATTGAGTTTAATATTCAGAAAAGAAAAGAAGCTAAAGCTAAGGGAGATAAATTTGGTGATAAATTCTTTAAGTTAATGAATAAAGCCTTCTATGGAAAAACAATAGAAAATGTGTACAATAGACAAGATGTGGAGTTGGTTAATGATGTGGATAGATATGAAATTAGTTAAAAAAAATTAGTTTTAAGTATGCTGTAGAGTTTGATGATGAACTAATGGCTGTACATAAAACAAGAGGCAATGTTAAGTTAGATAGGTTTATTTATATTGGTTTTTGTTATATTAGAGAAAGCGAAACTGTTTAAGTATAAAGCTATATATGAATACTTAGAAAAAGTTAGATTGCAGTTATCATTATAAAGATACCGATAGTATTTTTTATAAACATAAACGTTCTTTTAGATAGTGATATATAAACTGAAATGAAACATAGCCCGCAGATTGCCGGAATAGCTGCGAAAGAATAGAATAGAGATAGAAACAGATACAGATCTAAATTGAAAAAAAATCGACGCCGCTTAAAAAACTAGGCTAAAAAACATTCAGCGATAAATCAATAAAGCTTGTTAAAATTCATTCCACAGAAGCCTCTTATTAGGGGCCTTTACTGCACATCTGAGTTCATTTGACCTTAAACAAATTCAAATTAAACCTAAGTATTAAAGTGCAAAAGTCATTTTATTGAGTGAGGTAAGTCACGTATGACAAAATCTAATCACGCAAATTGCCTAAAAAGTTGCGCTAAAGCGAGTGAGAAAAGACGTCACGCGCGCAAAAGCCTTTAGTGAGAAAAAGAAGTCATTCAAAAAATTTGACTTTTTCAGCTTTGCTGTGTGAACAAATGTAAAACGAAAAAATATAGCTCCGCTCAGCTTACAGCTTCGCAGCTATAAAGAAACATAATTAGAAAAAACTAAAAACCTGCTTCGAAGCTGCAAGTCGTTATAAAACTTCGCTCGCATAACAAAATTTTTTTCACACCTTCGCAGCTATAATAAGATAAAAGATATATTACATAAATCGGAGTTATGTAAAATGAAAGATGAAATACCTAATGATACTATTTTGGAAGCTTGTTTCATTAAAGGTAAAGCATATTGTTTTAATACAGTTAAAAGAGAAGAAGAAAAAAGTTAAAAGGTATAAACAAAGCTACTATTAAAAACCAAATTACTATTGAAGACTATAAAAATGTTGTATATGATGCCAAAAGTAAATATGTAACTAATTATACTATTGATAGTAATAAACATCATTTAGAAACAAAAGAACAATACAAGATAGCTATTGATCCATTTGATGATAAAGGTATTAAAGGTTGTAATGGTGAATTTAGATTTTACAATTAATTTTTATATAAGTATTAGCAAAATTTAAAATTTATAAAAGAGTTAAGCTGGTTTTTTTATTCAAGTTATCCACGAAGTGGTTACATCAATTTTCGCAAGTTGGTTTTACGTGCTTGTTACACGGTCTCACTAGTTTCATACTAGTATCTGGGGATCTCCATTGGAGTCAGTGGGGATCTGCGAAGCAGTTTCACTGGTAGAACCCAAAATATCCGTCTGATAACGGTTAATTACCAGCTTAACTCGACACTAGTGGTTTGCACTAAGTGAGACAAGAAATGATAGATTTTGAGGGATTATAAAGGGAAATGTAGTGGATAAACCAAAAAAAAATAAAGTAATGTGTATATGGCCCTAGATCGTGGCTCATTGGCGCGGCTGCTGCCATATACACATTACTTACATCCGCAAACAAAAATAAATTTCGTTCACGAAAAAGATTTTGTCTATGGACAAGAAAATGCAAAAATTGAAGAATTTGAACTTGCCTTCACCCTGCGGTCAACCCTTCCTGTGACCTCAGAAAGAGAGTGAGGATTGATGTCTGACAGGAATCCTTGAGGCACTTGGGTCTTGTCTTCAGGGTTTTTGTGAATGAAGAGACGCTCGTATAGTCGGAGGGTACAGGGCAAACTGTACTCGGATGAAACCCACTGGATATATCCCTGGAATTAGCAGTAGAAAATATAATTTTGAATAAAAAATAAATCACTGTCTTGGCTAAAAGAACAATTGTTTAACGTAAACAAGAGAAAACAAAAATTAAAGAGCTCGAAGCGTACACAATTTTACACTAAACTCTTAAATTTATGTGTCTTGAAGTACTCAAAAAGTAGTGTATAAAAAATGCTATGCAACCACTTTCTAAACGAAAGATGATTGCATAGCACTTTTTATACACTACTCTCTATTATTAAAAAAAAACAAACTTGATTAAAAAAATATGAAAATTATGTAAAAAACACGTTTTTCGGCCACTAAAAAATTGCATTTTAATTACTATTCAGCCACTAAAAAGGGAAAACAATTTAAGCTCAAAATCTACAATTGAGAATGAAATGATTGAAACTCAAAATCTAAAATTGAGGATGAAATGAATGAAACTCAAAATCTAAAATTCAGAATGAAAGGAACGAAACCCATCTAGTCTCTTTGCACTAAGTATAGAAGCAATTAGGACTAACAGAGACGTGCAATAATTCATTAGAAAATTGAAAGTCCGCTTAACATACAAACAGAAACAAGTGAACAAATCTCAATTCATCGAAAAAAATGGACCAGGAACAAATCCTAGATTATGACCACATCTTAGTTAATAGCAAGTTACATTTTTAGGGTATTCATAAACCAATAAGCAATTCAAGTTACTCTTAACGCAACAAAAAGGGCAATCGGTCATGAAATACTTCCATGTCAGGTAGGCTGAGTGGGAAATCGGTTAATTGATACCCAGGGTCACCCCAACATGTAATCATAACATGACATGATCCTCACACATGTGAAAGATAAAAAGTCTTTAAATTGATTCTAAAATATTCAGCACCATTGCATACATTAAACATAGCCGGAGAATTGCCGCAAAATAGCCGCCGTTGACGCGCTAGACACATATCGGGCTTGCAACATAAAAACATTGAAATTGCCAAAAAAAAAATCCTAAGTTTCGAAATTGCTCTAATTCAGTGTGCAGTGTCAGCTAGACTCTAACCTTTACTTACTTCAGCTCTTAAACTGAAGGGTATTTAGCTTAATACTAATATCAGCTAGCAATCGCTCGAATGAACTTTGAAAACCTACTGCACTATGACTTAATGACCGGGCTTTATCGGTTTATGCCTTTTCTTTTGATTTCCATCCATGACATTGACCGTATTCAATACATTGCGTAATTCAATGCGTAAAAGAGTTTAGAATCCATTCAGTTGAAACAGTGAGTGAGGTAAGTCAGAAGCCAAAAGTGAAAATTGTGACTTATGTAAAACGGAAAATGTGATCATGAGGTAGAGCGAATTAAAAAAAGAGGAGAGCGCATAAACAGGAGCAGTATGAGAGGCTGACGGCGGCTATTAAAAAACACAAACAGAATAGAACACTCTATGATAAATCCACTTGAGTGGACCTTTAGGGGCAACCTTATTATAATCTTTTGCCACGCCTTTCAATTCGATGCAATTCGTTGACTCGGAAACTAGTTGACTCTTCTAACAAATCAATTGATCAAAATTGCAAAAATGAAATAAGTACCCCCGAAGAATCTGTTGAACGTGAGGTCGAGAACGAAGAACGAACAAAATCAGCTCTCTTCCAGATAATTATTAACAAGTTCATGGAAGACCTGTTGCAAAACGAGCATCAGGAAAACTTGGACAAATTCGACGTCAACGTACCAGAGTATTAACCATTCCACAATCAACTGAGATATTCATTTAATGGAAAATTTGAGGAGTGTCTAAAGACGGTCAACATTATGGAATGGAAACAGAGTCGATTATATCATCTGATAATGTCGGATAGAGGATACATCTGGCGAAAATTGAAAAAAGATCACCACGACAATAATGCTATTCAGCGGAAACATCTACTGAAAGACAAGGGTATACTTATTCAACCACTCAGAGTTATACCGCCTTCTCACAAGCAAGTGGTAGTTACCCAAGGCTCTTAGCCTAAAGACTATTATTCGAGAAAAATCTGACAATGTTCAGAAGGATAGTGAGCTATAATCTAGGTTTTCGACGGGATTACAAATTTGATAATTGTTAAAATGATTTATTGGGAGATAAGTTTAGCATTATTATTAAAGACACTCGTCTAAATAAAGCTTCTCGCATTCAACTTCCGAGTTTTCAGCTTCAACCATGTCGGATTTTCCACGCTTTAAAAACGGATAAACATTTTTATTTTTGCCTCAACTCGGAATCGCTTGTAAAATCTATACACTGTTTGAACATCGATCTATAAAGGTTAAGTACTGCCCGAGTTATACAATTTCCAGTGGTTAAAGATTGGAATATAATGGTTAAGCAAACTTTAAAGCAAGTTAGTGATGGTTTTACACAATGGTACAGTTGCAACGCATTAGGCTCCGGATGGACTAGAACTAATAACGCGTGGTGTTATAAGGATAATGTCTTGAGACAGGAAATATATTTAAAAAACTATAGTTTTTCTTAAATAAATCGAACTCTATTTGTGTTTGACTTTAGCTTACAAAGAAACGAAAATTTAGGTTAGGTTTCATTCTTTCCACTGATATAAAATGCATTCAATAAATTTGTATCCAGAACCAATTGTTATAAGTGATGAAAGTTAACTATTTTTCGACTAAATAATGTAGATTTTCCTGAATAACTTTTAAATCTTACTTTTAAACTATCAGTGTGGCTGCTTCGCAGTTGGGTTACGAATTAAAAAGATCAGACAAAGATATGAGCAGTTAAAAAGACAAGTGTTTTAACAAACAATGCAAGGAAATTGCACTGCCAGCATGTTTCACCGATGAAATTTAGTTATTATTTTCTATAAAACTATTGATCTTCGGTCAGAGTAAAGTGTCTACAACACAGTCAATCATCTTACTACAGTCACTATCACCACTAATGATCTTTCTAGTTAAAGCTAATGCATGACATATAACATCAGCAACAGCAGTATTAAACTTGAAATTAGGTTGCATTGATTGTGGGCTAATGATCAATTTGACATCTAGTACCAATAACGTTTATTTTACTACTTTAAAAAGTTCTATGACTTAAATGTAGTTTAAAATTATCAGGTAATCAATTATATCTTAAATGAAATTTATTATCCCTTTGAATGCTTCATTATAATTATTCTAATCATAAACAAAATTCACTCTACAATCACTATAAAACTCACTTCCAATCTTAAAAAACATTAGGTAACATTCACTATACTAAATATACTTGCATCATGGTCTTCATAATAAACAATATTATTATTCTCAAAACCAACTATTATCTTTTGTGCTCTTTCCATTCCGCTCTCCATTCCAAGATCAAAGGAGAATTTAATAGCATTAGGTACTTTCTTAAAGATAACAGTCTTTCATAATATCTAAAAACTATAGCACTCTCTTTATTTAATCCTTTCTGTACAATTATTCTATTATCATTACTAGGATCTTTTAAAGGTACACACCAAGATATATCCCTAATCTCAATACTAGCATCATTTGCCATGATTAGCATTAAAGATTGGCATAATGCTGTATATAAAGCTCCATCAACAATCGTTCTTTTTAATATTAGCTTTAATAAATACAAAACCAAATATAATCTGTTCTAAATCATTGAAAAACCAAACATATATAACTCATCATAATCATCATATACAAATGACCACGTTCTGTATCAAGTTGATCGCCTTTAAGTAGACTATCCCTATCATCCTGATCTCTAACATAACCACTCTCATATTCATCGCCAGTACTATTAAGTAACATTAAAAGATTAGGGTGACAATGATCTACGTATTCAATCATTCAACCACCACTAGTTTCAAGTTTAACTAAACTGAAAAATGTCATCAATCCATAATTGACCAATCTAATATCAGCAGAATTTCCGAAGATACCTGCAGCATCATCAGTTAGATTAAATTGAATCTCAAGATAATATTCATGTAAATTAAAATGGTTTTCTTTTCTACTGGGAATATTCGTGATATTAGTATTAACAATATACATAGTTGCTAGAATATTCAGTTTATATTTCATGATCTTACTTCTGTTTATATGATCATTATAACCATATATTGTAGCTAGATTAAAGCTCATTTTTAATTGATAAAAAATCATAGAATTTAATTTTATGGGATCCAAAAAAGATCACTAAAGAGTTAACAAAGAAAAAGTTGAACAAACAGTTAAGTTGAGGATGATAAAACCAACCGAACAGACATAATTTCTATGAACCTAAACTCAATACCTCAAAGTTAGGTTCAATAAGACTATCTGTTTATAATCAGCGTGCAATATAACTGAAAGGAATAATAAATATAAACAAAGTAATTTCTCAGAAAGACTGGAATCATTATCAAAATGATCATGGATATGGTCCACAAAAGAATTAACACCGCAAGCTTATGAATTATCTGAAATAGCTCAGATAATAAAGAACAAACAGGTGATGTTATAATCGAACCTGATAAGAATACAATGAAATCTAAGATTGAAATTAAGAGGAGAGTTTGACTTTGAAATGGACAATTCAATATCATCATCACTAGGATTTAAGGAACAAAATTATCAAACCAAAACATGCAGCTGATAAGGTTGCTCATAAAATGAGTTTTAAAACAATTAATATCCACTGTAAAATATCTGGTATTAGAGATCATGCTAAGGACTCCGATATATTATACACATTCAATCACCACCAGGATTTTGACCACCAGGACCACCACAGAACCACCAGGATTTTGACGATTTTTCCACCAAAACGTTCTATGTCAGGATGTAACACAAAAAGTACAGGGCACAGTGAATTTAGTGTTAAAGATGAACATGGGATGGGAGATGAATTGATTTTGGTGACGTATTAAGCTTTACTTTACACCTGGTGTAACCAGCTGAACGAAAGTTTATCTGTTTTAATCAGCGAAGGCGCTCCGCAGGTGAGCCTTATGCATAGTATAGTTATTAATACGATCAACAAACACAACACAGTATTAATTATTGTTTCAAAAAAAATAAATTTAAAATTAATTTTAAACAAACAAAATATAAATAAAAAATAATTATAAATTAAAATAAATAATAATTATAATCACTTTTAACTCAATCTTCTCGTACCAATTAACTCCTCAATTTCCATTAGAGTTCTTATTTTAAGACATATCTAAATATAAATAAAAGGTTCTCTCCCAACTTCATTCCACAGACCAGCATAATTATCAAATGTTATCTCTCGATGATTAAAGAAATCACCATATAGTCTACTCTTAATCTTACATCTCTGTACAAACAACACAAAAAGATAACAAATCTCTCTAACATTTCACATATCTAAAGAAGATAGATTTTGGTTGAGATAAACCATACTGCAAATATATACCACTACAGAAGTACTCATTAATAACTGGTTTTTTAGCTTGTACATCATCAAATATAAGCTTCCTAATCTCTTAGAAAATTGGTCAGCTCGTGAAGGTAAACCTTTAGTACCTTCACCGTCAACTTTATCGTTAAAACTTTCAACATCTTTATATTGATCAACAGTAGGACAAATGATATATAATTTCATCAAAGTATAATCTATTTATATTTGTGTTATTAACTAGAGAGATGTAAGCGAGAAATATATCATCCGATCAGAATCGAGTATTTAAATTACGTATAGAATAGCGTCTAATATACACAAAAAGTTCCGGAAAAGTGCGTATAACCTAATTTTATGTAAATACTACCATGATATGTATCGAATAAGGTGGTTTTCGGCTTAATAATTTTAGGTTCTTTAGACGATTGTTGATCGAATTTGAAGCGATTCTGACGTCAATAACATCAGACAAAAAACCTGTAAAAGAGCATCAAAAAAACCTTGCCGTCTAAACTATCACTTGTTGGCTTGATCGTTGATAATGTTTATACGTTGATATCTATGTAGCTAAACCGTAGCTTTGCTTATTTATATTCGTCATGAATTGAACCTATCCGAAAGATTGTTTTTATCACCTTTAATTTGGATTGTTTAAAAGAAATGTCTTACCACATTGACTAGGTCCTGATATTATACAGCGAAAGTTTTTTGGGAATCATATATTATCTGTGATATCTGTAAAACTAGCTGTAATAATATGCGATCAGCAAAGCTCTTTCACGGATATTGTCCGTGATATGTTCTGTGACATATTATCCATAGTGTTATTTTTTTGTATCGATACATCGATCTCCGAAAGAGTTTGACTCATCTGCGAACGACCTTTGTCCGTGGTAAACCCAGCAAGCTCCCTGATTAAAATCACTACTACAACAATGACAATGATACTTTGAATGATTCAACACATTTACTTTGATCAATTAGAATATTAGGTGCACTCTTTTTTTAAAACTATTATCAATAAGTGGATCATGTATAACAAACAAATAGCGCAATAAGATTCGCTACCTTGTTGTTTTCCCTAGTTAGATTCCAGATTAACATTATTCTTGTAGAAATCATAGTGGTATCTCTACACCAAAATCGTCAAAGTGATGATTAACATACATCATCACCTCTTCTTATCACTAAAACCCAATCTGTGCAACCAATAAGCAATAATATAATGATCATTTTCATTAACAGTTTCTGGTATTTGATCTCCTTAACTATTTCTAATGGTATTAAACTTATATCACTACCTATTCTCCGCTTACTATGGCCTCATATTACTCATAGCCTCTTTCTTAATATGACACTTATTACAAAATTCTTCAAATGCATGATCATTTTTATACAACCGCAGAAGTTATTACTGCTGCATAAGCCAGTAGGAGATTATGCAACTCGCAAAAATGATTATACAAAAAATCTAATTATCCCATAGGAAAAACATGATAATACATATATTACCAAACTACACAATAAACGCAATCTTATTATATGGCAAAATGTACTATGTGGTAACAGTCAAATTGGGATATCAAGAAGAGCTATTGATTTTAGAAAAAATTTAGATCCAGAGAGCAGACAGAGCAGTATAATTAGACAGATCAAGTTTTACGAAATGTAAGTTATGGTATTGTGATAGATGTACACATTGGGTCATATCTGGTCATATATTTAACCCTAAGATTGTTTGTTCTCGAAGGAAAGATCAGTCGCATGAAGGCACAAAAGGACAAGAGATAAGATGTTACATGTGGTCAAATAGAAAAAAGTTTTATAATAAATATTGAAATAACTATAAGTAGAGTATTAGTAATTACATAGTATCTGAATATGTACCAAAAGCACTATGCTATACAACTGGTGAAAAGTACCAAGATCAGTTTGGATGAGACTGTATTTCCTAGTGATTTTCTAGAGATTGAAAATAAAAATAACTTCAATCAACAAGAAAATCAGGGATCCTGATTTGCAGATATTTTTCAGAGAAGACAAATTGTATCATAGTTGAAATAATTTATGTCATATATGTAAGATGGAATGCAACAATAAACTTGGAGATTATTCTCATTAAACAGGCAAATAGGGGGTCATCAAGTAATATATCTATTCGCATATCGGGGAAACCGCTCACTGATATAAACAAACGTCATACCAGTTATATTTGATGATGGTATTGGTTATAACTTGGTTATACTAAGTGAGATCTTTAAACAAAACAAATTTAAAAGAAAAGTATCAGTACTATCAACAAGTAACAGTAAAGCTATCATGTTGGCTGTTTATAATTCTCAGATAGTTAAACTTCCTGAGAGTGACCCTTAATCAGATGGCTCAAGCATATGGATGTACAAAAACATATCCTTATGAATACATTAAATTAGCTACTTATGACAAAGTTGCATGCGATCTAAAAAGATTTCAAATCATCACTAGCAAAAAAAAGTCACCATCACAGGAAGATGTTGATGAATTTAATAACGCGAATAGACATAAAACAAGACAAAAATTGGCAATAAAATATTTACAGGATTATTTGAATGTTTAAATGAGTTATTGTTTAAATGTGATCTTAACCCGTTACATTTTGTATTTTGTTAGTCTCCCTGGTTACAGATTTGATTGTTGGCTATTGTCAAGCGGGGCTACATTAGATACAAGATAGCTAAATGTTAGATCATTTTATTAATGGAAAAAGAGGGGTTATATGTTGTTTTACAGGTTTGGGACGTTCGACCTGGAGTTTAAAAACACAGGTATATAGCTACTAATAACCTCTATGAATTAGCACTAACTCAGAGTTGCCATATGAAGATTCCGAGTTTGTAAGAGTAACTTTAGACGAGATATCAAACACAAGTGGTGATAGTGAACATGTTTATTGGGTAGTCTGTGATACTGAAGCCACTAATGAATGTAATGACATAACAAGAAACTTACCAATACTACTTTTTAGGAGAAAGATTGATGATAACGAGTTAAGTTATAGAAAAAGAGAAGAGTTCCTCTAAACGTGAGAAATTAAAAATAGATCAAAATGAAGAATATAATATAGTTTTTATTATAGTTTGTTAAAGTTTTATGTGAGAACGAGTTAACATAACTAAAGCACCTCGACTGATTGAATTAAATTGAGACACATTATAGATTATATTTGAAATAAAGAATAGTTCTCTATGTGGAAGAACATGTATGAATCCATTAAACTTAAGTGAAGCTAAATTCTCATAAGAAAAGGTATTGATAAATTTTGGTAAACCAACAAGCAAGAATGTTACTATATATGAAGACTAAACTGTTATAGAAGAAGCAAAAAAGAATAAGAAGCTCCTATAAATCTTGGTATTAGTGTTTCAGAATTTAAGTAACAAATGATGTAGGATTTCCTCCATGATGTTCTTATATCTAATCTGAATAATTTAATGTAACATTACATGGTAAGTTTATGGTACGTTTAAACATGCATTGGTCAGTAAAATTCCTGGTAAATTCTACAACTTCACTAACATGAGTATGTTAGCAAAATTGTAGATGAGATCACAGCATTAAAATTATAAAAATAGCTTGTTGTGGTGTTAGCCAAGGTAGTTGTGACTTCGCTGATGCACGTAGTTTTGATTTCCTCAATAAAGAGAAGGGTATAAAACAACAGAATAAAGGTAAAAAGATTACAATGAAGAAGATTCCCATGAAGAAGAACCAGTTGTAACTGAGTATAGAATACAAGAAGTAGATGATATAAAGGCAACAGCAAAACAGAGAGATGAGAAAAATACAGTTGACAAAAGACTTCATGTGAATAATAATGTGCGCTATCCACATAATGAGATACACTACTTGTTTAGAAGATATAATAACTGATATCAAGGAACTCGGTCGATGTCGAAATCTGAGAACGAAACAGGTAATAAAAAAGTATTTGGAATATGAATATTGATATGGATAAATCAATTCCATTTTAAAATTAATTGGTCTCTTTAAAACCGTTTGCACAGATAATATTAGGTTTCTCTTTAATAGATGAGTTATCTTTGGGTAAAATCATAGGACTTTAGCACGAGTAGCTATAGAAGTTTAAGGTTTATTAGGTCTTGAAAAGATTATACTTTGTTAACTCCATTCACATTTTCATGTATTAAAAACACATCTGAAAAACTTAAGAAAATAATTCATATTGTGTTGGTTGTAAAAAATATTATGGTACTACTAGCATTTATGTTTTTGTTTCAGCAAAGGTTAATAAAATGTTGAAAAGTACATGTATAAAATGTAAAAGAATAAATCAATGACACTATCTGATTCTGTTATTGAAGCAGAAGGTATAAAAGATCTCACTAAAAGTATTGGTAAAGCAGCAGTTAGTTATGGAAAAAAGTTGAATTGGTACCACAAGAGCAACTCAGATTCGAGGGAGATTATTATCATCAACTCCTGATTTAATTAAAATTGCTACATTTGGTGACGGTGATGTTGCAGAGGAGGACAGAAGGTTATACCTAGGTAGAAAGAAAAAAGATCAAGAAACAGGCTTCGCAGATCTGCGAACAGACTTTGTCCGTGGTAATCCCAGTAGTTTCACTGATTATCTTTGATCCATATTGATAATGTTATTATTTTTATTAGTTTACCTTTTATTTATTTTCATATTTGTTTATCTAATTATATTGATACGAATGCTATTGTTACTAAAAACATTATTATTCCTAAAAAATAAAATTAGTTTTAAAAAACTTAACTTGTTCTTATTCGTCTTATACTCTTCCTATATCTTAACTAAGTCATCATACTCATTATTATCTATTGCATTATCATCGATTGACTTAGTATAAATTTTATTAAAAGTTTATTAAACTTATCACTAAAGTGATTAGTTAGAATAAACATCTGTGAATACTTCGAACACTCTGTTCCTTCTTTGATATTAACTAATTCTGATAGTGATCCAGATACATTTGCTCTTGAAAATGATGTTGGTGCTGAACACCGTAGTCCCATGGCTGTTAATACATCTGCTGTTGTTGTTTGTGTTGTTGTTATTGATAAAAAAACAATTTCTGTTCACTTAGCTATGTTAACATAAGGCTTACATCTACCCAATTTCCTACAAAAAATTTCATGTTGCAGTTTCATAATAATTTCTAATATCTTATAATAATAAAGTTCTAATGTTCTAATAATAATTAAGTTATTAAATTTATTATTTGATTTTGTCATTTTTCGTTAGCAGTTGCAGCTTTGCTGACCGGCCGTTCTATTGCTATTGGTTTGCGTAAAGTATAGGTTTTCCTTCCTTAAGAGGTGGTTGTTTGAGTCATCTTCAATAGGAGCCAAATAAATTTCAATTTATTTCATTATATCTTCTTGAGTGAAGTCATAATTCATCTCTAGTCTTGATTGTTCTTTGTCATGAAGTAATTTACTTTCTAAAAGTATAGCTAATATATATACAACAGTCTTTCATATTACTTGGTGATCAGTTCTTGATCTTCTCTATCTATCAGCATATTCTTAACTTAGTTGGAAATTAGTTACGTCCTGATTAAACTTATATTTAGTGAACTTTTGTTTTAGTTGATTGTAATTACTGATAGTTTCAGCGGCAAAGTTACTAGAAAACTGAATATTTTTGGAAAAGGTAGATACAATAAATTTCACTGACTCTGATCATCTATAATGGTTATTATCATTATTATTGGATGTTATTAAGTTTCTATAGCCATACTCCAGATTAACAGCGTCTTCAATATTACCTGGAATAGCTAAGTTGCTAACAATATGTTTATTATAATATTACTATTATTATCTAAGAACAAATGATGGCACTGACAATATATCTAAGCTTTTCAGGGTTGTTTGATGAATCAACAGGTGTTATATTAGCTGTTCAGTTTCTAATATTACTGTGTTACGATCGCATTTAATAGATTTGCGCAATTACCATCATCATTTATAAATATTGGTTTATAAACATAGGTATAAAAATGTTCTATTAAACAATTTATGGAGCTCACTACCTCTATCAACCCATAATTTTTGTTGACTTCTACCATCTAGGGAAACGGATTTGAAACCATTAGTTAACGATATACCTGTTTTTTTAGTTAAAAGTATAGCCCAGGGAAATTTGGTAAATATATTCTGTAACTGTTAATATAAATTTATAGTTATTATTGTATTTACTGAAAAATGACTCAACGATTAAATCAGCTGAACATGTTTCATCTTTATAGATATCTGCAGCATCTCACCATATCCGTGATTTCCTGCTTCTGCTACAAATAATTCTAATCTTTATACTAAATCTTCGGGTTAGTGTTTGTGAAACCAACCGGTTTAACTTCTTCCTCATTACTTTCATCGGCGAAACCACTTCGCGGATAAACTGCGTCTTCACTACTAGGTGAGGCAAGACTAGTCGTTCATTTTCTAAAAACTTTTGATCTTAGTATCTGCTTTTCGTTTAATTGATATCCCTCAGAAATCTGTTTAATTTTATCACCTTTCATGTCTCAATCCTTATTAGTGATAACCATAGTAAAACCTTTTTTGAAATCATAGATGTTATCTTTTAATTTTATACCATTAGGTGTTAGAGGTACGTCTGTACCATAATAAATCATCTTGTCTCATCTCTAAATGTTTTTTTGTTTGTTTTCCCATTAAAAATAGAATATCAATCATATCATTGCCTAGAGTAAACATATCTCATTTTTAACTTGGTAAAGATGCGGTAACTCTTAAACATTAGTGTTATCTTCTAACTCTGCTATGTTTGTTTTTAATTTCATATAATATTCTCTAAACCCTGACTGATTGAAGTTGTTTCTGAATTTAATGTTAATGGATCAAATATCACTTCTATATTAGCATAACATTTTTGTTTTAATTTATGTTCCAATTTATTTCTTCTGTTTTCTTTTCCTAATTTGTTCATTTCTATTAGTGTTTCCAGTTTCCTCATAATTGAATAATGATCTATGAGTTAGTTTAGTAAAAGATTTAATGGTAAGTGATATCATTGTTGACAAAAAAATGTTAATGATTTTCATTTGTTTTATAGTGGCTGAGTAGTAAATAAGGTGCAATTTTAAGTGGCTGAAAAACGTGTTTTTTGTGATTTTCATTTTATTTTTTTTAGTGGCAGAAAAAACGTTTTTTCATTTTTATCTGTTTAGTGGCCGAACATTAGAGGTGGTAACTAAGATATAGAAGAAAATGTTCGACTTTATGGGTTTCATCCGTTTCCTTTATTGACTCCGATTTTAGATACTGATTCTATTCAGTCTAAGATGGTTTTGCTAACCAAGTGCTGAATGTTGAAATGTTGAATAAACTGTGAACTTAGGCAAAGCGAAACAAATTTTTAAGTCCTGTTAAGCCCTGATCTGTAATGAAAAAAAGTGACATTGGCGGATAAAAAATAGACCTAGAATGGAGAATGAAAGGACTGGGAAAACAATTTTCAAAATTGATTATCAAAATGGAAAAAGGAAAAGGTAAAACAAAAAAATTTTAGCTTATTTTTGTTCAAACGACGTTCCCTTCAATTTGACTACAAAACTCAAAAAAATGTGCGAAAAGATCTTCGCACTGGTACCTCCTTAAACCACTCATGAGAATTGGATTAAAAAAATTAAAGTCAGTTCATGAAAACATAACCGACTAACGTCGGGCGAATTGCTCTCAAACGACCGGCGAGCGGTTGGCTTCGTCAGTAGCTAGTCACGGGGGGGGGGGGGGGTGCACCGGGGGCTGATGGGGGGCAACAGCGCGGTGGGGGGTGGAGGCAATAGTGGGGGAGCTGTCTCAACCTCTAAGAACCGCCCTTCACACCATAAGTATAAGTCTCCAAACCAATTTGAGCTGAAACAGCTGAAAGGGTCTAAGAGCACTTATGCCCGCTGGGCGCTACCTGTTTATACCGTTTTTGAGGACGAAAAGTCAAAAGCGTCAGACAAAAAATTGGTCAAGCGAAAAATCGCATAAAAAAAGACCGACAGGACTAATATAATTGCTACAAACTTCGTTTGAGAGCAATTAAAAATAAGCTCCCGAAAACAATGAACTAAAAAACGCCTAAAGGATTCTTAAAATTAAAGATAAAGCCAACAAAAATTTAAGCAAATAAGAGTATTCAAATGCTTGCCAAACAATAGGCAAGTCGTAATAGGATGATTACAGAAAAACGCTATGATTACACAAAGACGCTATTTTGTCTATGATTACAGAAAAACGCTAAACTGTAAAAAAAAAGTAGGGGGTTAAAACTATCTCAATGTTTTGTCATATTTCTGAACCAAAAAGTATTATACCAACAAAACTGTACTCACTTGATATATAAATACTACATATGTAACAAGCGTATTTGAATTCCCGCTTAAAGCAGTAAAACAAAACAATGAGCAAAAAATGGCTAAAATTTGCTTTAAAATCAGCAGAGCAGCTGAAAAATCTCCAAATTAGCATAAATCCCATATTAATTACAAAAAAGACCATTTGTGAGCAAAAACTGAATTTTTGCCTTTGTAGCAACGTCAGTGCATTTAGAATTTATCAGACTAGTTGAAGGCCTCTATTGCATTTTAACGTCCCCTATTTTATTCAGTTTCAAACGAAGCTCAAAGTCATCCATACCAATGCCATCGAGTCCATGGATTGTGAAAAAGAAGAAAAGGCCTAAAAAAGTGACTCAGTTGCCTAAACAAACATGACATGGCTCTAACTTCCGGATCAACATGTAATCAAAACCAAAACGAAAATCGGATAGTGTTACCTTTGGTTTGTTGGTGTCACTTCTCGGACTGACTTCACACACTAATCGTGAAATCTTCTTCTCATCAACACTCGATGATGTTGATTCTATTTGATACTCCACTCTGGTTACTGATAGAACAAGGTCAGCATATTTCAGACCAACAGGCTGTTTTGTTGTCAGTCTTTTGAAATTCTTGTCAGCTGTCTCTTGGAAGTCTGAGGCATCGATAAAGATATCTCCCGTCAACGTCAATGAACGGGAACCCTACATTTGAACAACCACATCTATATTTGTTTCAAAAATAACCTGAAAGCTCCGGCGTTTGAAAACTGGATTTACAATCTTTTAAACAACAACTGTTAATTTATATTTAGATAATGATTACCACAGCGATATTCGAATTGCCTTGACTTGTGAGCCCCTTTTTATCACAAAATCAAGGACGTCTCTAGATTTAAAATCTGTTAGCATAAAATCATTCTAGCTCTCGACCTTTTGTGGATGATCTGGAAAATCAGGAATTGTGATGTGTTTGTTAGATCCCACAGCAGACGAGAAGTTATTAATTGTGACTCTGAGTGGAGAGGTGACTGCCATGACTCTTCTGGCTGATCTATTCAGATCACTCCGCACACACTGTTCCAACATCTCTGGGTCTATTGTCACCTGGGCCATTGTAACACCTGAGACAAATTGATTATGTTCACTAGCATTGAGGAATGAAAAAGCTTATCTCACATGGATTATACATTAGGCCGTTGTTACACCAGCTCCTAATAGCTTAACTATTTTGGATAATATGACGTGATGATGGTACCTAGTCTGTGCACAAAGTCATTGACAGCCGTGTGTGGGTATCCCTTCCTCCTGAGTGCGGGAAGGGTGAAAAGTCGAGGGTCATCCCAATCACTCACGTGACCAGTCTCTATCAACTAAAGCACAAGCGCAAAACATTACAGACAAACATGTGCCAACCAACTAACAAAGTGGTGGTGATGCTGCTGGTAGTTAGTGGTAGTGGGGGGGGGGGGGGTCAAACTCTTAAAACCGCCATTTAAATGAATTTATGTCTCCTAAACAGTTTCGCTGAATCATGTTGAAGCTTCGCATTGCTTGCGCAGGATCTTTTCAACAATTGCCCCCCCCCCTTTGCAAAAGGGGTGGCTATTCTTAAATAGAATTTAAGCGAGCCATTCATTAACCAATCAGAGACGAGTAATAACTTTCCACGCATGCACATACTATGTTAAATTGAATAGAATAAAATACGCCATGGTATGGCGACTAGCCGAACCGGAATACAAAGCGAAAAAAATTTCCGAGTGGCGGGTCGGTGGGCGCGCTTCGCCGCAATAACCGACCCCCGATTTCCGGATTACATCCCACATCGCATGAGAGGCATGGCCATGAAAAGCGGTCCGCAATTGCGCTTAAACTATTATTCGGCTATCTAAACTGTAGGCCAAGAATATCGTGGTAAAGTATAGCAGAGAAGGGGTGGCGATTCTCTACTAGGTACCAAAGGGGGGGGGGGCAATTGTTGAAAAGATCCCTTGCGCAGGAGGGGAAAATATAGAATAAGAATTGAGAGGGGAAAACAAAAATTGAGAGGTGTTTTGTTTTTAGTTGTTCATTTTGTCGGAAATTAGCCGCCGTTGATTCCAATAAGCATGATTGGGATTGAAAGAATAGAAGATATTGAAAAAAAAATTTTTGTACAAAACCATTTTTTAAGTCCGATTTATTTTGATGGCATTTCGTAGTTGAACATAACGTACTTCTGTTCCTTAGAGAGAGGCTAGAGGGGCTACTATCAATACCAATAAGCATAAGAGATGGTAACTAAGACTTATAGGAACGACGTTCAAATAGCGGGCATCTAAATTGGCCTTTATGGGTTTATCCCGTTTCTATTTCTGACTTCAAGTCTTTATACTGACTCTGTTCATTTTGAATTGCTTTGCTGAGCAGCTGCTGTTTAAAAGGACTTTGAGCAGAATGACAGAAGAGAGAAATTAGCCTAGAGAAGTCAAAAAGATTTTACGCAAAATGTTGAAAAAGCGGCAAAATGAGGTAAAGCGAAACATTTTGTTCGACGAAGTAAAAAAACATAGCAGTACAAGACGGCATTTACAATTTAGTTATGCAGCGAAGTTTTGAAATTAAGACGTATACGGTAATTGAACTTTGCTTATAATGTAAGCAGACAAAATATAATGCGTAATTTTAATGTTTTTGCGTTTTTCTTTCACAGAAATAGCTTTATGGCATTATTTTTTTTACAACCGGCACCGGCATTTTATTATGACTGAAATAAGGGATTTTTAAGGACCAAAAAGTACATATTTGGGGGGTGCAAATAGACTGGCTGGTTACATGACAATTTACCCAATTCCATTTTACCCAATGCCAATTTACCCTACGCCATTTTACCCAACCTGCCATTTTACCCAATGCCATTTTACCCAATGCAATTTTACCCAATGCAATTTTACCCAATGCAATTTTACCCAATACCAACTTACCCAATGCTCTTTGATCTTTTTGTTCAATTATCCGATTGCAGTCGCCATTAGCAGTAGCTATTACAAGGATGGTTTAAAATGTTTGTGGACAATATAATCCCATGTTCGGTTGTGATAGTTTCATATCAAGTCCCACAGGCCATTTATTTTCTAGTCGGCTAAATAGTAGTTCTGGTTAATTTAGCAATGGGATAAATGGGTATGGCATTGGGTATAATGGCATTGGGTAAAATGGAATTGGGTAAATTGTCCTGACACCGACTGGCTATATATGGCTTGGGGGGGGGGGGGGGGGGGGGGCAATAACAGAAAAGAGCCTAAATCAGCAAAGTGTTGCAAAAAAACAAACTGTCTTGAGCAGTAAATAACGTAAAATATCCCCACAGTCCAATAATTTAAATTTAGGTATACACAACAATCGCGTATTCTTTTGCGCAAATCAAAGCATTTATTCGCTTTCGATTTAGTGTCCAAACTTTTCGCTGCAATTTTCTTTCGACCTACTGTCATAGCCCCCTATTTGTTTCCATTCACGGATATGTAGTAATATATTTCCCTTCGAAGTATAATTTCGAACTTGAATCAATCCCGGTCTGTGTTGCTTGTCGCTTTTGAATTAATCGCACAACTTTTAACTCAACGTCAATAATAAAGAACGGTTTGTGAAATGTCACTCAACAAGGGGATGTAGCTCAGATGGTAGAGCGCTCGCTTAGCATGCGAGAGGTACGGGGATCGATGCCCCGCATCTCCAGTCTTTTTGTCTCACTCCAAAGGAGTATTATTGTACAGTTTGTTTGTGAAATGCATTTGAAATCAATATCGACAGTGTATTTTGAACAGAGAATGGAAGAAGGAAGGAATGAGTGTGAATGAATAATGGAGTGTATGTGTGAGTGAGATAGATATATTATACCTTGAGTATCTTTCTCTTGGATACAACAGAATAGTGTAGATTCAGTCTGCCATACTCCCACTGGACTGGACAGTAAACATCCACTGCATCACACAGCCAGTAGTACATTGATCTAATCACACAAGATATACATGCTGCTAGGAAATTTGGCCGACAGGGAAAAATGGGAAATTTAGCAGACGGTTTTATCATAATTGATCATAAAAGTCTCATTGGTCCATAAATCAGTAGTTCGGTTGTGATAGATTCATATCATGTGTGTTGATAAGAGAACATGGCATGTGTGTTCATGACAGGGTTGGGAGTGAAGGAAGCGGAGGGTAGAATCAGAAAAGATCCCACTTATAGTGACAGCTTTATCTTATCTGTCACTATTGAGCCAATCGCCTTTTCAAACAGCGAAAACATTGCAATTGAGTATAGTTATATAGTAACTCATGAATAAATGGTCAACAGCAGCAGCAGCAGCAATCATGATAAATATTAGGCCTAACAGGAATCGGACCAACTACACCCAGAAGAGCGCATTCTATCGTCTTAATAACATTTGTACAAAATGCCTAATGATACATTGTTACATAATGTTACTCTCAGATGTGAAAAGGATAAACAACAAATTAAAAATGCCAAATTAATTCACTTTCAATTGTTGACAATAGAAGGAAGAGGAGAGTGGCGCATGTGAATGTGTAGTACCTGTGGCTCTGGAACTCCTTAGTACAGAGAGAGTGGGTGATGTTCTCTATTGAGTCACAGAGAGGGTGGGTGAAGTCATAAGTGGGGTAGATACACCACTTGTCTGAAACACAACAACACACTCAACGCCATAATTAATTCCAAGTTTACATCTCGAGTGGAATCATTTGAAAAATTGTCACTTCTCTACAACACCTTATTTAATGCTTGTTCTAAAATTTTAATTTCAAAAAATTCGGGGGGGGGGGGGGGGTTGGGTTAGTGGGTTGCAATTTAACATAATCAGCTACCATCGGAGGAATTCCTTTCGAACAACTGGCAAGGGATTGGCTTTGGCTGTAGCTATAGCTAAAAAATAGGGAGGCCAGTCGAATGAAATACCTATTTATGTATTTCCAAAAAAGTTTTTATACGCTTATTTAATTTTGGTCGCTGGGAGGACGGTTTTTGGCTGCACGGGGCCCTTTCGACCTGAACGATGGGCAAGGTTGGGGATGGGGGTAGGAAGTGAAAGGGGGGCTGATGGGGGGTTGTGGTGGAGTGGGGGTGGAGGTTAACATCTCAAGAACCGCCCATCACAACATACGTATAAGTCTCCAAAACAGTTTCTGTGAAGCGCATACTTGGAGACTAGTGAGCTGAAATAAAGAACTTATTGTGCTCTTAGGTCTACTGGGCGCTGCCTATTTATCCTGTTTTTGAGGACGAAAAGTCAAATAGTTCAGACGAAAAAACATTCAAGCAAAAAATTGCAATAAAAAAGAACGACAGGACTAAAATAATTGCTTAACTTTTTTTGAAAACAATTGAAGATTGTCAAGCCATTCAGCCCAAGACCTACTGTCCATTAGTTTAGTGGGTGCAAATAAAACATAAGGAGAAGGTAGGGTTCGAACCCCTCTCTTCTGAGTCCGAATCCTTCTCCTCGACAGAGGCATTAACCACTCGGCTATCAGGTCCTTGTCAGCTTACATATAACGATCGCCTTTATTTAAACAACAAACATTATTTCGCATTGAGAGCAATTGAAAACATACCCGGCAGATTGCCGGAAAATAGCCGCCGGCAGATTGGAAAAAAAGATTTTTGTACAAGAACATTTTTTAAGTCCGATTTAATTAGATGGCATTTCGTAGTTGAACATACTTCTGTTTCTTAGAGAGAGGCTACAGGGGCTACTATCATTACCAATAAGCATTAGAGATTGTAACTAATACTTATAGGAACGACGTTCAAATAACGGGCATCTAAAATTGCGCTCCATGGGTTTATCCCGTTTCTATTTTTTCCCACTTCAATTTTTTATATTGACTGTTCATTTTGAATTGCTCTGCTGAGCAACTGTTGTTCAAAATCACTTTTAGCCGAATGAGAGAAGAGAAAAATTAAACTAGAGAAAAACTAAACTAGAGAAGATTTCAAGAAAAGTGCTGAAAAAGCGGCAAAATGAGGTAAAGCGAAACATTTTTTTGTTCGACAAAGTAAAAATAAGGGAGCGTTAAAATAGCCGGCTGAGAGGATGAGGGCGGCTATTAGTCACAAAAAAATCACGAAGTCTAAAATTAACCTAGAATAAAAGCGCAAAAACGGTTAAGCGAAAAATCTGCATAAAAAAAACACCCAGGTTGACAATAATTGCTTCTCATTCGAGAGTAACTAAAGATCAATTAGTTCAAGAACTAGACGAGAACACTGAAAGAGGCATGAAAAGATTAATGAGATTACTCCTTATAGGTTTGCGACAGGAACAAAAGTTTAAAAGGTCCCCACCAGACAACAGAACAAATAACAACAGGATCCCGGCAACAAAGATACGCTTAACTTACAGCTTTGCAAATATAAAAAGGGAGAAAAACCACCAAATAGAGTTATATCAAGGAGTCATAAATAAATGCGGTCACGCACATAAAAATAGCAAAGGAGCATTGAAATAGCGGCATGAAAAGCTTAAGAAGGTTGTTTTGTGAAGTTTAAGGCGTATAAATGCAAAAGAGCGTCAGACGAGGGAGGAAACAAAATGAACAACCAAAAACACAGCAATATAGCTACGCTTAGCTTACATCTTCCAAAAAGCAACCAAAACCACAAACAAAACTGAAAAAAAAACAACAAAAACTCCAACTGTAAAAACAAACTACACCCGGCAGATCGCCGAAAATAACCGCCGATGATTTCCATAACCCCGATTGGGATTGAAAGAAGAGAAAAACTAATGAAAAAAATGATTTTTGAACAGAAACAACTTAAAAGTGCGAACAATTTTGATGTCATTTTGGAGCTGAACGTACTCTTGTTTCGCAGTGCGACGACACATAGGCTAGTATCAATACCAATAAGCATTAGAGATGGTAGCTAAGAACACGAGTTCGAGTAACGGGCATCTAAAATTGAGCTTTACGGGTTTATCCCGTTTCTATTTTTGATATCGTTTTTTGATAATGACTCTTCATTTAGAATTGCTTTGCTGAGCAACGGATGTTCAAAATCACTTTTAGCCGAATGAGAGAAGAGAAAAACTAGCCTAGAGAAGTCAAAAAGATTTCACGAAAAGTGTTGAAAAAGCGGCAAAATGAGGTAAAGCGAAACATTTTTTTGTTCGACAAAGTAAAAATAAGGGAGCGTTAAAATAGCCGGCTGAGAGGATGAGGGCGACTAATAATCAATAAAAAATCACGAAGTCTAATATTAACCTAGAATAAAAGCGCAAAAACGGTCAAGCGAAAAATCTGCATAAAAAAGACACCCAGGTTGACAATAATTGCTTCTCATTTGAGAGTAATTAAAGATCAATTAGTTCAAGATCTAGTCGAGAACACTGAAAGAGGCAAGAAAAGATTAATGAGATTACTCCTTATAGGTTTGCGACAGGAACAAAAGTTTAAAAGGTCCCCACCAGACAACTGAACAAATAACAACAGGATCCCGGCAACAAAGATACGCTTAACTTACAGCTTTGCAACTATAAAAAGGGAGAAAAACCACCAAATAGAGTTATATCAAGGAGTCACAAATAAATGCGGTCACGCACATATAAATAGCAAAAGAGCATTGAAATAGCGGCATGAAAAGCTCAAGAAAGTTGTTTTGTGAAGTTTACGGCGTATAAATGCAAAAGAGCGTCAGACGAGGGAGGAAACAAAATCAACAACCAAAAACACAGCAATATAGCTACGCTTAGCTTACAACTTCCAAAAAGCAACCAAAACCACAAACAAAACTGAAAAAAAAACAACAAAAACTCCAACTGTAAAAACAAACTATACCCGGCAGGTCGCCGAAAATAACCGCCGATGATTTCCATAACCCCGATTGAGATTGCAAGAAGAGAAAAACTAATGAAAAAAAATGATTTTTGAACACAAACAGTTAAAAGTGCGAACTATTTTGATGTCGTTTTGGAGCTGAACGTACTCTTGTTTCGCAGTGACACGACACATAGGCTAGTATCAATACCAATAAGCATTAGAGATGGTAGCTAAGAACACGAGTTCGAGTAACGGGCATCTAAAATTGAGCTTAAATGGTTCATCCCGTTTCTGTTTCTGATTTCGTTTTTTGATACTGACTCTGTTCATTTTGAATTGCTTTTCTGAGCAAGTGATTTCTAAAAACACTTTTAGCAAAATGCGAGAACAGTGAAACTAGCCTGAAGAAGTGAAAAAGATTTCACACAATTGTTGAACAAGCTGTGGTAAAGCAAAAAGGTGAAGTGAAATGTAATACGACGAACTAAAAAAACAATCGAAAGAATTCCGAAAGCGACTCTAAACGTCAAGGCTCCAAAAAAATTGATACAACAACTTTTTGTATTTAACCATCAGCTCTTTACCTCACCTGATTTGATTTTAAAAAAGCTAAACTTTACACCACAGTTACCACGACAAAGAAACGCAGCAAAATTCCATTATAATAAAACATTTGGTAACGTTAAAAAAAGCCCAATATTCTCAGGGCGGTCAAAAAAGTGATAGCCTCAAGAAATGACAGCGCTATTAATTGGCATGAAATAACCTCAAGATGCTGGTTGTAAAAAGACAGATCTCCACAACCAACTATAATACCCGAAAACACATTGAGAAACCATAAGGCAGCTAAACATCTAAATTAAACTAAACTAAACCAAAGAAACTAAAATAAAATTTTCAAAAAGATTACTAAAAATAAAGACTCAAAACACCATAACAGTTAAATTTCAAATCACTGCATTAGGAAAAAAGATAAACTTCTTCGTTGTTGGAGATATGACAGACAAAACGAATTCAGACTATTTGAAAATTAAATTAATCGTAAAAAACAAAAGCAAAAGAAAAATATTCAAAGCCAAAAAAAAACATTTAAAAACAATATCGAGTTCTCCCGAAAAATTGCAGACAGTAGCAATCAGTCAAAAATTTTCAGCAAAATGTCAGTACTGCAGTCTGTTAAATGAAACCAAACAAATGACAAAAATCTCGCAAAAAGCTAAAATCATTAAAATTTTAACAACTAAAAAAAGGAAAACGCAAAAATATAGGTGCTAGAGGAATGCAAGAATGAAGGACACAAACAGAGAAACAAAAGGACTTGATTCTTGACATTAAAAATCAAGTTACAAAAACAAATACAATTCAAAACTTAGCATGCTAGACTGAGAATAAACCAAGAGCCATCCTCCCATACAGATAAAAAAAAGTAAAAACTTAATTCAAAGATTGAAAACCTTGAAAGATTTTGCAACAAAAGGTCAAACAGTTTTCAAAACCTCATTTAATAAAAAAATGACTATTTCGAAGACTTAACACCAAAAAAAATGAACTTTTAATAAAAACGCAATTAAAATCCCCGATGTCGGCAAAAAAAAAACTTTATATTAAATCAAACCAAGAACATATCAGACTAACGTCGGGGGAATTGTTCTCAAGCGACCGGCGAGCGATTGATTTCCTCAGTAGCTAGCCACGGTTTAGTGAGGCTCGCTTTAGCTTGATTCGACTCTGCAACTTTTCTAGCCTTGTTAGTAAATAAATCAAATAAAAAGCTGATATTTTAAAGATTTGCAAAATATTGCAATAATCAAAACGAAAAGCTTCCAGATTTCGCTGTAAAAATGTTCAAAGTTAAATTTTATCTCTGGAGTTATGTTTAGTAACACATCATTAGCAACACTTGAAGAGCCAGTAAGGATCGTTAAACTCAGATAAGGACAATAGTATTCAAAAAATTTGAAAACAATTGCAAATTTTAACAAAATCAAGCAAAACTCAGGATATTAAAATCTTGAAAACCATTTCATTGTCTAAAGAGACTATCCAGTATCCTATTTCAAGCTTTATATAGTTTCACTAGCTCATAAAGATCCATAAACTTGGAATATCATAACAATTTTCCGAAAATTCGAAAAGAAATTAAATTTTATCAAAAAATTGCTAAAACTGGAGTCATTAGAAAATTGATAACCATTCCATTAACTCTAGAAACTACGCGACAGCTTGTCATCTAACCTTGGAGGTCCCTGGGACCTTGGTGCCGGAAAAAATGATAAAAAAAAATTCAAAAAGATTTGAAAAAAAAATTAAAAAAATTGCAATTATTTTCAAAAAATTGCTGATATTAAAATCTTGAAAATCATTCCATTACATCTAGAAGCTATGCAGTAACCTATAATCTATGGGGGTGCACCGGGGGTTGATGGGTAGGGAGGGGGTGGGCAACAGTGGGGGGGGCAACAGCGCGTCGGGGGGCAATAGTGGGGCGGGGGTCAACAGTGGGGGTGTTCCTCTAGGAACCACCATTCACACCAGAACTAAAAGTCTCCAAAACAGTTTGCGCCGAAACAGAGCTGAAAGGCTCTAAGAGCACTTAACGCCCGATGGGCGCTATCTGTTTATCCTGTTTTTGAGGACGGAAAGTCAAAACCGTAAGACGAAAAGTCGGTCAAGCGAAAAATTGCATAAAAAAGACCGACAGGACTAATTTAATTGCTACAAACTTCGGTTGAGAGCAATTAATGGTAAAATACACGAAAAGTGAAAAAAACTAGCAAAATTCTTTTAGTATGTGCAAAATTTTATAAAACAAAGTTACCTTGCGGTAGAAAGAGGCATTCAGTATAAAGACTCAAAATAAAGAAGCGGTTGAGAACCGGTTGCTGAATTTTGAAAAAAAGACGGTCTGTCTCTCCACGGAGACATCGAAACCTCCTTTGCTGAATTTTGAAAAAAAAAGACGGCTGAAAGATCCAAACATACCCGGCAGATTGCCGGAAAATAGCCGCCGTTGATTCCAATAAGCATGATTGGGATTGAAATAACAGAAGATATTGAAAAAAAAAAAGATTTTTGTACAAAAACATTTTTTTAAGTCCAATTTATTTTGATGGCATTTCGAAGTTGAACATACTTCTGTTTCTTAGAGAGAGGCTACAGGGGCTACTATCAATAACAATTAGCATTAGAGAGAGGTAACTAATACTTATAGGACCGACGTTCAAATAGCGGGCATCTAAAATTGGGCTTTATGGGTTTATCCCGTTTCTATTTCTGACTTCAATTCTTTATAATGACTCCGTTCACTTTGAATTGCTTTGCAGAGCAACTGATGTTTAAAATCACTTTTAGCAGAATGAGAGAAGAGAGAAACTAGCCTACAGAAGTCAAAAAGATTTCACGCAAAATGTTGAAAAGGCGGCAAAATGAGGTAAAGCGAAACATTTTTTGATTCGACGAAGTAAAAAACATAGCAGGACAAGTCCTGACGTACAATTCAAAGAATTTTCATTGACTAAACAGAAAAACTAGACCTAGAATGGACTATGAGTGAATTGAGAAAACGATTTTAAAAAAATTAGATCAAAAAAATAAGAAAAAAAAAAAACAAAAAATCAATGTCAAAATGCCGCATGTGAAAAAAAACCACTAGCGAGAAATGAAAATTTAATTCAAACAAAAAAACTAGGCCTAGAATGAGCTGTGAATGGATTGGGAAAACCATTTAGAAAAAAATCCGATCCAAAAAATCGAAAAAACAGTAAAAATCAGTGTGAAATTGCCGCATGTGAACAAAAAACCACTACAGAGAAACCGAATTTTTGTTCAAACACCGTTTTCTCACTCTACTTTAAAATTTGAGCGAAAAAAATTCACGCCGCAAAACCACTCTCTTTTTCGCTCCATTTCCTGTTTCGGCGTGACCAAAATCACTACTCCAATTTGACTTCAAAATTCATGAAAATGTGTGAACAGATCTTAAAAAAAAAGACAGCGCCCCAATACAATTCGAATTCTTTGAATTGTAAAAAAAGGAGCGCTATAATAGCCGGCTGAGAAGATGAGGGCAGCTATTAAAAATAAAAAAGTTTATGGAAAAAAGCCAAAAATTAACAAAGAAATCAAGAAATATGTGCTCATTTTGAACTTGAAACGCATTATTAGTCGCTGCAAAACACCGTGGTATCAATTGCCGAGGGATATATTTCAATATGACGTCGAATAAAAATTATTTCCACAAAATCCAAATTACAAGCTAAAAAACTGGGCCATTTAAGAAAAACTGGCTGAAAACCGTTATCCATATGTGCTATTCTGTCAAAAAAAAAACTTTTCAAAGTCGAAGTCATTCACTGAACGCAGCGCATGATCAAAAACTTCTCTGGCTCAGAAAAAAATAAATCAGACGGCAATTTTACTCTTTCGCTTTTAGGTCAACACGCCGTCTGAACGAATAGTACTTCCGGTAAAAAAAGACCTTAAGAAAACCAATACTCCTCTTCGAGTCGCAAAAAAATAGGAGCGCTAAAATAACCGGCTGAGAAGCTTAGACGGCTATTAAACACATTTGTTCACCGGATTGGCCAAAATAATTATTTTCACGAGCGGATTTTATTCTTTACTGACTTTGTCGAATAAAAAAGACCACAACAATTTCCGATCGCTTCGAGGCTATTAAATATGTGTACCTTTTGATCGGTGGTGTTCACAGAACTTGATCCTGTACAGCACTGGGTCCACTTTTCCATCCTCCATCACATACTTAGCCCTGAGAGTGGCCTCTCCCTCATCGAACAGTCCTGCCTTCATGTCCTGGAACAGCTGAAGGGACTCTACTATAGGTCTGTCTCTCCACGGAGACATTGACACCTCTTTTGCTGAAACAGTTCAACAACATTATACACTAGAGTAGTATGGAGGGGGAGGGGTGAGTGAGTATCCATATACGTGGAGATAGCTATACGCTTTGTCTATGAATACTTTTCAGCACTCCAGATCTTTAGTTGCTCATTATAACTCAATAATAGTCATCAAACAAAAATTTAAGAAACTATTCAAGCCAAATGAATCGCATGAACTCTTTGTAAAGCAAGACGCTAGAATTTGAAGTTTAGTTGCGCATAAAAAGATGAGATACGGTCTGGATGAAATGGAAGTGCTCCTTAATATTAAATCTTAGCAACCATTCCAAGATTGTACAAAGACAACTACATTGGAGCT
Organism: Convolutriloba macropyga; assembly: GCF_964194025.1. NCBI lineage: Eukaryota > Metazoa > Xenacoelomorpha > Acoela > Convolutidae > Convolutriloba > Convolutriloba macropyga. Next base: position 60,813,831 of record NC_134476.1, on the reverse strand, counting down.
TCAATTTGTCAATTCGCACACATTTTGCCTTGACACTTCCTACGATGATATAACATTAGTCTGCTTTCTTCGTTGAAGCCTCGAAACTTGAAGCACTTTGTCTCAGCACTATTCAATTGAACCCCAAATTTCCTGATAAGACGAGAGGTCTAATCTATAACATATAATCTATAATCTCAGTAATATGGTCGGAACAGCTTTTAATCAAATGTAAGATGATGAACAATATTGCAGCAAATACGTCTATATATTCATGTTGTTATCAAAACAACACCATCAAATTAGAATCACTTTCAAAAATGAAGTGAGTATTTTATGATACCAACTTCAGAAGTGAAGTGAGAAAGTTGGCTTAACATACTTCACTATCAGCACTGATAGCAAAACACTCAGTGCGTACTACTAATTCTACTACCTTTCTGAGCTGAAAACAGAAATTTAAAACACTTCAAATAAGGAAGAGCTAAATAGAGTCGAAGTACTAAACAAAAGAAAAACGACAAACAAATTCCATTAAATAAGTGCTTGATATAACTCCTTGATTTAATACATAGTTAATTTACTAAAAAGTTAACTTTAGTTAAAAATTCAACTATTCACCATTCAACATTCAAAGTGAAAGTAATATTAAGTTAAAACTGTCTAAGCTTATGACAGAATGTACTAGAATCAACTACTTAGAATTTAATCAACAAGGAGGCTCGGTAATGTGCGTTTGAACATAAAGTTCCGATCCCGCTCATCTACATTTTTCACTCAATTTTCTACCAAAAGAAGAAGAGATAAAAAATAATATATCAACATATCGTTTACCAAAATACTAAATGTATACAACAATCTACGACAAAAAAAATCAAATAATTACAGATATTAATTACGACCAAAACTCGTCCATTTTTGAACACCATTAATAACCAAATGGCATCAGATAAAACTTATACTATAGAAAATTAACTTGCACTTCATTAGAAAAAAACATGGGACATTTCCTCAATGCGACTTGGTAACACGTCGACAAAAAATGAGCATAAAGGCAAAGTTTAATAAAACGATGTTTATTTTAAAAAATCAATGTCAAACTGATCAGAAACATTATGCATAAAATAAAAATATTGAGAGATTCTTTTATAACTTCACAGAGAGCGATTGAGACCTTTCATTATCCAGGATATGCCGACTACAAAAAAAACAAATACAGTCAAAAGAAAAAATTGCACAAAAACAATTTGCACGATAACGTTGTCCCAGCCAATTAAACATTGGGGCTATTCACCAAAAACATTAAAAATGTTTGATTGCGTTTGTTTTTCAAATGAACAGAGGACCACCCATTTGTGATACTGTGAAAACAAATTAAAAACCAAAAATGGGCGAATATGCATAAATGACGAATATTTTATGGAAACTGGTTGTACCAAGAACAAAAAACGTTTGAGGAAAATAAACCTGTTATAAACAACGAAATGGCGTTCAATAAATACGGGATGCGGCTTGTCTACAGTAATGCCAAGCTACAAGATAACAGAAATACGACTGACAAATCTCAGAAATCCATCGTATAAATCCAATCTCAGAAACATTTTCAAAATTCAAAGCCAAAATAAGCTTTCAACATCTCAAAGCCAAAATAAGCTTTCAAAATTCAAAGCCAAAATAAGCTTTCAAAGACTATCCGATAATATTAAAAACAAGCTGAACTAAGAAATTCCACAAACAACTTTACGAAACCACAGAGATGAAGTCATCAAATTGATAAAACATTAACCGCGAGAAAATTTAATGTTCATTTGCGTCTCCTTTGAACATCATATTTTCTTTTTGTAAAAACGGCCATCTCAAAATGACAGCAAAGAGAATCACAAAAATTGAAAAAAATCTAAATTTCACAAAATTCTTCTGAAACAACTTGTCTAAGCCCTGAAGACATCAGTCAAAACGTTTGACCACAAAAACTTTGTTTAATTCAACAAACATTGAAGAAATCCCTCAATAATGAGGCCAGATTACGAAAATGATACAACAATGTAAAAAACGAAAAAAAAACGCCAACCTGAACCAAAAATGATACGTTGAAGAATACTTTTAATTTTTAAAAATTAATTTGAAAGTCTAAAAACCATTAGCTATATGCCAGTATGAGCTCTTAAGTTCATTTATGTATCTATATTACCCAATATTTGCCATACGATAACAAAAAGTAATAACAAAAAAAGGGCAAAAATAAAAAACTGCCAAAATCTGCAAGAGAACGGTGTCGCAACCCTCAACACCATACGTTATGAAAACAATAAATAAGTTCAGCTACAAATTTTTTAAAGCTTCTTTCAGTTCGATTGTTAGGTAATGTGACAATTTACCAAAGAATCAAAAACAACAACAAATATGCGCAATTAAGCACAAAAATGACAAAGTTTTGTATGAAAACTCGTAGTACCAAAACCAAGAAACCGTCCTTTTCAAACAATCCGCCACAAAATTATTTTTGTATTTCATAAGAAAGAAAATTTGACTTGTGTTTACTGAGAATAAGCCAAAAATGGACAGAAGTAATATTAAAAAAAGACAAGTTCAAAAAAAAATGCTGTAACTTCCTTAAAACAAACACATTCAATGGCATAAGATACCTTAGCTAACAACCACTTTTCAGGTTCACTTCCAACTCTGTATTTTGAATGGAAAGACTTAGCGATCAGAACTCAAAAAGAAAAACAATTGAAGGCAAAACAAGAATTCAGTTAAAGTTTACAAAAACTTCTTCAAAGCCATAAAAACCATTAGTTTCTCCGAACAAAAACCATATCTAAATTAGGCCCCATTTTTACGTAAAAGGGAGCTGTCACTAATGGAGCCGGGAATAAAAAATTTTGTCAGTAATTAACATCAAACTATTTGGAAAAGGCAGCACCAAAAAAAAATTTCTGATGGTAATCCATGATAATATCAAACCTATCGCTGATTTTGCCGCCCGCCGAAAAAACCGCCTAATTGTTTGCGAATTAGAACAATTGTTGAGTAAAATACTTCATATATTAAAAAAACAATGATGCCTTTTGTATAATTATCGAGTTAAATTTGCAAAAAAACGGCAAAATTTTAATTCCAGAAGACTTTTATAGGGCACCGATTTTCAACTAGCTCTCTTTTGGAGTTTAATGAGATTGTGTCGGCGATTTTTAGGTCTCTATTTTTGGCAAACTTCAACAAAGTGGACCAAAAAAGCATATTTTGGGCAATTTTTGATGAAAGTCTGAATTTTGAAAATTTTATCAAAATTTTTATCCAAAGAAACTCCAATCAAACAATTCAGCAACACTCTTCTATCTCTAAAGGTAACAATGATATTGGTTATGATATTGTGCCTCTTCAGCAGCTTCAGTGAACTGCACACCAAAGAGGCTAGAGAGCTCTATAATAGCAGTCCGGCAACTTAATGCCCTCCGGCCACTAACTAGTTATCTCGTTTTTGAGGACAAAAGTCAAATCTGCTATTAGTCAAAATCTGCCAAAAAGTCAAATCCACAAGGCAGACACTCAAATTAAAAATAGCCGGTAGAATTAGAATACAAAGATTAATTTGTTTTGTTTAGTTTTTATCTGAAGCCATTTTGCTTTGTTATTGTGTTTTCTTTTAAATGTAGACATCGACTTTTGGGTTTAATTAATGTTTGATGTTATTTGAACTCTAAGTTTGTCTCGTCTCGTATTTTCGTTCATGTCAGGTCTCATCGGTCATCTAATGCGGCATTAATTTATTGATTTAGTGGTTTGCTGAACAATGTGAAATTTTGAAAGTTTTCTATCTCTTCCTCATTGGGTAGACAATTAAGTGAAAAACGTGGATGAGCGGGGTCGGAACTTTTTGTGCAAACGCACATTACCGAGCCTCCTTTTCCTTCTTTGATATCAAGCTTCAAACCCTCGTTTCGTTCAAGCAATGTAGCTTACTAATTATCTAGTTTGGGTGACTTCCACTAAATTTCAATTCGATCACATTCTCAAGTTAAATTTATTAGGCGCAGAAGTCATTTTCAAGGCAAATGACTAACTACCATTAATACGAAAAAATTAACCGGCGAGTCGAATCGACTCAACCTTGAGCTGGTTAATCGCGATGATTGGTGCTTGCTAGTGGGTCGAGTTGTATCTTCTAAACAGTTTGAGACTTGTAGGCGCAAGTTTGACCGGATCGAAAGGACAAGATTGAAGCCAATACTGAACTTAGATTGGTTACAAAATTTACATCAAACTATTTATAGCATGTCTTATTAATGTTGTTCACTGCAGTTCAGTTTATTCAAAAATAAACTTTGAACATAGCCGGCAAATTGCCGGAAAATAACCGCCGTTGACGCGCTTGATGCACATCGGGATTGAAACAGAATAAAAAGGACAAAGAATATGACCGAATTTTTTCTGTTCTTTTTTAGTGTCAAAAAGTGATCTAATTTGGCAGTTTCAGTTAGATTCTAAAACTATACTTAATTCAGCCTCAAAACAAAGCTGCTAATAATATTAGTGAAGCTATAAAGAATACTAGTGTAAGCTATAAATCACTCTAATGAACTTTGGTAACCTAATGCTCTATATGACTTACTGACCGGATTTTATTGGTTTATCCCTTTTCTTTTGATTTCGCTCTTTTGACATTGAACGTATTCACTACATTGCGTAATTCAATGCGTGAAAGAAATTAAAATTCAATCAGTTGAAAAAGTGAGTAAGTCAGAAGTCAAGCGTGAAAATTGTGACTTACGTAAAACGAAAAACTTGATCAAATGGTAAGGCGAATTAAGAAAAAACATAGCCAGAACTTCGGAAACTACTCAAAGATGTATTTGCCAAAAAGCACCCTTTGAAATAACTAGTTTCTGATGGCGGTAAGCATCGAAGAAGAGAAAAGACTAATTGCAAAAAAAAGAGCAACTCAATTGAAAACATGTCCAACACATTGCCGGAAAAGAGCCACCGTTGATTGCCATATACAAAATTGCGACTGAAAGAGAAAAAAACTAATGTAAGAAACGATTTTTTGCACAAAAACAATCTTAAACTACGAACTATTTTGATGTCATTTTTGAGCTGAACTTACTCCTGTTTCGCAGTGAGATGATGCAGGGGCTACTATCAACACCAATAAGCATTAGAGATGGTAATTAAAAACAAAGTTCGAATAACGAGCATCTAAAATTGGGCTTTATGGGTTTATCCCGTTTCTATTTCTCATTTAGTTTTTTGATACTAACTCTGTTCATTTTGAATTGCTTTGCTGAGCAACTGCTGCCTAAAAACACCTTTAGCAGAATGAGAGAAAAGTGAAACTAGCCTAGAGAAGTCAAAAGGATTTCACGCAAAATGTTGAATAAGCTGTGAACTAAGGTAACGCAAAATATTTTTTATTCGACGCAGTTAAAAAAGTAGGAGCGCTATAGTAGCCAGCTGAGAATCCGAGGGCGGCTATCATTAAAAAAAACGTTAACTAAAAGGTAATTTGAACAAAAAAAAACAAACAAAAATCAACTATATTTCAATTTGTACAAGAACAAATACAAAGATAGAGCAATCTTCCAAGTAATCGAGACAACTTCATTGGTCACACAAAATCGGACAAGCCAAATTAAGTAGAAAAACATCTCTTGTTTTGAAAGGAATCAAGACAAAATTTTTGCAATTTTTTGTCAAAATTCAACGGAAAAAATTGCTTGATACCAAAGAACCTGTAAATAATTTTTATTAAAAACTGCCCACGAGCATTAAGCTTATATTAAATTACAAGTAAAAGCAATAAAGTAAAATAGTGGGTCAAAAATTGCTAAAATAGCCTTAAAACAGAATTGGTTGAAAAATTTTCAAACTAGCGTACGACTTCCTTTAATTACCTAAAACCTTTAAAACTATCAGAGCAACCTGAAAATTATAACTTTAGTCTGAAATAACCTTTTAGACAAGATAGAAAATTCAAAATACAAACGTGAACAAAAAAATTGCTCCCTTTGCGAAAACTTTTCCGCACCTACGTTTTTCGCTCTGCTTCAAAAGAAGGCATGAACGAAAAAATCACTTTTTTCTCCGCTCTTCGAATTTGTTCACCGAAACAACTTTTTCAAACAAACTTTTTTCACTCCCTGAACTTCCGGTTTTCTTGCTCGCTCACTTAAAAAAACAGAAAACCATAAAGCCTCTTCGAGTCGTAAAAAGGCGAGCGCCTAAATAAAAGCCGTTGAGAGGCTGATGGCGGCTATTAATAAACAATTCTCTTGTAGAAACATTTTTTATTACCGGAGTCGCGCACGAAATTGATCATAGATAGAAATTATAGAACATAGCTGGCAAATTGCTAGAAAATAGCCGCAACAGCTTCATAGATCTGTAGTCTCAAAAAGATGGTAAAAAGACAGACCAAAAAAGAAACATTCTTTTCATTAAGCGCTGAGATGTTAAATTTTGATTAAAAATTTACATAATTTGTTGCTGTTTCTATTTGCTGCTCTTAAATAACCGTCAATTAGAGTGACAAGCACTCATTTGACCTTATCTCTTTGAATTAAAGCAAAGAAAAGTCAATTTTAGTGTGAGGAAGTCATTTTTAAGAGTGAGGTGAGTCAAGTGTGACCAAAAATTTTATCACGCAAATGAACAAAAAAACTCGCTCCACGAAGAGTGAAAATGACGTCACGCAAGCAAATCAGTTGAAAATGCATGAAGGAATGAACAAAAAGCAGATTTGAAGTAGTTGTGACGTCATATGCTCGTAACAAAAATCATGACGACGAAATAAAAAAACATAGCAGTACAAGTCCTGACGTACAATTCAAAGAATTTTCATTGACTAAACAGAAAACTAGACCTAGAACGGACTATGAATGGATTGGAAAAACCATCTAAAAAAATCCGATCCAAAAAATTGGAAAAACAGAAAAAATCAAAGTGAAATTGCCGCGTGTGATCAAAAAACCACTACCGATAAAGCGAATTTTTGTTCAAGCACCGTATTCTCACTCTACTTTAAAATTAGAGCGAAAAAATTTCACGCCGCAAAACCACTCGCCTTTTCGCTCCATTTCCTGTTTCGGCGTGACCAAAATCACTACTCCAATTTGACTTCAAAAATCATGAAAATGTGTGAACAGATCTTAAAAAAGACAGCGCCCCAATACAATTCAAAATCTTTGAATTGTAAAAAACCAAGAGAAGGCCAATAATAGCCCCAGCTATCGCTGTGCGGCTATTAATAACCGAACAACGTCGGGCGAATTGCTCACAAAACCTTTAACATACCCGGCAGATTGCCGGAAAATAGCCGCCGTTGATTCCAATAAGCATGATTGGGATTGAAATAACAGAAGATATTGAAAAAAAAAAGATTTTTGTGCAAAAACATTTTTTTAAGTCCGATTTATTTTGATGGCATTTCGTGGTTGAACATACTTCTGTTTTAGAGAGAGGCCACAGGGGCTACTATCAATACCAATAAGCATTAGAGATGGTAACTAAGACTTATAGGAACGACGTTCAATTAGCGGGCATCTAAAATTGGGCTTTATGGGTTTATCCCGTTTCTACTTCTGACTTGAATTTTTTATACTGACTCTGTTCATTTTGAATTGCTTTGCTGAGCAACTGATGTTCAAAATCACTTTTAGTAGAATGAGAAAAGAGAGAAACTAGCCTAGAGAAGTCAAAAAGATTTCACGCAAAATGTTGAAAAGGCGGCAAAATGAGGTAAAGCGAAACATTTTTTTATTCGACGAAGTAAAAAAAACATAGCCGGAAGAATTCCGGAAACGACTCGAAGGAAAAAACGAACGCCCCTAACAAACATAAAACTTACTCTACTGATTGACCACAATAACTAAATAATGCTTATCCTACTGAATAACACTTGTCACTTTAAAAAAACAAAAAAGAAAAAGAACAATGAAAAAATAACTGACCAGAAAAGACGATAAAGCACGTGATAAAAATTTTACATTGAGTTGCAAGTTTAAAAACAACTTTTGGCAAAAACCCGTGAAATAGGTTAAGTTTAATTTTGTTGAAACACTGCTATTTGAGACAAAAACCAAACACAAATTTCAAGTAGAATAAACATAGGTAAAAGAAAGGAAATGAAAAACAAAACCAAAAAAATTTTCTGTAAAAAAACAAAAAAAAATTGGCCACAAATAATGAATCAAATACCAATATACTGACATCAAATCATTATTTCAGAAAAACTTTTAATACTACATCTGGTGAAGTGTCCACCAATCCAAATCATTGTTTATTTATATGAGTAAAAACGAAGAACGAAAAAAATAGAAAAAAAGTTAGTGTTTAAGAAAAGTTAGTGATATTTGTCATTGAAAAGTGCACTAAATATATTTCAACAAAACCTCTAGAAAAGCTCCTATCAAAAACTAGACTATTAAAAACTAGCAAAAAGCAGACAATCAGAAGAACTCAGCAAAAATTCCAAAAAAAACACGAAAATTTGCGGAACTCTTCATAAAAGTTACTCAATTATCTTTAACAAAATGATTCAAAACTGAAATCAAAATCATCAACATGCATCAAGGACAACTAATTTGGACTATAGGCATCCCCAAATGCTATAAAAACTTGAACAAAGGGCATTTAAAAAAATTGGAAAAAAATCGTAGAAAAAATTGAGTTTTCAATTTCACGGGAGCACATAGGCCCAAAAAACGTTAATTGGAGTGAATTATTACTGGAAGACTTCGAAAACAATAGGAAAGTCGAATAGGCTGAAAAATTTTTCTAAGTTATGAAAAAAAAACGAAAAACAGCAAAAAATTAAGAAAAATAATTCAAAATTTTTCAGTTTATTGTCATTTTTCTAAACAAAAAAAATCGTTTCCAACCTAAGAGAATGTAATCACTTGGTATCTAAAAACTCAGTTACTAACATGCGTCAATTCAAAGCCATTACAAAGCATTATAACAAAACAAAACGCAAAAAATTGATTAAATTCGCCTAAAATTCAGCAAAATAGCTGAAAAACCAGCAAAATGGCATAAAAATCCTATTAATGACCAAAAACTTGCGAATCACTATTAAAACAACCCTAAGCATCACACAATATCATAATCAGACCTCTAAACCAAAAAATAACAAAAAAACGGTTTTAAAAAGCCGCATGTGAACAAAAAAATTTTGCTCGCTTAGAGAAAATTTTTTCACACATCAATTTATCGCTCTCTCAAAAACAGCGGTATGAACAAAAACCACTCTCTTTTCGCTCCACTCTTCAATTTTGTTCAGCACAAAAACCACTCCAATTTTTTTCACGCGTTTCATTTCCCGCTTTAAAAATCACTCCAATAAAATTGATTAAAAAAAAAAAAGGACTTCTCCAATACTCCTCTTCGAGTCGTAAAAAAAAAATAGGAGCGCTATAATAGCCGGCTGAGAAGATGAGGGCGGCTATTAATTAGAAAAGTAATTGCACGGATAACTCATTCATTTAATAATAAACCACCGCCACTACAACCTTGTAAAAGAAAGAGTAGTGGGCAAAAATCCGACATTTATCGCATGTTACAAACAGAATCTCTCTAAAATTAAATTAACCTTTGAAGTCGATGTCATCGAACTTCTGGTGGCACACATATGCGAGTCCTTTTTTTATAAGAGTGACTGCATGTTGGAAGAGAGTGTCGAAGAAGTCACTGCTGTGAGTGACCCTGTGTGGCTCATACCCCAGCCACCTCACCATGTCCAGAATGCCAGTGAAGTACCTGAAAAATACACGGAAACAATTCTCCATGCTAGTATACTTGGGCGTTAATCAATTGTGAATAGATCACTATCCACTTACAATGTCCTGATGAGCAGAATATGACAATGAAAACAAAGCAAATGAATTTCGTGAAACTGGCTTTCTCAAAAGTTCCGCGCTTTTACTTGAGTACAAAAACTCATCATTACTCCATATAAAAAAGGCATCACAGTTACCAAACTGCTGTCACTTAAATGCTTTTAGTAAATTTTATCTGCCCTTCCTCAAAATAATTGACTTTTTATTCTCAATAACAATTTCAAAAGAGGAGCGAGAACCACCTATTTGGGTAAAAACTTAACAAAATTGCTATAGAAAACGGAAAAATGCTCTTGCAAGGTAGCGACGGAAAAAACTAAAATGGAACGGGCAATTGAAAAAGCGAAAAATCTTTCCGTGGATCCTGATTCGGAAACACGAGCCAAAAGAAAAAGAAACTGTTCAACGAACTAAAAAGCTAAATTCCAGTATCTCTGAAATAACAAATCTAAGCGTTTGTGGTTCGCAACAGTTGGAACCAACCGGTCAATAAAAGATAACCATAAATCCACTATCGTCGGACGAACTGCTCTCGAATGGCATGCTGGGCTATGTACTTCATAGGGGGATGTAGCATAGATAACTTGCTATGGTCCAAAACATCGACATAAGGGTTTAAACTCCCGGATGGTAATCTGCCAACGTAATCCAGATGGTAATCTGGAGTGAGAAAAATTTAGATCACACAACCATCAAGAAGCTGAGCGTAAAAAGTCATCTCGACACAAAATGTGTTGTAGAACATCGGCTAACAATTTTTCATAACAGACATGTTTATAATACCTGTTTCAAACTTCGTTCAGGATCAATTATTAAAAACAATTAATATTTTAGCTCTATAGGAGAAAACAATACTATAAATATTCTTCGGACTTTTCTTCTGAAGAATATTTAATTGTTTTAGTTTAAAAAACATTTCAATCTATACACCATAAAAATGTTTGACGTTTTGGCCATTTTTTCAGGCTACGATAACATGAATGACATCTCAGAGAAACTGAGTTCAACTGTACAATATCCAGTACTCTGGATCAACGTTTAAAAATATACAAGGCTCATTGCAGAAAAACAACTCGATTTGGATTAAAGAAATTGAAGCAAAGTTGAAAACATAGCTGGAAGATTGCCAGAAAATAGCCGCAATAGATTCGTAGATCGGCAGTCAAAAAAATTAGTAAAAAAAGACAGACTGAAAAAATTCGTCTTTTCATTGAAGGCTGATCTGTTATATTTTGATTAAAAATCTGTATAAGTTATTGCTGCCTCTATTAGCTGATCTCAAATAACCTTCATTTAGAGTGACACACACCCATTTGACCTTATCGCTTTGAATTAAAGTAAATAAAAGTCAATTCCAAAGCGAGGAAGTCATTTTTGAGAGTGAGGTAAGTGTGACCAAAAATTTAATCACGCGCATGAACAAAAAAACTCGCTCCACCAAGAGCAAAAAATGACGTCACACATGTAATTCAATTGAAATTGCATGAACGAATGAACAAAAAGTGGCTGTGACGTCATATGGTCGTAACAAAAATCTTGACGACGAAATAAAAATAAACAGAAAAACTAGACCTAGAATGGACTATGAGTGAATTGAGAAAACCATTTTTAAAAAAATCGGATCAAAAAATAAGAAAAAAAAACAAAAAATCAATGTCAAAATGCCGCATGTGAACAAAAAACCACCAGCGAGAAATGAAAATTTAATTCAAACAAAAAACTAGGCCTACAATGAGCTGTGAATGGATTGGGAAAACCATTTAAAAAAAATCCGATCCAAAAACCGAAAAAACAGAAAATCAGAGTGAAATTGCCGCATGTGAACAAAAAACCACTACCGAGAAACCGAATTTTTGTTCAAACATCGTTTTCTCACTCTACTTTAAAATTAGAGCGAAAACAATTCACGCCGCAAAACCACTCGCTTTTTCGCTCCGTTTCCTGTTTCGGCGTGACCAAAATCACCACTCCAATTTGACTTCAAAAATCATGAAAATGTGTGAACAGATCTTAAAAAAAAAGACAGCGCCCCAATACAATTCAAATTCTTTGAAATGTAAAAAACCAAGAGAAGGCCAATAATAGCCCCAGCTATCGCCCCAGCTATCGAATGTCTGGTTAGACGAGTTCCCACTTGTTACAGATGATACAAGGATTAGTAACAACAGCAATGAACATAACCGAACAACGTCGGGCGAATTGCTCACAAACGACTGGCGAGTAGTGGGAGGCGCAACGATTTAAGGAGGCTAGCTTTAGCTTAATAGAAGGGGCGTGAGGTGAGCGTGGTGAAGGGGGTTCACAGGTCAAACTCTAATAACCACCCATCAACAAGGAAATTAGTAGGTCTCCAACACAAATTCGGTGAATCGCATACTTACTCTAGTACGCTAAAAAACTGGCTCAAGGTATTCTGGGCGTTATCTGTTCATACTGTTTTTGAGGACGAAAAGTCAAAAGCGTCAGAAAAAAGTCGGTCAAGCAAACAGGGTAATAAAAATGCCACTAATGAAAAGATTTAGTAAAAAAAATTCACTGCACCTGCTCCAAATAAAATGGTGTCTGAGAATAAAAATTATTTGTAGCAGAAATTGTGATCAAATTTTTCACAATAAAAAGCTAATTTTACTGAAATCCGTTGCCGAAAACAACGGAAAAACCACATGAGTGCAAAAATATAAAAAACAAGTATTTTAATGAATCAGTGTCAAAGTAGTAGAAAAAGTTTGGCAATCAACTTCATACTTTAATTAAGCTTACTTTTGCCTTACTAAAAAATCGATGTGACATGTTATTACTGAGACTATACGCTGAGACGACGAAAGGAACAAATGCGATCAAAACAGATACTCAATTATTTTTTAAGGAAGAAATTCATGGTAAAAGTTGAAACCGGAAACAATAAAACTAACTGGAAATAACATGTTGGTTTTTTGCTTTATTCGAGGCCTGTTAATATTGAGAGTGAGTGATAAGACTGCAAACAAAACGGTCAAAATTGAAAATACTTTTATACATTTTTTTAATAAGTGCGATGCACGGAGCTGCAAACGTCAACCCAATTTGACCTGTCATTTAAAAGCCTAAGTGAGACGACAACAAAAGGAACAACGAATACGGACAAATTACAAAAGGCACTGATGTTTTTTTTCGAACAAATAGCACTCCAAATAAATATAAGCCACTTAATGTGGTATTTTGAAAAATAACATTACAGACCATGAGGAGATCTAAACCATCCAGGAAATCATTTGCAAAAGAATCAAGAGCAAAAAAAAATACTACATCGTGACCAAAATCACTATTCTAACTTCACAATGACAAAAAAGTAAACCAAGTCTGAAAACATAGCAAGAAGTCGTGCACTACAGTTGAAAGAAAGGAATAAAAATCGGATCTATTCTGTCCCCCCCCCCCCCCCCCAAGTGTTTTTTACGACCCCCAGTTACAAATTATGTGCTCTTATATAGCATGTTACTATGTAAAAATAGTGCGCCTGCGCTTGAGAGTCATACAACTTATTTTCGGGAGGGGGCGGGCAGAATAAATTCAGGAAATGAGCGGCAGATCAACTGAAGTTTACAAACAAAACAGACACAAAACAAAAGAAATTGAGAAAATATTAGATTTTATAATTTAGATAATTTTATATCGTGCTGAATAGCAAAATTTCTCACCCGAAGTAAGAGAATAACAGTGAACTAATAACAATGACTGTCTAAAAGAAAATAGTTTACAACCGGATGCAGTTTTGATTTCCAATTTCAATTCCAAATAAATTTTGAAGTTTTTTGGACACTGTTGGACAGAATCAGCGGAGAACAGTTTGATCGTATTGCTATATTAACCTTTACTATCGGGACGCAAAATTCATTCGCGTTAGGACAGTTAATTTTGTTACCTGATAAGAAACCCGTTTTTTTGGCAAACTTCAACTAGGAAGTTTCTTTAAAAACAAAGATCAACCTATAAAGTCAAGCTTGAAATTGAATTATTGTTAGCCATATGGAGGGAAGAAGTTAAGCCATGTCATTTTGACACACATGGCTCATTTAAGTTCCTTACCTTTCCTCTTCCTTTTCTGGGTTCGTGTCATCATATCTCAGATTGCAATGTCCATTGTGTGCTTTTGCATATCCAAAGTTTATGTTGATGGCTTTCGCGTGGCCTAAATCAAACAACAGACTGAAATTCTTCACGAAAACTGGAACAATGCTCACAATGAAAGGAACAGAATGCTAAAATTGGAACCTAGATAGATTGAATTGGATAAAGAATCCAGAAGTTGGTTCACGATTAAATTCGGCAATTAACTGCAGATCATCAGTGCATTTTACAAATTAATTTTTGATAATAGCTTTATTTAATTGAAATTTAAGATGAGCTAAGCGAATGCAGATTGCCATTTATTTGTGTACATTTGATGAAGAGTTGCAATTGAGATGAGATAGGAGGGAGGTAATTGGTTCTCACCAATGTGAAGGATTCCATTTGGCTCTGGAGGGAATCTGGTGTGAACAACTCCATTCACTTGTTTCACATGTTCCTCTAGTCTCTGAACATCAAAATACACAAAAACAAGTCATTCACCAAAATTGCTTCTTCTAGCCCATACAAAATAATAATTTACAATGCATAACTCTAAACCTTGATAGTGCTTTATGTAATTTGTGATATCACTTTCTTCTCTGAAATATTAGCAATGTAAGTAAATCACGCATCCGTACTTGTTCAAAGAGACGAACTAAAAAGGAGATCAACCATAGTATTGGTATCGCTTTGTGTGCATAAAAAATAAACAACGCACTTTGTGCCACAATATATTCGATTCCACAGATAAAAATTTTACTATCTTGTCTAAATAGCCAAATTTTGATGCGATAATTTTGTCTCCTTTTGTGAGCATCCAAGGACGGTAACTTCATTAGAGTACCAAAATAACTGTGTACTATTTTGTTAGTAGTACTTATAAATTGAAACTGGCTGAACGCTGAGTGAAACCATAATACCGATAGTCCGAAAACCAATTTAAAAAGTCTGTGATTTGGGAAAGTTGACTCAATGAACAGTTGAGATATACTGAAGAGTTTTGCTTGCACGTATATACACTATGGTACCAAAAAGCAACGTACAGCATGATTTCTGCTTTTAAAGCATGATCCGTGCTTCATAAGCATGATTTGCGACAAGGCGTGAAAAAAGGTGTGAAATTTAGAAGTTTTAAGAGAAATTTTATTCTCACTTTCTCCGCTTAAACAGAAAAGATGGTTAAACCGCTTTGTTCTTATACCGCGTAACGGCTGCTCTCCTTGTGTTTCGCAAAGAAAGTTTTACACCGCCCAGTTCGTTACAAAAGCCGAGTGGTTACAAAATCTGTCCGGATACTTCGTTTATGCAGTTCGCTTTTGTAACTGTATATCCGTTCTGCTGTACTTACCGGTGCATTAACTAATTAGACTAACTTAGTTTTGGATTTTTTTCTCAATTGAACTGGGTCCACAGATCACACAATACGGGATCTCTTTATGTTTACCAGTTCAATAGTTTTGATAAAACAAATCAAAGGCAAAAATATAGGACTAAGAAGTGTTATGAAAAATTGGTTTCTAACTTAATCCTGGGTGTGTGTGTGTTGCGATTTTCGCAGAGTACTCACGAGTTGAAGACTGGAAATCAGGACACAGCAAATTGAATTCACTGCTCGAGACGTTTTCGATACAAGACACAATATTTGATAGAATATTGCAAGGCAAATTTTTGTTATCAAGACACCGTATAAATTTATTAAATATACTGCTCAAGGGTTTGGTTTTAGCAAGACACAGTAACAAATATAATGCTCAAGACTATATTATTTCAACAATTTTATTGCTGAGTTTATTTGCTAGCTCGAGTTGCTAGGCTGACAAGACAATTTGAGTTGTTGTGAGTTCTTATTTTTGTTCAGTTTGTTAACAATTTTTGTGCTGATGTGGCATACGTGGCTTTTTCTGATTTGCTATACATAGTTTCCTCGCTAAGGGGATGGATAATCGGGATAAAAATAGAAGACAGTAATAGTTTTCGTCCTACGCAATTTTTTTATTCCTTAAGCTCACCTCCAACATCGCCGGCCCTGTTTTCCTTCGTAAAAACATCATCGTCAGTTGGTAGTACTGGAGCGAGCTTCACTACGGACCTCTTGTAGTATCCATCTTTTGTTTGGATTTTCGCTGATCGAATCACTCCGTCGGAACCTTCAAAGGTTTCAGTTATTCGACCCATGTCGTAATATCCACGTTTGTCACTGTCTTCCACTAACCACACAAGATCACCCTGCTGAAGACTTCTGTCCGTTGTGGTCTGCCATTTCTTTCGACTATTCAACGTTGGCAAGTACTCTTTACGGAATCTGTCCCAGATGAGGTCTGCGTAAGCTTGTGTTTTTCGGAAGAGCTTTCTATGATCAACAAATTGCTCCGCACCTGATAGATACGAAAAAACAAAGGTTCTTGTTGCCAAGTAGAAAATGGTTTGGAGTAATAGCTTCTAAGTCGGTAGCATCAGAACTGACCTGTGTCTGTGGTCTAGCATTCAGCGTCTGTTCAACAAGACACATCGTGGTTGACAGAACATCTTCCGTTACTGATCGATTGCCCAGCACTGCGTACATTGCCTTCTTGCAACTCCTAACCAGTCTTTCCCACACTCCTCCAAAGTGTGGTGCTGCAGGTGGGTTGAACTTCCATCTGATACCTTGTTGAATCAGATGTTCTTCAATTCGCACCTTGTTCCATGCTGCTATATACTCTGCCAATTCTCTTTCGGCTCCAACGAAGTTTGTCCCGTTATCACTAATCATTTTGACCGGTTTGCCTATTCGAGCAATGAATCTCATAATTGCGTTCAGACAACTATCAGTGCCTAGTTTTGGTACGATCTCGATATGTACCGCTCGTACAGTAAGACATGTGAATAGACAGCACCAACGCTTTTCGTTTCTTCGACCAATCTTTACTGTGAATGGTCCAAAATAGTCTACGCCCACATTCGAGAACACTGTTGATGCGACTAATCGTTCTTCAGGTAGATCTGTTATTACTGGTGCCTTTGTTTGAACTCTTCCCTTTCGACATCTAATGCAATTGTTTTTGATCGATCTCAAAGCATTTCGTATGCCTAAGATCCAGAATTTCTGCTGAACTATGTTTCTGACATGTTCAGTACCTTCGTGATGACTGTTCTTATGTTCATTTCGCAAGAATAATTCAACTACATGGTGCTTCCCATGTAACAGTATTGGATGCTTGGTTTCGAAGTTCAATTGACTTTTACCTATTCTGCCTTGAGCACGAATAAGTCCTTGCTGGTCAATGAATGGTGAAAACTGGAGGATTTTGCTGTGTTTTAGAATTTCTTTTTCAGCCTTGAGAGATTTCATCTCTTCAGCAAACTGTTCTTGCTGCAGTAGCCTGAAGATGCTTGCTTGTGCACCCTCTCCTTCTTCAACACTTAGTGTTTTTTTGCCGGTTTGTGTTTTTTAAATACGCGCTGTACGTATGCCATTGTATTTACTAGTCGATTGAAACTGCTAAATCGTTCCCACTGAATCATCGGCTTCTTCTCTTCAACCTTTGCTGAGAAGACCATTTCGTCGTTTTGTTCGTCTGAAGCAAATGTTAAATTCACCTGTTCAGGCCATTCGTTCTCTCGTTCCTTCAACCAGGCCGGCCCAGTGAGCCATTCGCTTCTCTTAAGTTTGTCAACATTGATCGCTCGTGTCCCGATGTCAGCTGGATTGTTGATACCGCTCACATGATTCCACTGTGAAACATTAGTTGTATCCAAAATCTCAGCCACTCTGTTTGCAACAAACACCTGTTGCTTACGGTGGGAGCTATGAATCCATTGCAGAACAGTAGTGGAGTCTGTCCAAAAGTTACAACTTTGAATCTTCGATTCGTGTTCCTTCACTATCTGTTCTTTAAGTCTCACCGCCATCACTGCTGCTTGTAGTTCCAAGCCTGGTATGGAAAGGTGTCGCATCGGTGCGACTCGGCACTTTCCGATTACAAATGCTAAGTCTGCTGAGTATTCTTTGGGCTTTGAACGTAGATATGCCACGGCGCACATTGTGTCTTCGGATGCGTCGGCAAAAACATGAAGTTCCCATTTGTCCTTGGCTGTGCTGAAGTATCTTCTATCAATGCTGGTTTCTGCTACTTCTGGGAGCTGGTCTTTCCTTTTCAGAAACTCCTCTTCTTCGTTAGGTTCCACTGACTTGTCGCAATGTTGTCCATTTTTGTCCAGATGCTCTTCAGGAGTCGTCTCATATGAACACTGAATGGTGCAAACAGTCCAAGAGGATCAAACACTGAAGAAACTAGAGATAAGATCTTCCTTTGGGTGATTGGGGTCTCAACTTCTTTGCTTGTACCTCTACAAACCTGTAGACTATCATCAGTAATCGTCCACTGAAGCCCAAGCACGGATGAACCTTCCTTGCTGCGTTCTACTTCAACCTGATTTGTGTTGCTGATTGATCTTAAGTCCTCTGGGATTGCGGTGGTTACCGCGTCGCTGTTGGTGATCCACTTCTTCAGTTCAAATCCATGTTTTGAGAGAAGAGGTTGCAGTTGTTTGAAATCTGTGATTGCTTCTTCAGGTGTTTCAACTGACTTGATGAAATCGTCCATGTAGAAGTTGTTTTGGATTGTTTTTGCTGCAATTGGGAACCCGTCCTCGTTATCGATGGCTACTCGCCTCAGAGCGTAGTTGGCACATGTTGGTGAACTCTTTGCTCCTAAAACGTCGTAAATTTGCACAGGTTTGTTCATTGTTGGTCGCCACAAGAATCTCAAGCAGCTTTTATCCCGTTCAGGAACTTGCACTTGCAGAAACATTGATTCAATATCTGCGGTTAGGGCAATTGGTCCTTCTCGAAATCTGAATATTGTTCCGATCAAACCGTGTAGTAGATAGGGTCCGGCCAACAACTTGTCATTTAGGCATATATCCCTGTATTTTGCTGCAGCGTTGCAAACACGGCGAACTTTACCCGGTTTGTTGGGGTTTAGTACTGGATGGTGTGTCAAATACCATTCCTTTCCGAAAGTGCCTTTGACTTCCGATTTACCACGGATATTCACAAATCCCTTTTCAACATCTGTATCAATTGACTGTTGATACAATTCTTTTAAATTTGGGTCTCGTTGGAATCTTCGTTCCAGTGAGTAGAACTGACTAAGGGCTGAGCCGTAGTTGTTTGGAAGATTGGGTTCTGGTTGACTCCAGAGCATGCCCACTTCGTACCGCTCGCCTGTAAACTTTGTCGTGTTCTCTAGAAACTTCTGAGCTTGCTGCTCTTTCTTTGATTGACTTACAACATTTATTTGGGAAGCATAAGTTTCTATGTCCCACCATGATTGGATATTTTCTGCCACTTTCACATCTTCCTTGAAGGCAAAATGACAAACATTTTGACTTTTCTTGCCTGTCATAGGACCACTGACTACCCATCCTAATTCTGTTAAGATGGCGAAAGACTCACTTCGTGTTCCAATCTTATAGTCCAATGGACGTTGAATTTCGCAGGCATCTTGTCCGAGTATGATGCCTACTTCCATCAGGTTGAATAGTCTGTTAGTGAGAACATTCAGGTGTCTGAAGTTGTTCTTCAGTACCTTGTAATCACATGTTGTTTTTCCCAACGAGATTGATGGGTGTGCAAACGCTTCACTTGAATGCTCCTTTGAATGTAGTCCCTTTACTGTGATAGGAACCTTCTCTGTCCTCAAATCTTGCGTCCCATGTATGCCAGCTATGTTCAAGGTAACGTCCGTGCCTTTGGCTTGTAGTTGATCCTTAACACTTTGATCGATTAATGATACTGTTGAACCACTATCGAGGAAAGCGTAGGTAGTCAACCTGTTACCACCACTCTGGACCGATACCGGAACTATTTGAAGAAAACTAGTAAATTGGTTACTCTGGTTGATTGTTGCAGCGCTTACGTCAACTGCGTGACTACCCTCGTCCATTTGGTTTTCTGAGTGTAGCAGTCTGTTGTGCTTTTTGGTACATCCATTTATAGCGCACGGGTGGACTTTACAATCTTTGATTGCATGCCCTTTCCCCAGACATCCATAACATAAGCGTTCTTTTCTCACTGCTGCATAGCGATCGGTGACATTCATATTCTTAAATATTGGACAGTTCCATATTTTATGAGTGCCATCCGCTAGTGGACAGTGGTTGTTTTGCGTCAGCTTGGTTTCTTGCAGGTTTGAACTTGCACTGAAGTTCGATGTCGTCGAGAATCGTTTTTCTCTATTTGTGTTGCGTCGGTCTTCTTTCTGTTCCCCTTTAAACGAAGAAACCCCTTCATGCACGAATGCCATTCGTGATAGCCATTTTTCAAAAATGATTAGATCAGGCCAGTCCTCGTCTTTGTCATCGACGTAGAACCACCAATTTTCTTTAAGAACTTGAGGTAGTTTATCAACTGACATGTACAATGTCGAACTTGATTGCAAATCACCAATATGTTTGTACTCTTTGAGCACGTTCACGAAGTTAGATACAATAACAGAAAAATTAATCAGGCTGGTTGAATCATGAGGTTTCACTTGATTAGCTTTTCGTAGACTCTCGAGCTGCGCATCTATAATTACATGCGGTCTTCCAAATTTTCTTTCTAAAATGTTCCAGGCAGCACTATAAAACTGTCCAGACTAGCCCATTCCCGAGATTGCAGATTTTGCTTTGCCTGTTAGCAGAGTCTTCAAATGGCTCATTTTCTCTGAGTCGGGAATCATGCGTTTATCTACTGTTGCTATGAACATGCTAGACCACTCGGGCCACTCCAGCGGGTTTCCGTCAAAATTTTTCAACCTCAATTTTAGTAAACTACTGCTTGAATGTCCAGTGTTGTAGTGCCTTCCAGCTATCGGCGATATAACCCGCTCTTCAGCACTTACTGAGCGTTCACGAGAGTTTGGGTACCATGGGTAATGCCTATGCTTACTCCGTTCAGGGCTGACTACGAGGCGAGCTCTTGGTCGAATTGGTGTTTGCTTGTCGTTCATCGAATTCGCTCACTCCGAGATATCTCTCCCTTTTGGGGTCCAATTGAAAGGTGACTTGTCACGCGCCTTAGTCGAGTGAGAACGTAAGTCATCTTTCTCCAATGCTGTTCTTTGCTATCGGCGCTCTAGGTCTCGCTCCTTTTGCCGAAGCTGATGTTGCATCTCTAGTTCTTTCATTTGCATTTCTAGCTCCAACCTCTTTCGATCAAATTGGGCTCGTTCGATTTGCAACTTGAAGAGCAACCGTCTGCATAGCTTGTGCTATCATGGTTTTGGTTAAACTCTGGAATTCCAACGTTTTGTTCTAACTGATGCACATTATTCGCAGGCGGTTGCTCTTCATTGGCATGAAGAGTTGAATGGCTTTGCTGGCTTGACATGTTCGTCTCTCCGTGGATATACGGTAACCACTCTGCGTTCAAATATTGAAAGTATTTTTCTGTCTCAAGTTTGCGTTTTAAAGAAATATCTGGGTCTCGGAGAGTCTCAGCTTTCTTAATCACGAGTTTTTGAACGCTGTCGTCCAATTGCCGTATCTGCTGATAAAGAGTCTTCAGCTTGCTTGGTCGATCTCGATTCTTAATGAGCTCAAAACCTTCTTTCTGTTTCTCAATCCAGTTGTTTCGCAAGTTGTTGATCTGTCGATCCAAAACGCTTTGACTCTGTGACGGAGTCACTTCTTGTGTACTTCGGGACTGCAGCTTGAATCTCTACAGCTCCTTTGTTTGTTTGCTTTAATTGAGTTATGCTTTTCAACGTTCCTATCTGATTTGCTTAATTGGCTTTGCGTTGTTGAATTGCTCGTTGAGTTTTATTCTCGTTCGTCTATGACTTCGTCACTTCGACTGTTGGGTTGGACAGCAGTTTATTCCACTGTCCAGGTCGGCGGACCAAATGTAACCGCTGCTCTCCTTGTGTTTCACAAAGAAAGTTTTACACCGCCCAGTTTGTTCTGAGTGGTTACAAAATCTGTCCGGATACTTCGTTTATGCAGTTCGCTTTTGTAACTGTATATCCGTTCTGCTGTACTTACCGGTGCATTAACTAATTAGACTAACTTAGTTTTGGATTTTTTTTTCTCAATTGAACTGGGTCCACAGATCACACAATACGGGATCTCTTTATGTTTACCAGTTCAATAGTTTTGATAAAACAAATCAAAGGCAAAAATATATGACTAAGAAGTGTTATGAAAAATTGGTTTCTCACTTAATCCTGGGTGTGTGTGTTGCGATTTTCGCAGAGTACTCACGAGTTGAAGACTGGAAATCAGGACACAGCAAATTGAATTCACTGCTCGAGACGTTTTCGATACAAGACACAAAATTTGATAGAACATTTCAAGGCAAATTTTTGTTATCAAGACACCGTATAAATTTATTAAATATACTGCTCAAGGGTTTGGTTTTAGCAAGACACAGTAACAAATATAATGCTCACGACTATATTATTTCAACAATTTTATTGCTGAGTTTATTTGCTAGCTCGAGTTGCTAGGCTGACAAGACAATTGGAGTTGTTGTGAGTTCTTATTTTTGTTCAGTTTTTTAACAATTTTTGTGCTGATGTGGCATACGTGGCTTTTTCTGATTTGTTATACATAGTTTCCTCGCTAAGGGGATGGATAATCGGGATAAAAATAGAAGACAGTAATAGTTTTCGTCCTACGCAATTTTTTTATTCCTTAAGCTCACCTCCAACATCGCCGGCCCTGTTTTCCTTCGTAAAAACATCATCGTCAGTTGGTAGTACTGGAGCGAGCTTCACTACGGGCCTCTTGTAGTATCCATCTTTTGTTCGGATTTTCGCTGATCGAATCACTCCGTCGGAACCTTCAAAGGTTTCAGTTATTCGACCCATGTCGTAATATCCACGTTTGTCACTGTCTTCCACTAACCACACAAGATCACCCTGCTGAAGACTTCTGTCCGTTGTGGTCTGCCATTTCTTTCGACTATTCAACGTTGGCAAGTACTCTTTACGGAATCTGTCCCAGATGAGGTCTGCGTAAGCTTGTGTTTGTCGGAAGAGCTTTCTATGATCAACAAATTGCTCCGCACCTGATAGATACGGTAAACAAAGGTTCTTGTTGCCAAGTAGAAAATGGTTTGGAGTAATAGCTTCTAAATCGGTAGCATCAGAACTGACCTGTGTCTGTGGTCTAGCATTCAGCGTCTGTTCAACAAGACACATCGTGGTTGACAGAACATATTCCGTGACTGATCGATTGCCCAGCACTGCGTACATTGCCTTCTTGCAACTCCTAACCAGTCTTTCCCACACTCCTCCAAAAAGTGGTGCTGCAGGTGGGTTGAACTTCCATCTGATACCTTGTTGAATCAGATGTTCTTCAATTCGCACCTTGTTCCATGCTGCTATATACTCTGCCAATTCTCTTTCGGCTCCAACGAACTTTGTCCCGTTATCACTAATCATTTTGACCGGTTTGCCTCTTCGAGCAATGAATCTCATAATTGCGTTCAGACAACTATCAGTGCCTAGTTTTGGTACGATTTCGATATGTACCGCTCGTACAGTAAGGCATGTGAATAGACAGCACCAACGCTTTTCGTTTCTTCGACCAATCTTTACTGTGAATGGTCCGAAATAGTCTACGCCCACATTCGAGAACACTGTTGATGAGACTAATCGTTCTTCAGGTAGATCTGTTAACAATTTTTGTGCTGATGTGGCATACGTGGCTTTTTCTGATTTGCAATACACAGTTTCCTCGCTAAGGGGATGGATAATCGGGATAAAAAATAGAACACAGTAATAGTTTTCGTCCAACGCAATTTTGTTATTCCTTAAGCTCAGCTCCAACATACCGTTTGCCAAGTTGTTACGCTAAGAGATGTCGGATTTTCATGGTCTAAAATACAAAAGCAATCCAAATTAAAATCAAGATCCAGTGCACAGTATGCATACAAACTGTCCTTGAAAAACAACAGTTTCGAGGACCAAAAATCGAGCGGAAGACCCCCCAAATTGTCAAAAAAAATCAGAAAAAAAGTTAGTTGCCGATGTTTTGAAAGATCCCAAAACCTCACTGGAGCGAATTCGTGTGGCTCATAACGCTTTCTCTTGCTACGATACATTTTCCAGAGGTACAGTTAGAAGAATTCTCAAAAAATATGGCGTTTTTCAAGAAATGCTGCAAAAAAAGTCAGTTTGAAGAATAAAAGCAAGTATTTTCGTTCAAAATGGTGCATCACTATGCTCAAAAATCCGTTTTCTTTCTAGTAGAATGTTGTTTTTAGTAATGAAACGAGGGTGCGGATCTCCAGCGCCAGAATTGGTAAAGTTTTTTCCAGAAATGGAACGAGATTTCTTAAAAAACACAAAAAAATTGAATTCGGACGAACGATCACTTATGTTTTGGGGTGCAATACGATCAGATGGACGGAAATTGCTTGTTAAGTGTCCAAACAAGCTAAACGCTATCGGTTATTTGGAAATTTTGAAAATTTACGAAGAAAAAATGCATTTCCTGGACCTTATTTTTCAGCAAGATAATGCTCATGTGCATAAATCGAAGATTATCGGCAATTTCTTCCAAGAAAACGAGTGGGAGGTACTGGAATGGCCAGCATACAGTCCAGATCTGAATTCTATTGAAAATTTAAGGGTGATTTGGAAGCAACGATTACGAAAACAGCAAGTTTTTGTGGGAAAATTTTGAAAAAGATTGAAATTTGGAATGAAATTGACGCAGACGTCGTGAGAAACCTGTATGAAAACTATACAAACCGTCTACTAGACATTAAAAAAGCTAAAGGTGTAATGACGCGTTATTAGAGAACTAATTTGAACTCAAAATGTTAAATTATTTGTTGTTTCTATTGCTTTTTTGAAAATCTTTAGGTGTACGTAGCTTTTTGGTACCATAGTGTATTAAATGATGCGAAAATGAAGAGTTCTAATTCGATAAGATTAAATGTAAGAAATGTCACCTTAATATTCTCGTCTGTGACTATGTATCCGTCAGTTGTGTGGTTCTCTCCCACTTTGTGTAGCTTCACTCCCTTAAACATGTCCGCCTTCTCACCCGTCTCTGATTGGTCAAAGGAAGCCCGCCAATCTGATACAGACACTCCGTCTGCTGTGACAGCTTCCTTGCCAGGTGACATATTTCCCTTCATTTTAGGACTGCCGTTTGCCTTAAATAGTTCATTATTGGAAAACAAAGATGCTGAACTTTTCATTTACAAAGTTTACGAGCAGGAGAATTAAAAGATAGCCGACAGAGTGCCAACAAAAGCACCGTTGACCCCCCCCCCCTTTGAGACCCATCGGCACAGAAAATAAACTAAAAAAGTTAAAGGTTTATTTTCTAAGTATCAAAAAGTGTTGTAATTTGGTGTAGAGTTTCAGTTAGATACTAAAAGTATTTTTTTTTTCCAGAATATTTCTTTTTAATTAAATCTGCGTGGTCTCCATTATCTAAGAATCTTGGTTTATATTGACCTAAAAATTAAATGTTTGCTGATTATTTCTTTTGGCCAATCTTAAGGTTATCTCCGATCTCTGACATTTCTTCCTCTCTCCCTCAGCCTTTTAATTCTCGTTTTTTAATTTCCTCGCGTTAATGAACTGCGCTCAAGTACCCTCCTGTTGATTTACATTGCTTACGAAAATACTCCCCTCTCATTGGGTGAGTACAATAAGAATTCGGGCTTGTTTCTAGTTCATCAAGAGATTGATTCAGCTCAACACAAGCGTCTAGGAAAAGTTATCTTCACATTGCGTCCCACACAATCGGGTCGCTGATTATCAGACAGTTCAACTAATTGCTGCGTTCAACTACGGAGCTCGCGACAACAGCATATTAGCTGATCCTCGTATGATGACATCAGAAAGTGACTGAACTGCTCTGTCGAAGGCAATGGATTGTCCCACTGACTGATAATTTCTGCTATCAGCTAACAACGACATGCGCAATAAGGCCTTCTTCAGAGTCCTCGACAGACCGCCCAAAACTTCATTTGCCAGCGGGACGAACATAATTCCTTGTTGAGCACAACTATTTTCATACTGAGCATATTTTCGATCTTCGGCAGCTTCAATTGCATAGCCTGACTTCTCTGCCGCATGAGAAATAATGTTCGGCTGCAGAGAGGAAGTCACGGTTATGTCTAGAGCAGCAGATTGGCCAGATTTCCAACAAGGAAGATAGACGTCTCCTGGGCGTGAGTTGTTTTCCGCAATGAGATTGCGTTTTTCAATTATTGGAGACAAATTAGCTGCTGAACAGGCAGAAGCTATGCGATCGCGATTTCTATCGTGCCTTGAAATCGCATCTCCTCTTCCATGGCAGGCAACTGCATGGTCGCCAAACGTGTCCAATGTACCTGACTTACAATAAGGACATTTTCTTTCTTGATCATAAACCGCGATCCCGAGCCTGTACTTGACACTGACTTGAAATTCCTTAGCCGAAAGGTGTAGACCTAGAGCGGGAATTGGAGGCGCAGCAAGCCATGCTCCTGAATGAGGCAGGCATAGTGATTGGAGTCTTGCTTTTTCCCTAGTTGACGATTGATTTCTTATTAGGTCAGCAAGTTTTTCTTTATCAAGTGCTTCTTGGATCTTCTTTTGCGTGTGCGAAAATAGATTGAACTGTTCCAGACTCTGTTGTAACTCTTTAAAAGTGTCACTTTCTGAGGGACGCCTACTTGTTATTTTGTTCACCAGCTCGTCTGAGGCTAAAATTGAGCACACAAATGCACTTTTGTATTGCTCTTGTGACTGTCTGACGCCTAGTCCCGACAAACTGATAGGTAAGGAAGACTGCTGCCATGCATCATCATCAATAATTGAGCCAATAATTTGACCCAACACTTCTCTTTGGCCGTCATCGAAACTTTTCAATACTTCGAGCATCTCGTTTGATGGAGTGTTGGTTCGTAATGAGTATACTAGTTTCGGAGTTCCCAAACAGTAGCGAAGGATACCCAATGCACATTGAGGATCGTTGAGGTGATGTAAATTATCCAGCATAGATAAAATTTTTTGAACTCTCCTCTTCAAACAAGAAGCGACAAACTCTTTTGAACCAACTGCAGCGCCCAGAATTTCAAAGCCGTTTCCCAAATTCCTTTTTACTGCCTGATCAATGGAGGGTAAATCTTTAATTGACCACAGCTCACATTTGTCTTTTCTCAAGATTAGGCCTCTCTCGGGGCCTTCATTGGCTAGGATTTCAAGCGTTTGTTTGATCTGATCTTCAGAACCAGCAATAAATCCATCATCTAAGTACCAAGTGTGCTGTACCAAATCCGGAACTGAAGTCTTGATCTTCTGTATGATCGGCCATAACGTCGAGGAGAACAATAACGGTCCCAGCGGATCACCCTGCTGAACACCCGATTCACTTTGAATGATTGCATTGTTATAAAAGAGTGGTGTGTGCTGGGAGTAGCAAAATTTGGTGAAGGCGGCAATTCCTGGAATAAATTCATAAGTTGCTTTTAATAAGTGTGATCGCTTGACTGAGTTAAAAGCGTTTTGGAAATCAATTTGAAGCACGCCTCCGTCCTTCTGAGCACTTACTATGTTATCGTATGTATTTTTGGACGAATGAATGATTGCCTCAGCGCCTCCGCTAATGCCGACTCCCAATTGCAAACTGTCAAATAGCTCAATTGCTTCTGATTTAGCTTCACTTGCCAAGCATTTTGCTATGAGGCGTCGCAACACTTCGCCAACTGCTATTGGACGCACCCCACCTTTCTTTTTGGATAAAGCCGTGAGTGAAGCGCAGCAGAGTGCTTTGGAAATAAAAACAGGAAAGAGACCCCTACTACCAAAGTTTACAAACTTTGTTATCGCTTTCAGTGCAAACTCGGACCGATCAGATGCAGTGCAGTCTACTGCGTGCTGAAGATGGTCTGGAAACATCTTAGAGGGACCGGCTGCAGTGTGTTTGCTGAATGTCTTAAGTTGTTCATAAACTGCGTTTTCACTAAACTGGAACGCATTGGATGCAATATCGTCAGGTAAACTGACATCAGGTATGGGTTCTTTCGAGTGTAACTTTTCCAGTGCTTTGAATGTAGCTTTTTTATCGGGTGCAAGACTTTCAGAAGCTAAAACTTTAGCAGCTCGGCCAAATTGGCCTTGTAGGCACAACGTCTTCGCTCTGACCGATATTTCTTCAATGTTGTTAGTTCTCTGTCTTTTTGATTGTTTCAAGGAGACAGCTTCTGACCAAAGCTTCCCATATTCACCGGCGTTCCAACGATCAAAACGTTCAGCGAGACGTTGGTCTTGATTGCGCTTTTGCTTTTTGCCTCCGCGGTTACAAGCACGTATAACGCATTTTGAAACCGCAAAAAGTTTTTGCCAATTTGTCTCATTGTCTGGAGCCTCAACACACTCAAGAAGAATACCTGATAGCAGTTGAGACCGTCTTGCTCTGAATTTGATAGGAACAAAGCGACAGGTTGGCACGTACGAACTCAATATTGTCAACACCTCTGGCAATTTGTTACTTTCTGACTTTATTGAGAGATCAACACGTTCAAAGAATGAGTTATTCAACTGACTGGAATCAGTTGAATCACAGGAGATCAGTAGATTGTCTATTTTATTTGAGAGGTCTGTGTTAATTTTCCGACGGCTGCACAACTGCTCTTTGTATTTTGAGTACGCCCAAATTGATTTTGTATTGAACCAAGCGTCGTGCTCTGACCCCCAACCAAAATATCTTACTTTGGTGTACTGATCGCAGTTTTCTAGTACTTGAACTCTGTAGAGTTTATCTGCGGTATCTGGCAGAAAAAGAATTGTGCCTGCAGCTAAGTGAAAAAACTCTTTAACACAAACATTTTGCAACTCCTGGGTCAAACCCGTATGCATGTCTTCGCTGGTTTCAGGATTTTGTGGTTCACTTTGTGTGCCTACATTCTCTAATTGCTTTGCACCACTCTCGTCGAAATTTGCATTTCTTAAGTTGTATTTCATTTTGAAAAAAAACCACAGGTTGGGGGAACTAACTTTGGAAACTACCCCAACAAACAGAGACTGTTGTATGTTGTAAAACGATTGTTTTCACAGGCAAACCGCCCCAGAAAACTTGGGGGACAGACTGGGCTGGGGGGGGGTATTAGGAACAATCTCACCGGATATTAGGCACTTCGTCTAGTCCCACAGACAGGACGCAAAAACAGTAAGCTTCTGTAATTTTCTCTTGTTTGCTTGTTGATTTCGCTTAGCGAGCTAACAAAGCTAACAACGCACGTGCTGATTCAATGGACGCGAATTCATTGGCAGCGAATTATACTAAAAGTATACTTAATTCAGCTCCTAAACTGAAGGCTATTAAGCTTAATAGTAAAGCCAGCTAGCAACCGCTCTTCTAAACTCAGACAACCTACTTCACTGCAACTTAATGACCGGGATTTATCGATCGGTTTAATCTTTTGATTTTGCTCTTTTAATCTTACCAGTATTTCTTTTGTTACCATTGTGTAATTCAACGAGTAAAATAATTTATTAATTTTGGATATTTTCTGTTTTCTAATTTGTGAATACTTTTAGTAATAACTTGTTGAATACCAGAAATGCCGAGTCAAAACGTAACAAAACAACGCAATTTAATACCCCAAATTACTGTACCTTTAATGGTAACGATTGGTCCAAGATATGTCTGCAGTTTTCGTATCTATATATTGTTTCTTATAGCGCTTCAGTTACAAATTTTATAAAGCACAGTGTTTACTAAAATTTAGCATTAGCATTGCGCGCAAAAGGAAAAGGTTCTTTGTCAACCAATTTAAACGAGAAAAACTTTTTGCCTTTATATTTGAGATGGAACTATTTCACTCTTCAAGATCCTCACATGCCTATTAAGAGTATATTAAGAGTATATGCAAATCAACACATGAGTAAAATTTAATTCTGCTGATTATCACGTGTTATTTAAATCGAACCTCTCTGCGTAAACTTACTTTGCCAGATCCAGCTGTTGCAGTTGTGGTTGTTGGCTTCTTCTTCTTAGCCATATCCTCTTCTGTCTTTGGCCCCAACAGTGTCTCAATTTGAGAGTCCACAGTCTGTTTCAACACTTTCCCATCCGCCCACTTCATCCTACTCTCTCTACTCTTCACTTCTCCAATCAACTGACCAATTGGGTAGTGGTACCGCTCCTAAGCTCACAGCCAAAACCCCACTTTCAAAAGTAAAAACAAGAGCTATCTAACAACAGATATTGACTAACTATGAAAAACATTTAGGAAAATAAAGACGAACATAGCTGGCAGATTGCCAGAAAATCACCGCGACAGTTTCGTAGATTAGCAGTTTCGAAACGATAATAAAACAGATAGAGAAGAAAAGATAGAAAGAAAAATATATAATCTTTTTCTTAATCGTTTTGATTAAGAATCTGCATAACTTTTTGCTGTTTCTATTAACTGCTCTAAAATAAGCTTCAATTAGAGTGCCACACACTCAGTTGACCATATCTCCTTGAATTCAAGTAAAGAAAAGTCATTTTGACAGTGAAAAAAGTCGCACGGGACCAAAACCTTCATCACGCAAATGAACCAAAAACTTTTATCCAATAGGCGTGGAAAATGACCTCATGCACGCAATTCAGCAAGCAAGTCAAATTGCAGAACTTGAACAAAAGCGAGAAAGTGAATTAATTCACAAACACCTTTTTTTCGTTCTTCTTAAAAATTAGAGCACAGAAAATTCAAGCCACAAAACATATTGCTTCAACGTTCCACTTCTTGTTTCGGCGTGACCAAAATCATCACTTCAATTTGATTTCAAAAACTGAAAATGAAAGAATAGATGTTTAAAAAAAGACAGCACTCCAATACCATTCAAATTCCTTGATTGTAAAGAATGTACTCAATTAAGATCCAACGCATGGAATTAAATAAGGGCCTGACAGTCAAATTTTCCCAGAAACAACAAACTACGACAGTTAACAAAGCACATGATTCGGTATGCTCAAACAAAAACAAAAATCTTTGAATCAATTTAGAGATTTCATTTTACAAAAACCAACAGTAAAAACAACACAGTATATAAAAATTGACAATACGCGTCCTTAATATGATTACATAATACAACTAAATTTGGGAAATCAAGATTAGACTATGCAAAATGGGCAAAAACTGAAATTCAGCAAAAACCAGACATTTTTTAAAAATTAGTGGCATCAAGGTTAGACAAAACACAAACTACACATTAAAATCCTCAATAAAAGCAACGACTGTTTTTTAGATTAGTTTATTAAATGTACTCGTTTAGTAAGTAATAAAAAATAGTGATAAAAAACTGCTATGAAATCCGATCAAAAATTAGTTTTGTTTATTGGCTCCCAATTACGATTGCTAAGAATGAGACTCAATTAAAAGATCAAACAAACAATAAAAAGGAGCAACCTGTTTCAGCGTAATAGAGAGCTTTGAATTTCTAATGAAACAATTAATTTGATTATTTAAGCTTCATTAGCAACCAATGATTGATCTGATGATTAATCAGATCGAGTGATATTACAATGAAAGGTACAAAAAATTGACACAAAACGCCAAAAAATTTCCAATATTTTGTGAAAACAGTAGTATCAAAATCCAAAAGAGCATTAACGGTAAATTACAACCAGTCGCTAATGAGACTAAGTGATAACTCCACAACAAAAACTGAGCAAGAATAAAAATACTCATTTTTTTGAAAACAAGTTTTGAATAAGTATTGAAAACTTATGAATTGAAAATCTATCAATTGAAACTATTAAATAGCTCCTATAAGAGGTCTAATGAGGCCAGTCTTTGATAATACTATGAAACAGTAAATCAAAAAGCAATATAAAAACGGGCAAAACAAAAACTCATTGATATTTCATTTTAAAAAAACAGTGTCCATATAAAACATTAACTAAAATTCGATGAAATCAAGCAGAACAATTAAGCATGAATAAAGTTTTGAACCCATTAGTTAAAAAGCGGACAAAAACAGGAGAAATAGAAGTCAAATTGTCGGACGCTGGCTGTTTCGCTCCCTTTACTGCTCTGTCGTGATCAAAATCACCTTTCTAATTGAACTTCTCATTGCCATCGGAAAGTCAAAAGAAGTGAGAATAGAAAAAGACAGCACCAATAAAACAACCACCAAAACATTAGGATTGTGGAAAAAACCAAGAGAAGGCCAATAATAGATCCAACCATCGCTTTGCGGCTGTTAACAACATAGCCTCAGATCGCGGGACTAGCTGCAAAATTGACTTTCGTACCGTATAAAACAAATAGAAACAAATACAGAAATGAGTTGGAAAACAGTTATCACGGCCACCTAAAAAACTTTAATTCTACCATTCAGAACATTTTTGGATGCAACAACTTTTGACCACGGAGAGGTTCGAACTCCAATCCTCGGCATAAGAGTCTGAAGCATAACCACTCGGTTACCAGTCCCTGGTTAATATTTATCTTAAAACCAGTTTTGTTTTGGCAACAGAATTTCTGAATGCATGCAATAATTGAATCTTTTCCGCTTGTGCCCACCCAGCTTAGTGGGTGCATAATATTTACACTCCCCAGACAAACGTGTCATAATTTTACATAATTAATTATTATGTGATGGCACGTGCCCTGTAATGGGGGGAACATAACGTACGGGGGGCACAAACGCAACAGATCCCAATATCTTAGGTCACGCAAAATGCAAGAAATTAAGCGTGACAAAGGCACCGAATTCAAGCAAAAGAATGTTCTAGAACAAACGTAAAGCGAAAAGAGCTTCAGAAAACAAAAGACATAGCCGGTAGAATACCTGGAACGACTCAAAGAGTGGTGCGATATAAACAAACTAACATTACCTAATTCACAAATATCGAAAGAGATAAAAACAATCAAAAACTCGTAAACCAGACACAATTTTTAGTTACTAATGCAGGCAGGAACGTTAGGGGGGTCAAGGTTATGTAGGTGGGGGTACGTACTGGTAGCTGGGGGATGTAGATAGGTGCGGCGTGCGGGGTGTAGGCAGGTAGATAGGTGTGTGTGTGTGTGTGTGTGTGTTTGGGGAGAGTTTTTAGGTAGGGAGATGGGTAGACCGGCATGGGTAAGAAGGGGGTTAAGTAGGCAGTGGTAGGGTTCTGTATTTTAGATAAGAAGTAGGGACTTATATGGGATCAAAAATTCTAAAATTACCTTTCTCCTTGAATACTACCAAGAGTTCCCATTTAATATACATTAAAAACTAAGCAACTGTTAAAGTCCAAAGTTTAAAAACAGAAGTCAAATTTCAAAAACGGAGGTAAATATTTGAATAGAAGGAAGCCAGAATTCAAGTCATGAACAACCTTGCTTCAGCTAAAACAAACCTGTATAATACCAATACTCCTCTTCGAGTAACAAAAACCAAGAGCACTGCAATATAGCTACGCTAAGCTTAAAGTGTAACAGCTATAATAATATAAGGGTCACCATTATATCGGAAGAATCAGTAAAATGCAGTTCAATTTATTTCGTTCTATGAGCCAATCATAGTAGTATCAATAATTTTCCAACCTCACAAGACGAGTTTAGAAGCTCTGAGTAGTGATATCGTTTTAAAACTGAAACTCAAAACAAACCTCCACAAAAACAACACCAACGCATCAACTAAAGCTAAACCTACAATATAAGGAGAGACAACCAATAAACTTCCGCGGCCAAAAACCAAACCCAGTGACGCCCTATTCGAGAAGGACTTCTTCACGTGTCAGGCAGTTTCACCTATCACCAATGACCACAGCTTCACTTTTGAGAGTCGGTGTTGGACAGGTTGATAGTCGGACGAGTTGATTTATAGTGGGAGACAGACCTAGTAAACAAGACTAGACGAGAAAAAGGCTGCAATCGATAAAGTGTATCAGCCGGTCACAATTAGCTGGGTCCAAAGCAAAGCCAAAAAGGCAGAAAACGGCTCGTGTGGTCACACGCGAAGCACTGGAAGACCAGGATGCACCTGGAAAGGTCCCCCGGGTCCGCACGTGACAATGTGAAGAGTGGAGACAACAGTCCGAAGAATTTCTGACATCAGTCATAGCCATGCCCTGCCATCCTCCATTTCCATGTGATGCAGTGCTTTCAGTGCCTACGCTATGGTCAAAAGGCGCACTAATGCATGCCGGACAAACTCGTAGAATGTACAGTTGGCCACTAAAACCCCCAAGTGCCAACTGTGATGGGGACAAGGCTGTCAGCTACAAGGGCTGCACCAACTCCTAGCGATCAATGGCCTACCATCCATCCTAAGAACAGTGAGGATAATTATATGCATCGCAGCCAAGTCCAACAAACCAACCAACTTCCCAGTCCACAAGTTGCCAGGAATTTGCTAATCTCATTTTCTACTAAGGAAGTTAGAGATTATTGGTCTCGGTGCTAATATCTCAAGAACTGCTTCGAAGTAAACGATGTTGCCACAAAGTTGCACCGCAAGCGACCTTTCATAAATTCTATGTAGAGTTCAAAGATCACCCCTGGAGTTGAAAAATCTTCAAAACGTAGGTGCGCTTCACCTCAACAGAGAAGCACTGAAATGCAATTGCCTACATCATGAGTTTCCCACCCAGAGTTTTTCAAACAATTATTATTTTGCACATTATTGAAACAAACTATATGCTGATAAACTAGTATGCATTTTGATCAATAGCGTACAAGACTAAATTGTGTCTGATAAATTAATTGCCCTTCAGATAATTAAAAACTTAAAATTTTCATACAAATTTGCCACTTGAGAGCTCAAGACGACAACCTCGAAACCAATCCGAGTAAATTCATTTTTACCTCTATCAGCTTGTCCTTGTGTGATTGGATGACAATGGCAACAGCTTTTGAGATGTCCTCATTGGTCACTACAACTCCAACTCCACAGCACTCCTCAAATTGGTCCACGCTAAACAGCAAACAATCTTCATGAGTATATTAGACTGCTGTATTCATGATAAAAGGATTGAAACAAGGCCGATGTGACATACTAGTGAAAAACATTACTAACAGTTATCAAAAAGCAGTATTATAATGTACTTAATCTAAACGAGTACGTAATATTTGTGTTTAATTTCATTTCCGATTTGTTTTTGGTAGCTGAGTTATTGACAGTTTTGTTCGTCCCTCAAGGTTCACTACTAGGACATCTGCTCTTTTCAATCTCCTCTAACATCAATGACCTGCCCCTTGTATGCAAAATGCTAATACTATACTTTTTGCTGATGATACAAATATAGAAGCTATAAGATGTTCACAGGAATACATTAATGACAATGTGAACATTGTTACTAATTGGTTAAAACAAAACAAATTTGTTCCAAATCTGGAAAAGACTGTATATTTGAATACAAAAACGGAATCGCCCACGCAATTTAAGCTAAACCAAGAAACGATAAATGTTAAACCGGACTATGTGAGAAAACAATTACCTAAATAATGCGGCATTATTGCAAAATTAAGACACTATGTTCCTCGAAAAACAATTGATTGACTGTTAACACAAAAATTAATCCTATCATCCATCATGGAGCATTAGTATACTGTTGATGTAGTTTATCTTTGCTTGAAGCTATCTGTAAATTACAAAACAAAACCTTAAAATTGTAGCAAACTCATAAAACTTTAGGAAAATTCGATGCGTCCGAAGATTTATTTCTAAAAAATAACATCTTAACTGTCTATGAGTTGCATATTGATGAGGTTTTGAAGTTTGTAATGCAAGCAATCAATAGTAATCAATTTCACCTTTCAGTCGTCCTGTACTGATTAATTCAGTTTCAATAATTCGGCGAGAACAACTAGAAACATACCCGGCAGATCGCCGGAAAATAGCCGCCGTTGATTCCAATAAGCATGATTGGGATTGAACGAATAGAAGATATTGAAAAAAAAAATTGTACAAAAACATTTTTTAAAGAATGTACAAAAACATTGTACAAAAAAGACATTGGAATTTCGTAGTTGAACATACTTCTGTACAAAAGTTTGTACAAAAACATTGGAAATTCTTAGTTGAACATACTTCTGTTTCTTAGAGAGAGGCTACAGGGGCTACTATCAACACCAATAAGCATAAGAGATGGTAACTAAGACTTATAGGAACGACGTTCAAATAGCGGGCATCTAAAATTGGGCTTTATGGGTTTATCCCGTTTCTACTTCTGACTTCAATTTTTTATACTGACTCTGTGCATTTTGAATTGCTTTGCTGAACAACTGATGTTCAAATTCACTTTTAGCAGAATGAGAGAAGAGAGAAACTAGCCTACGGAAGTCAAAAAGATTTCACGCAAAATGTCGAAAAAGCGTCAAAATGGTAAAGCGAAAAAAAGTTCTACGACGTAAAAAAACATAGCAGGACAAGTCCTGACGTACAATTCAAAGAATTTTCATTGACTAAAAAAAACTAGACATAAAACAGACTTTGAATGGATTGGAAAAACCATTTAGAAAATCCGATCCGAAAAATCGAAAAACAGTAAAAATCAAAAGTGAAATTGCCGCATGTGAACAAAAACCACTAGCGAGAAAGCGAATTTTTGTTCAAACACCGTTTTCTCACTCTACTTTAAATTTAGAGCGAAAAAATTTCACGCCGCAAAACCACTCGCTTTTTCGCTCCATTTCCTGTTTCGGCGTGACCAAAATCACTACTCCAATTTGACTTCAAAAATCATGAAAATGTGTGAACAGATCTTAAAAAAAAAGACAGCGCCCCAATACAATTCAAATTCTTCGAATTGTAAAAAGGAGCGCTATAATAGCCGGCTGAGAAGATGAGGTCGGCTATTAACTAGTAGGATATTCAATCAGAACGATAAGAGCTCTGCTGTTTATTAAACTAATGTTTATTGGAATTATTCCTGCAAATATGAATCAGGCTACAAAAAAGAAATTTAAAGTTTCGGTCATAAAATCAAAACAAATCTAGTATGTAATGATGAGTTAAACAAGCTGATTTTCGAATCTTAAAATTATAATTCCAAAGGGCCTTAATTTTGTGTTATATTGATACTAGCTGTATGCTAATTTCTCTTTTGGGCAGCTCGAAACAAAAGGTTTGTTAACCCCGTAATCTGTCCGTGTTAATTTTCTATTCAATGATTCAAATAAATTCTTTTTTCTTTATCATTCCATAAACGGATAACAAATCACCTTTGGATGTAAATTGATTGAAACTGTCTAATGGTGGCTAGATCTATATCCTAACAGACGGTTTTTGATGTAGAGATGAACTCCGCCATAATTCTGCATTATTTTGCAACCATTAGTCTGCATAAGATCCAAAATCGGGAATTGCTGATTGATGTGTACAAAGTTTTTGAGTGAAAAAAATCCTTTTTATTCCAAGGACTGATTTTTATTCTTTTAAAACATTTCATAAAATTCAAGTGACGTGAGTTGAGCAAAAGAATGTCAATATAATTTCAGCATCAACATCATCAACATTATATTTATTAAACAAGTCACAGAGGAATGAAATTCCTCATAATTCCAGCAAAACGAGTTCTTGTATTAAATTTCTTTAATAAACATTAGTTAATAACTTTTAATAATCATATTTACAACTACACCTAGACTGCAGTGAGTACTAACTTGAGATCTCCAGTGGGGTTGTCGTGGAAGTATTGCTGAACAGCATTGATCTGCAGTTCAGAGGTCACTTTTCGGTTCACAATGTAGGGCAGCACACAGTCTACACTTCTGGTGTCCTTCAACTTAGTGGCACAGTGATACAACAGCTGACCCTGGGACTTGTCTGAAATGACAAAATATCATCTATCCAATGGAGTCAACGCTTTATGCTCTGTTGTAGTTAATATATAAGTATGGCCACGAAGCATTTTACAACTGGATATTTGTCCCTTATTGCACCCGCCCCCTCCCTCTACGGTATTAACCCCCGTCGCAAACTATCACACCTACATATTAGCAACATAACATGTGCACTCGGGGATAGCCAAATAATATCTTAAAAGACCCAATCTCACTCAGATCAGTAAATTTGCCTATATGATCAAGCCATACGAAGTATCAAATGATATTGGCCACACAAATTCAGCGAAAGCTACAGAACTCAATTCAATTCACTAAATTTCCTTTGAAGCATGCTCAATTAATCGAATTAAAAATTGAGGCCAGCAACGGATTTTAGATCCAGGTCAAACTTAGAAATACAATTTTCAAACCTCAGAAAAGAGAAAATCAACTGCAAATAAAATTAAAATTAGAACTGAAAAATTGCCGCACGTGAACCAAAAAATTTGAAACACAAAAATTTGTTCAAATAAGGTACTAAACTAAGGTTTTTTGATAAGTAAAACCATCATTTAGTTGTTCTCGTCCTAAAGGGAACCGTCATATCACAAACGATAAATGTGAAATTTGCAAAAATTCCGTCAAAACAATTCCATGATAACTAAATACCCATGATAACTAATCCGAACAAGTGAAAAGTTGGGAAACAAGGGAACAATTTTTTGACACGTGTAACCAAATTAAGATTTCTTGTCCTAGTGAAGTTTCGCCACGATTAATAACAGAAGTGATTAAAGGTTAAAACTGATAAAAATCACGAGGACAGACAAAGCAACCGTTCCAGAATACGGTATAATAATCGTGAGCAGATCCTTAAAACTAACTGGCAACCCAAAAACCCACAGAAGCCTACTCTCGTTAAATACTTTTATTGGATCTAGGTTAAGATTTTCAGTGATCCAAATGTTTCTACAACA
The DNA here is from genome assembly GCF_964194025.1 of Convolutriloba macropyga. Lineage (NCBI taxonomy): Eukaryota > Metazoa > Xenacoelomorpha > Acoela > Convolutidae > Convolutriloba > Convolutriloba macropyga. The sequence goes on along the minus strand of NC_134476.1, from coordinate 60,775,219 downwards.
AAATGCCCTCTGAACCATTTTAGAAAGAAAGACAGAATTAATTTAGTTGCTCGACGATGATTTACAAACCACATTAACAAATAAGGAGATCATGAAGATCGAACAATTTGCCGAAATATAAAAAAGCAATTTCTCTCAATTAGAAAAATATAACAAATATCAATTATTTTGCTGTTTATTTCTGTTTTCGACCTTCATTCGTTCCTAAATAAAACCGATTAACGTCTGGAAATATGGGGTGGAGGGAGAACGTGGCTTGATGACGGGGCAAAAAGTTCTCTCAAGGGCTTCAAACTAAGTTTTTATAGGTTTAAGATACTACGATTTAAAGCTTAAAATGTCTGAAGAATTCCATAAGCTACTAGAGGAGTCGTCTCTGTGAAAAAATATCCCTTGAAAAAACTGGTACATACTAAAACAACTCGTAGGAATTCTTAAAAATATTTGAAGTCAATTCATGACAAAATAAGCTCATAAAAACAATAAAATTATAAATTAATGAATTTTTGTATATTACAAGGACACAGAGCCAAAAAGTTTCCTTTAAGCGAGTGTTACAATTTCTGCAAAACAAGAAGCAAGTCATAATAGGCATAGGAATTTAAGATTTTTTGTCCTGTTTTTCCACAAATAACCGTTATGTCGACAAAACTGTAATCAGTTGGTATCTAAAAACTGCTTGAGTAATAAACGAAAATATTCAAATCCCACTTTAGGCAAAACAGAAGGCAAAAAAATCGCCTAAGAAACGGCAAAAAAGCTAAACACCTCCGATATCGTAAAACTCATATTAATTAACAGAAACCTTTAAACCACTATCAAAACAACCGTAAGACTAACAGAATATCATAACCAAACCTCTCAACCAAAAACATTTGGATGCCGCATTTCAAGAAAAAACCTTGTTCACTTACGGATATCTTTTTCATAACTCAATTTATTGCCCTCGATTACAGAGGTTTGAATAGAATAAAAACCACCCATTTTTCGCTCCACTTTTTAATTTTGTGCAGCACCCAACCACTGCATAATTGTTCAGGTGTTTCATTTCCTGCTTCTAAATTCACTACAGTAAAATTGATTAAAAAACAATACTTCACTTCGAGTCGTAAAAATGAAACCCATTTCAGTTTATTTTTCATTTTGACTTTTTGTAGCAAACTGCCAATAATTGAGTTCAGCCGCTTAAAATTATAAATGAGAGCATTTTAGACCACCTAAAAGTTAAAAGGTCAAGCGTGATAAAAGTCACTGGAAAAGTCAAAACGGTGAAGCAAACAGTGAAAGCAAATATTCTGCGTAGAAAGACGATTACTGCTCATAAACAATACATCTAAATCGTGAACTCTCAAGATAGTAGATTACTGACTGGCTAGCCAGAACAACGACATACTAAGTTTAACTATCATTTTGTAAAAAAAAATAAACTTTTCACTTCAGCTGACATTTTCGACCATTTAAAAACCAACATAAATAGAGACTTAGAACTTTAGGTCACAGATGCCTACAACACTCAAGAAAGAATTGCATGTTCAAATCAGAGTTTTCTCTCTTTTCAATAATTTCATTCAGTTAAAGCTTCCGACATATTCTTAGTTTCAATTTTTCAGAACCGTCGAATTGAAGCAAAACATCAGGTGAGTTGCGAAATAAAAATTCTGCACTATTATTCTTGCATCAACTGTCACTATTGCATGAAGTTACGAGAAGAGAAGTTATGTGAAGCAGAAATACATAAAACTTTCTTTTACAGTTCAACAACTCAAAATTTCCTTCACTTCTTGCGTAGTCGTTTTATTCCCCTCTTTAAAGTGTGCTCCGGTTAACAACTCTGTGCTCGATTGGGTGAGACAACTACAAACAAGTTTACAACACAACAACCCATGGCCTATTTAGCCATATCAGATTGGAACAGAGACTTATGCTGTCATGAAAGAGATCCCAATCGAAACAGGAATCCCAGCTAACCGCTCTCACACTTAACAACTCTTCCCCCTTTCAGTACAGTTTAGTTCACGCTTCACTGAGCGTGAAATTAACGTTATTGTCTAGACTAGTCATGTGTGAGAAAAGTCTTTGAGGCTATCAAAGTTGAACAAACCAATCATATCGTGGGAAAGCCTTGCTAGGCAAAAACCATTATAACAATTCTCCAGAAGTGATTCAAATTCAAAAAACTTTAAGATAGCTATGAAAACTAATGAAAAACAGTCAAGGATAACATGGCAGCAAAATTCGTCCAGGAAGACCAATAGGAAAAGCGATAACTGCCGAAGGCATTCTAGAACCAGATTTTTAAAGGAAAATTGAGTAAAATGTGTTTTTTTTAAAATGTGAGGGAGGCGTCATCTTAAAATTAAGAAATACAGTGAAACAAAAATTAGGATAAATTAAACAAAAATTAAACAAAATTGAAACAAAAAATTGAATAAATTAGCAACCCGGAAAAGAACTGTTCTCCTTTATTGTTCCCCTAGATAACGTCCAATCGGCAAGGTCAAACAGGTTTTTTTTGATTAAATGATGCAAACTAACAAAAAGTGTACACTTTCTATTTGATCTGTATGGACTAATTAAAACACACTAGACAATTGACAGAAAAATATTTTAACAGCTTCTGTCTCCAGGAAAGATAACAGCTTCAATTTTCAAAAGATGAGAGAGACTAGATCGCACAAATTATTATCCTATTGCTGTGACACCACTGTTAGCAAACGCTTATAATAGATACATGAACAGTCATCGGATTATTGTCAAACATCACTTTTTTTTTGTTTTCAGAAAACAAATCAAGAACAGTTGCCGCCCTACAATTACTTGCAAACATTTTCGGCAGTTCACAAATTGTTTAGATCTTGCAAAAGCACCTGACTTCATTTCACATAACAATACAAGTTGTTCCCATTGCTTAACCGGGAGATATGTCAGAACACAAGAAATACTGTAGGCATGTGGGTTTTTAAAAAAAGCTCTAAAAAAACATTGATCGTGAACAATTTTGTCAATTTATTCCATCGAACAAAAAGTCCTCGGAACAAAAGAACACTCCTTTTTAAGTCTTCAGTGCTGTCGCCTAACTTTAGGGCGTTAAATTTTTCCGAAAAAGAAACAATTGAGAAAGTGGCAACTTCTAAACCGACTATCAAATAAGGAGATAAGCTGTCGTCGAAAAATACGACAGGACAGGGAAATTTATAGAGATAAAACTAAGATCCGCTAAGTTTTCAACACTGATATCACTGACCAAATCGTTTCAGAACAACAACAAAGAAGAATTTCATTGTTCATTAAACTTTCAGGTAAGCTCTCGAATTGAGCTAGAAAAATAAGACAAAATGACAAAATGGTAAAAAAGCTTTAGTTAGAACTTACTTGGCCCTCAGTGTGTACAAAAAAAGAGCAAAGTAGCCACAAGCTATTCGACTATCAAGAAGCGATACATCAATCCACTGAGAAAAAAACTCAACAACAAAATCTGATTCATCACAATGACAAATCATGTATATATACACTATAGTACCAAAAAGCTACGTACAGCAAGATTTCTCCTTTTAAAGCATGATCCGTGCTTCATAAGCATGATTTGTGCTAAATTAGCAACCCGGAAAAGAACTGTTCTCCTTTATTGTTCCCCTAGATAACGTCCAATCGGCAAGGTCAAACAGGTTTTTTTTGATTAAATGATGCAAACTAACAAAAAGTGTACACTTTCTATTTGATCTGTATGGACTAATTAAAACACACTAGACAATTGACAGAAAAATATTTTAACAGCTTCTGTCTCCAGGAAAGATAACAGCTTCAATTTTCAAAAGATGAGAGAGACTAGATCGCACAAATTATTATCCTATTGCTGTGACACCACTGTTAGCAAACGCTTATAATAGATACATGAACAGTCATCGGATTATTGTCAAACATCACTTTTTTTTTGTTTTCAGAAAACAAATCAAGAACAGTTGCCGCCCTACAATTACTTGCAAACATTTTCGGCAGTTCACAAATTGTTTAGATCTTGCAAAAGCACCTGACTTCATTTCACATAACAATACAAGTTGTTCCCATTGCTTAACCGGGAGATATGTCAGAACACAAGAAATACTGTAGGCATGTGGGTTTTTAAAAAAAGCTCTAAAAAACATTGATCGTGAACAATTTTGTCAATTTATTCCATCGAACAAAAAGTCCTCGGAACAAAAGAACACTCCTTTTTAAGTCTTCAGTGCTGTCGCCTAACTTTAGGGCGTTAAATTTTTCCGAAAAAGAAACAATTGAGAAAGTGGCAACTTCTAAACCGACTATCAAATAAGGAGATAAGCTGTCGTCGAAAAATACGACAGGACAGGGAAATTTATAGAGATAAAACTAAGATCCGCTAAGTTTTCAACACTGATATCACTGACCAAATCGTTTCAGAACAACAACAAAGAAGAATTTCATTGTTCATTAAACTTTCAGGTAAGCTCTCGAATTGAGCTAGAAAAATAAGACAAAATGACAAAATGGTAAAAAAGCTTTAGTTAGAACTTACTTGGCCCTCAGTGTGTACAAAAAAAGAGCAAAGTAGCCACAAGCTATTCGACTATCAAGAAGCGATACATCAATCCACTGAGAAAAAAACTCAACAACAAAATCTGATTCATCACAATGACAAATCATGTATATATACACTATAGTACCAAAAAGCTACGTACAGCAAGATTTCTCCTTTTAAAGCGTGATCCGTGCTTCATAAGCATGATTTGTGCTAAATTAGCAACCCGGAAAAGAACTGTTCTCCTTTATTGTTCCCCTAGATAACGTCCAATCGGCAAGGTCAAACAGGTTTTTTTTGATTAAATGATGCAAACTAACAAAAAGTGTACACTTTCTATTTGATCTGTATGGACTAATTAAAACACACTAGACAATTGACAGAAAAATATTTTAACAGCTTCTGTCTCCAGGAAAGATAACAGCTTCAATTTTCAAAAGATGAGAGAGACTAGATCGCACAAATTATTATCCTATTGCTGTGACACCACTGTTAGCAAACGCTTATAATAGATACATGAACAGTCATCGGATTATTATCAAACATCACTTTTTTGTTTTCAGAAAACAATTCAAGAACAGTTGCCGCCCTACAATTACTTGCAAACAATTTCGGCAGTTCACAAATTGTTTAGATCTTGCAAAAGCACCTGGCTTCATTTCACATAACAAAACAAGTTGTTCCCATTGCTTAACCGGGAGATATGCCAGAACACAAGAAATACTGTAGGCATGTGGGTTTTTAAACAAAGCTCTAAAAAAAACATTGATCGTGAACAATTTTGTCAATTTATTCCATCGAAAAAAAAGTCATCGGTACAAAAGAACACTCCTTTTTAAGTCTTCAGTGCTGTCGCCTAACTTTTGGGCGTTAAATTTTTCCGAAAAAGAAACAATTGAGAAAGTGGCAACTTCTAAACCGACTATCAAATAAGGAGATAAGCTGTCGTCGAAAAATACGACAGGACAGGGAAATTTATAGAGATAAAACTAAGATCCGCTAAGTTTTCAACACTGATATCACTGACCAAATCGTTTCAGAACAACAACAAAGAAGAATTTCATTGTTCATTAAACTTTCAGGTAAGCTCTCGAATTGAGCTAGAAAAATAAGACAAAATGACAAAATGTTAAAAAAGCTTTAGTTAGAACTTACTTGGCCCTCACTGTGTACAAAAAAAAAGAGCAAAGTAGCCACAAGCTATTCGACTATCAAGAAGCGATACATCAATCCATGTTTATATACATTATAGTACCATGTTTATGGTTATTATATTATCATGTTTATATACACTATAGTACCAAAAAGCTACGTACAGCAAGATTTCTCCTTTTAAAGCATGATCCGTGCTTCATGAGCATGATTTGTGCTAAGGCGTGAAAAAAGGTGTGAATTTAGAAGTTTTAAGAGAAATTTCATTCTCACTTTCTCCGCTTAAACAGAAAAGATGGTTAAGCCGCTTTGTTCATTCACCGTTTGCCAAGTTGTTACGCTACGAACTATCAGATTTTCATCGTCTAAAATATAAAAGCAACTCAACTTGAAATCAAGATACAGTGCACAGTGTGCATACAAACTGTCCTTGAAAAATAACAGTTTCGAGGCTCAAAAATTGAGCGGAAGACCCCCAAAATTGTCAAAAAATCGTGAAAAAAGTTAGTTGCCGATGTTTTGAAAGATTTTAAAACCTCACTGGAGCGCATTAGAGTGGCTTATAACGCTTTTTCTTGCTACGATACAATTTCCAGAGGCACAGTTAGACGAATTCTCAAAAATAAAGCGTTTTTTCAATAAACGCTGCAAAAAAGTCAGTTTGAAGAAGAAAAGCAAGTGCTTTCGTTCAAATCGGTGCATCACTATGCTCAAAAATCCGTTCTCTTTCTGGTAGAATGTTGTTTTTAGTAATGAAACGACGGTGCGGATCTCCAGCGACGGAATTGGTAGAGTTTTTTGAAGAAATGGAACGAGATTTCTTAAAAACCAACAAAAAATTTAAGTTCGGACGAACGATCACTTATGTTTTGGAGTGCAATACGATCAGATGGACGGAAAATGTATGTTAGGTGCCCAAACAAGCCAAACACTGTCGGTTATTTGGAAATTTTGAAATTTACAAAGAAAAAATGCATTTCCTGGAAATTATTTTTCAACAAAATAATGCTCGTGTGTATAAATCGAAGATTATCGGCAATTTTTCCAAGAAAACGAGGGGAAGCTACTGGAATGCTCAGCATACAGTCCAGATTTGAGTCCTATTGAAAATGTAAGGGTGATTCGGAAGCAACGATTACGAAAACAGTAAGTTTTTTGGGGAAAATTGAGAAAAAGTATGAAATTTGGAATGAAATTGACGCAGACGTCGTGAGAAACCTGTATGAAAACTATACAAACCGTCTACTAGACGTTAAGAAAGCTAAAGGCAAAATGACGCATTATTAGAGAACAAATTTGAACTCAAAATGTTATATTATTTGACGTTTGTATTGCTTTTTAAAAAATCATCAGGTGTACGTAGCTTTTGGGTACCATAGTGTATATGGGGTTATCAGTGTATAGTGTATAAGGAGTTATTATCCACCTATGAACCCCTGGGCGTTAGTCATGAAACAGAAAATTACAAAACAGAAAAGAAAAACTACAAAATGACAACGTTTTTCAAAAAATGCTCCAATTTGGTGTGCAGCTTTATTTAGACTATAGAATTATACAGAACTCAATTTCTAAACTGAAGACTACAAAGTCCAATGCTAATACGAATCAGCATTCGCTCTAATGAACTTCTGGATTCTTTCCGTTTGTGCCCTCCTCCGGATCAGAATATCGATATCCCAACAACTTAGTGACTGGCGTTGATCCTATTTAATTTGATTCTGCTAATTTGACCATGGCCGTATTCACTAGATTGCGTAAATTGTTTGAATGAAATTTTAATTTAGTTCAGCTAAAACATCGAATGATGTAAGTCAGAAGTCAAGCAGGAAAATCATGAGACTGGCGTAGAACGAAAAATTAAAAGTTGAAACGTATCAAGAGGAAAAGGATTGCGCCTTAGCAATAGCAATTTGAGTAGCTGACGATAGCTATTAAGATGGTGTTCAAAATGCAAAACTTCAAAATTCACGGAAAAGTAAAATTAGTAAGAAGTAATACAACCAGTAACAAGAGGTCTTTCCTTACCAATGGTGGAGTTAGATGCCAACTTAGTAGCCGTGTGAACAATACTCTCCAATTTCTCAGTCAATTGTTTGTTCTTTAGAGTCTCTTTCGCCCTCTGTTCACTTAAACCAATTGACACAAACAACTCCAATTGAGGTGAGGCAACAGAAGAATCAGGCGAAGTCATTCTGTAATGCAGAACAGTTAGATGATGTTTGTTTCCCCAAATAATGTAAGTAGCAATTCAGTCAGAGTCTACGCACTCGTCCAAATTCAATAACAAATCTGAAACAACAAATGATAATAAACTAAATAGGTACATAGGTAATAGATGAAATACGATAGGTATTTGGCGGCATCTTTCACGAGTCACGCTAGAACAGTCAGCTGCATTTTCAATTGATTCTTTTGTGAAATTAGACAAAATAAACGTAGCCGATTGTATTCTACTGTAACCTGCTTGAGACTTAAAATTTAAAAAATTAGCCAAATATTTGCGCACTTTTCTTTGACTTAGTAAAACCAACTTCGGCGAACTGAATTCAGCTGCTTCAAACTTTGAACAAAAATATAACTAAAAAATTATTCGAAATCCTCTCGCGAGCAATTAACAAGTAACTTTATCCAGCAACCTAGTTTGAAATTTGGGTGGCTGTCAAGCAAGTCGATAGGCATACAAGCCGAGTTTTGAAAAAGGTCAAGTAAGCCGAAAACTTCCGAGATAGCGCTATCATAGATCGTCACTAGCGCAATTTCCGGACTACATACAACTCACAGGTGACATTCATGACTATGGACAACAGTTCGCTGAGGCTCGCAGCCACTTGATGCCTTGAAAAATGACTTAGTTTATCAAAAACACACGCAATCTTTATTTTAAAGAAAAACTATGTATTATTTCTGAAAAATTACATAACTATTACTTAATTTTCGGCTTATATTTATGTCGGCTTACTTTTACGTCGGGTCACTTTTCGCTCACCGCCATTTTTTTTACTTTTTCTGCTACGAAAATGAGAATTCATTCACACAGATCTCGAGATTGTAAAATTAATGTTATTAACTTTTCTCAACATTTAATAAATTGCATTAAATTTTTCCACATTAACGTTCTTTTAAGTGATTTAGACCCCAAAAGCAAAAATCGGGACAATAGATAGAAAATAAAGTTAAGTTGCTTATTGGTCAAACAGATTTAAGCACTCATTTATTATACAGTTTTCTATGTTTCTGTTCTCGGTTCCAAAACTAAAAAAACTCCAAGTAACACAATATATATAAAAGAGTATTTAGAGTAGTTTACCGTATGCAAGATAGGCGATGTTGTCCGAATACTTTTTAAATATCATCTTTCAAGTATATAATGAAAAAACCGCAAAATAAACAAGTCAAAATATCGTGAGTGAACATAACACATATCAAACTACGTTAACAGCTGGTGTTAAATCATTACCTTTGAATTAGCAGGATAATTACGCATCACCTATTACGTACTACAAAATTGTAGTTCCAAATATTTGTTTTTGGAAAAGATATCTATATATCGATACGAAGTTCTGCCAAAATCTATTTCTCCCAAAAAGTCGTTTTTATAATATTTTTTGAAATTAAGCGAATTTCGTTAGAATTTTAAAAATAATTAAGAAAAACTAGTGCAAGTCTGGTTCATTGTGTATGTATTGGGTAATTTGTGAAATAATTGGAATAACTTTAGATATTGTAGTCCTAAAAGCTGGTAGTTGTCAGTAATTTTGGGTAACATTTGAAAAATGGATGTTTTTGACAAAACTATGGAATAACGGAAACCTGGTAGCCTGTTTACACGTAAAAGTTGTCATTTTGGATCCTATTACAAAAAAAGCCTAACAATGTACAATAGCATTTAGCTAAATTTCACGGTTTCAGATAGCGGAAGTTGGGAAAAACAAAAACATGAAACATAACCGACTAAGGTCGGGCGAATTGCTCTCAAACGACCGGCGAGCGGTTGCCTTTGTCAACAGCTAGCAACGGTTTAGAGTCCTCAGGGCGCTACCTCTTTATCCCGTTCCTGAATACGAAAGACAAATGAGTCAGACGAAAAGTCGGCCAACCGAAAAATTGCATAAAAGACAAACAGGGTTAATATATTTGCTGCAAATTGCTTTTGAGAGCAATTTAAAATGGTTTCCTCAAAAGCGCCTGTTAGATCAATTAAGATTTTAAAAAACATGTCAACTATAACTCATTGATAATGAGGATCAGAGATGGTGACATTACGCCACATAACAGCAGCTGAAGTGGGGAATCAACCAAGAGAGAGAGAGAGAGAGAGAGAGAGAGAGAGAGAGAAAGATAAAACGTGAACGAGAAAGAGAAGGAAAGGAACCTCAACCGAAAAAGAGAGAAGGAGACAGGAGTATCTTCTATGACTGATGTGACACTGCAACTTCTATTTTTCTAACCTTGTTAATAAATCATGTAGAAAAAAAATGAAAAAGGCAGAATTCAAAAAAAAGGTTTTGAACTCCGCAATAAAAACTCATCACCAATTTTTGTCTCAAAAGTTCTGTCAAGTAACCCATCTGCGAGACTTGAAAAGTTTCGCTGGCCAGTAATAGTCGTTAAACTCAGAAAGACAAAAAAATATTGAAAAAATTTGAAAATTGCACATTTTAACAAAATCTTGTTAAAATTCAAGACAATATCTTAAAAACCATTTCATTGCCTCAAGAGACTACTATCCAGCACCCCTGTTTCAAGCCTGAAATAGTTTCACTGGCTCATAAGGATCCATACGCTTGGAACATAAAAATTTTCCAAAAATTTGAAAAGTTTAAATTTTATGACTTTAAAACTAAAAGTTTTAAAGTTTTTAAATGTTACTAAAACTGTAGTAATAAAAATGTTGATCACAATCCCATTATCTCTTGAAACTATGCAACAGTTAAGTATCAAACCTTGGAGGAGTCCCAGGAGCTCTGTTGCCGGAAAAAATTCAAACTGAAAAAATTGCAAAGATTTTTTAAAAATTGCTTAAATTCGTGATATTAAAATCTTGAAGAATATTCCATTACATCTATAAACTATGCGGTGACAAATTATCAAAACCTAGAGGAAATTATGTGGCCCTTGAGGCTAGAGAAACAGAAAAATGACAAAAAATTACGAACAACTTCAAAACAAAATTGCAAGTTTTAAAAAAAATTTTTAAAATTTTCCCATAACTTTTAAAAATAACTTTTTAAAAAATTCCAACAAGTTTTGAAACTTTTCCAATGATTTATTATCAAACCCTAACAGAGGCTTTTTGACCCTTGAGGCTCAAAAAACCTGAATAATGACTATAAATCATTAAAAATTGGGAAAAAATGGCAGAAAAAATCATAAATATGCTAAAATTCGTGATTTTAAAATATTGCAAGACATTCAATTTAATCCAAAATTTATCAGAAACCTATTTTCAAACCCTAGAGGATGTTCCTTGGCTCTTAAGGCTGAAAAAATCTAAAAAACGACCAAAAATTTCAAAAACTTCAAAAAAAGCAAGTTTTATCAAAAAATGGCTTAAATTTGTGCCATTAAAAAACTATTCCATTACCATAAAAAAATCGTCAATAACTTATTATCAAACCCCATAGGATGTTTTCTGGCCCCTGGGTCTGGAAAGACCTTAATAAGGAAAAAAATGTCAAAAATTTGAAAAAAAATTGCACGTTTTGTCAAAAAAATGCTAAAATTCGTGATGGTAAAATGTTGAAACCATTACAATACCACTAAAAACTACGCAGTAATCTATTTTTAAAACCTAAAGGAGGTTCCTTGACACCTAAGGCTGATAAAATTCAAAAAATGTCAAAAATTTTCAAAAAGCTTGAAAAAATTGCAAAAATAGTATAAATTTGCGTTTTGGCAGGCGGGAGCCACGGGAG